>NC_056000.1:35825657-36136412 GCF_018446385.1 Zingiber officinale | reverse complement strand
AAGGTATTCAAGTGGATCCAGCCAAAGTGGAAGCGGTCAACAACTGGAGTAGACCCAAGAACGCGTCGAGATCGGCTTCCTTGGTTTAGCTGGGTACTATAGGAAGTTCGTGGAGGACTTTTCGAGGATAGCTTCTCCACTAACCGCCCTCGGAAGAACAAAAGCTTGAATGGTCGATAAATGTGAGCGAGCTTCCAAGAGCTAAAGAAGAGACGGATCAGTGCTCCCATCTGACTGTTCCACAGGGCGACAAGAGTTTCGACATCTACAGATGCTTCCAAGATGGGTTTAGGAGCTGTACTCATGCAAGAAGGAAAAGTCATAGCTTATGCTTCCGACAACTCAAAGACTATGAGAGGAACTACCCTACTCATGATCTCGAGTTGCTGTAGTTTTGCACTTAAACTCTGGCGACATTATTTGTATGGAGTCCGGTGTAGAATTTCACAGATCATCGAGTCTTAAGTACTTCTTCACTCGGAAGGACTTAAACATGAGGCAGCTGGGTGGAGTTGGTCAAGAATTACGACTGTCTACCACCCGAGCAAAGCTAACAAAGTGGCGGATGCACTCAGCAGAAAATCTAGTGCATCACCGATGTCGTTGTCATCACTAGCCCTGCCAAGAAGGAGTTGTCGATTTTGGGCTTGAAATTATCGAAGGACGACTCTGCATTGACCTTAGAGTCCACATTGCTTGTGGAGATACAGAGAAAGCAAAGTGAAGATCCGGATATCCGGAAGATCAAGCAAGGGATACGAAAGAAGACAACTCGAGTTTAGAGTGACGGATAGCGGAATTCTTTATCGAGTCGCATTTGCGTGCCCATGATGAGGCCGAGAAAGAAGATCTTAGAGGAAGCTCACAGTACACCATATTCCATGCATCCTGGTTCTTCCAAGATGTACCAAGATGTGAAACAGAGGTTTTGGTGGTCAGGACTCAAAAGAGATGTAGCTAAGTATGTCAGTACCTGCTTGACATGCCAGAGAGTCAAAGCAGAACACCAGAGACCAGGAGGAGTTCTTCAGCCTCTTCCAATACCAGAATGGAAATGGGAAGACATTTCCATGGACTTCATAACAGGTCTTCCAAGAACCACCAATGGATATGATGCGATATGGGTAATAGTAGATCGATTGACCAAGTCTGCTCACTTCCTAGCCATCAAGGTGTCCCACTCCATAGAGCAGTTGGCCCAGCTATATGTTAAAGAGGTAGTCAGACTTCATGGAGTTCCTAAATCTATCGTTTCTGATAGAGATGGGCGCTTCACCTCACATTTTTGGGAGTGCGTTCAGAATGCACTGGGCACCAACTTCAGTTCGACCTGACTTTCCATCCAGATCGGCAGACAGAGCGAGTGAATCAGATTTTAGAAGACATGCTCAGAGCTTGTGCGCTAGATTTCAAAGGAAGTTGGTGTAAGTATTTGTGCTTAGCTGAATTCTCTTACAACAATAACTATCAGGCTACCATTAAGATGGCACCTTATGAGGCACTATATGGCAGGAAATGCAGATCACCCATATGCTGGCAAGAAGCAGGAGAGAGAAAAGAGATAGAAGCAGAGTTGGGCATTCAGACAGAGGTGATAGATGAGACTACTCAAGCAATCCAGAAAATCAGACAGAGAATTGAGATTGCCCAGAGCAGACAAAAGAGTTATGCTGACACACGCCGTAGGCCATTGGAATTCCAAGTAGGAGGTTCAGTTTTCCTCAAGGTCGCTCCTATGAAGGGAGTGATGAGATTTGGCAAGAAGGGCAAATTAAGTCCTCGCTATGTAGGACCTTACCTGATCATAGAGAGGATTGGGAAAGTAGCTTACAGGCTGGACTTACCACAAGACATGTCAGCAATACACAATGTGTTTCATGTCTCCATGCTAAGGAAGTGTCTCCATGACCCGAGCCAAGTGATTCAGCCTCAGTCAATGCAGATCCAAGAGGATCTTAGTTATGAGAGCAGACCTACACAGATAGTGGACAGAGCAGTCAAGAGATTGAGAAACAAAGAAGTACCACTAGTGAAGGTCGTCTGGCAGAACCAGAAGCACGAGGAAATCACTTGAGAGCGGGAGGACAGTATGAGACAGAAGTATCCAGAGCTATTCTAAGTTCGAGGACGAACTTTTTATAAGGTATGGGGGATTGTAACGACCCAATTTTTCCCATTTCAAGTTCTAAAGGGCCATAAAAATATTTGGAAATGCCTTTAAAATATTCTAGAGATTTTTAGGAATTTTTAGAGTATTTTTACGTAATTTTTGGAGGTCGTTTAGTATTTCTACAAAACTAAAGAAGTTTAAGCAAAAAGTGTTGGAGAAGAGGTTTGAACCCGCGACCTCGGGTCGGACCAAACCAAGCCAAACCGGCTTGACCAGCTGGGATAAGAGATTTATGTTAATCTCAAATAGAGTTAAATAAGGTTATAGTATAGTTGAGTTATATCCGATTACTTATAAAAGGGAATAAGTTTTGGGATTTTAGAAAACCTAACTTCTTCTCTCTAAATTCCTCTTCGCCTTCTCCCTCGCGACGGCGCAAGTACTCTCGGCGGAAACCAGGAGCAGCTAGGGTTGGAGATTCCGACGCCGGCGAAGCTTCCCTCCAACCGTCCTTCATCCACGGTGGCTGTTCCCGACGGAGAGAAGCCAGAGAGCTCAGAGGACACGCCGGAAAAGGGATCTACCTAGCCCTAGAAGTTCCCTTCCCTTCTTTCCGGTTGTAAGTGCAAGAAACCCTAGGTAAGTACTACTCACCTGTGGTAGGAGTTGCTCCGAGCTTCGATTTGTGTTCTTTGCTTTCGGATTGTAGTGTACAGCATGCGTTCTTGGCTTTGGGTGTTCTGCCGTGGGCTTCACAAAGGGATCAAGAACTAGTTTAGTTTAATCGAGCATGTAGGATAGTTTTGCGCCGAATCTAAGCTTGCTAGGGATTAAGTTTTGTTTCTCCTTGTCCTTTTGAATCTGCCGTGGCCTTCAGGAAGGAGAAAGGGCTTAATGGATTTAACCTTGATTAATGATGCTTTAGCTTTTGTTGATTCTGTAATTTCTGGACAGATATATTGGCTTGGGTCATTTTCTTTATGCTGCTGTGAGTTGATTAAGAAGAGGAGAAGGGATTTAAATTGTCACAGCAATCACCCCTTTTAATAGCATATTCTTAACAGAATAGTTGATTTCCTTTGCTACCGTATCAAGCTTTGCATAGGTGTAAACCTCAGCAGATTATAGCCTGGTTGTAAGGATTCGGGTTAGCTTATTTTGCTACCATATCTAGCATTCCAGTGTTCAGTTCCTTTGCATTTTAACATGCAATTTAGTTTTAGAATTTCTTAGCTTTGCTCTATGTTGTAGCATGTTTAGAAAGCTTAAAATTGCATTCTTTTGCCTAGTTTTACAGCATGCTTAGAAGCACTGAAGTAGCATTCTATGCCCTGTTTTTACAGCATGTTTAGAAGTATTAAAGTAGCATTCTTTGCCTAGTTTTACAGCATGTTTAGAAGCACTGAAGTAGCATTCTATGCCTTGTTTTTACAGCATGTTTAGAAGTATTAAAGTAGCATTCTTTGCCTATTTTTACAGCATGTTTAGAAGTATTAAAGTAGCATTCTTTGCCTATTTTTACAGCATGTTTAGAAGCACTAAAGTAGCATTCTATGCCATGTTTTTATAGCATGATTAGTAAGTTCAGATGTGCTTTCTTTTCCTTTATTTTATAGCATGTTTAGAAAGTCCAGATTTGCTTTCCTTTGCTCTATTTTATAACCGGCTTAGGGAGTTCAGATTTGTTTCCTTTGTGTTATTTTTATATAGCATGCTTGGTTAGTTGTAATCCTATACTTGTTAGATATATATCTAAAGGATTCTAATAAGCTCTAATAAAGGATTATGAGAAGTATGAGTAAAGAAAAAGACCAAGGTCTAATTAAAAGAGATAACAAGTAAATTAAAGTAAGAGGCTAGTACCCGACATCCAAGAGCTTGTCGTTAAACAAATCCAGGTGACCATTTCCGAGGTCTTGGCCCTGGTAGACCGAGGTCTGCTCTTTTAGGATTGGTGGCTCGCAACCCCAACCTATTAGGGAACGCGCATGAGTTGGTACTAGGCCTGGGCCCAAGGAAAGAAAACCAAAGAAGAAAAGAAGAAAGAAAAGAAAAGAAGAAAGAAAGTGAAAGAGAAATTAAAAGATTAATTTCTAGTATAAAGATATAAGAACATGAAACAAGTTTATGCTTAGAATCAATAAAAGTTTAGTTCCTTAATTCTAAGCTTACAGTAGTTGTTTCATTACTTTCCTGTCAGTTAGTGAGCATGTTTAGTATTCAGTTTTATTTCTGTATACCATGAGTACATGCAGCTTTGCTTTAGCATTTCAGTTTCAGTATTATTGCATTGCTTTTATGCAGTTCGAGTTTTGTGAGATAGATTAGTACTTACTAAGCGTTTCGCTTATAGATCTTTTCTTTTTCCTCCTACCGCAGATACAGGAAAAGCTAAGATATGAAGGGAGGCGACAGGGTGGTGGTGATGAGGGATGTGTGTGGTGACTGAACTATGGAGAGGTCCAGAGGGGACTAGCAAGACTTATTTATTTAGAGTTTATGTCTAGTTCATTTTCCGTATTTCTGTTATGAAATTATGAGTTATGATTGAGTTTGATGTGCAGGAGCGTGGTCCAGAGGGGACTAGTTCATTTTCCGTATTTAGAGTTTATGACTGAACTATGATTGAGTTCATTTTCCGTTGGCATTTAGTGTAGCAGCGTGGTAGCCGGCAGATGGTGGACTCTGTTTGGCTCCGTTGGTCAGGAGACTCAGCGTGGTAGCCGGCAGAGATATCCTCCCCGTCATTGTGTACCGGGAGATGAGAGCATTGAGCTCCCCCATTTATGATTTGGGGACAGAGGACAGGAGTACTCCGACAGCATCCCGTCCACTCGGTCGCTCTGCAGGAGCAGTGATGTCAGAGTGCACGGTCACCATATGCATTTATTGCATTTATTGTTTGTGATTGCTGCATTTACTTGCTGCATTTATGTGGATGCATATGATTGACATGCATACAGGATTATGACTTCCTCGGTCTGACGACCCTGTTACCTTGTACTTTGATCCCGGTTAGTACAGTTATCTCCTGATTTCGTTTCAGTTGCATTTATCCTTCTCGTATTCAGGAGACTGTACGCATGATTAGTGTTGTCTGTTATTTATTTTATTATGCATATCAGTTGTACCTGCTTTCAGGTTGATATTGTCCGAAGCAGTTCCAGTCGCTGGCCCCCCATCTGCACGTAGAGCCAGTTCTCTACTAGTTCGTTATTTGTTTTTATTTGGCCTTTTTCTATATCAGACTTTGTTTTAGTATTGTCTTTGGATTTTTCCTATGGATATTGTATGGAGTGATACCTTTTGATGGATTTTTGATATGATATTGGATTTCATTCTACTACGTGCCTGCCTAGACGACAGAAGAGGTGAGTTCGTTGGATTTGAGCTTTACGAGTGTAGTGGAATAGGGTGGATTTCGAGTCAGAGTCCTATTGTTATTGATTATTATTATTAACTGCGTGGTTGTGACAGCCAGAGGCTGAATATCTTTATAAACTGCGTGGTGTTTGTTTTAATTTGTGTTATTATTCCAGCCACATGTGGCTGAGGTGTATAGTGCTTGTAGAAAAGTTTCAGATTGTCCGCCGTACAGGGGAGATGCTGCCGAAATTTCTTCGGAAAGAGACTCCTCCGGGGCATGACAATTTAGTGGTATCAGAGCAGGTTACGATACTTGCTGTGTGTTCTGGATTTATACGATCTTTGTTTTCATATTATGGATACTTTGAATAATCTGATATCAGTTTATTGGGTATCAGCGCGCCAAAGTTTGGCGATATTTATTTGATTTCCGTGTGTTGGATTTTCGAGATTTATCTGATACCAATTCATTGGTATCAGAGCAGGGTGTGATACTGCGTTTGGTATTTTGGACATTTTTATACTAGCCCTAGTTGCGAGACAGATTAGTCTGGGCAGTTATTTTGGGTTGCACGGATTTTCCGTTTCGATTTTGTTATGGACTTCCGTTATTGATTTATATGGATTTCCAGTGTAGTTTTTCTCGTCTGAATTCGAGGTCAATTTGAAATGGTGACGGAACATCTCGAGGCAAATTAGGTATGGTGTCATTTTGGTAATTGTTTATACATGTAATATGTAATATAATTTAACAGATATGAGGCAATCTGCGTATTCTTTGCGAGGCGTGGTCTTTGGACGAGCACGTGCGAGGCTGCGGATCTCTAGATATACGGAGATGCCTCACCGAGGTCGGTCGGGGACTCGGCATCTGCGAGTGTGGCGGGCCTTGAGACTCGATGGCTCCCTTAGAGGTGCCTACCTCACCTGCACATCCATTGCTCCTGTATTTCCGGTACCACCAGAGGTACCATTAGCATATCCGACACCAGCTCCAGCTCGATCTATTGCGTACTCGGCACCACCGCCACAGGGCCTACAGTGTACAGGCATCAGCGCTGTGCCCCGGTACCTCACAGTGTACCCAAGCTCGGCATTAGGGATCTGGGTTGCTTCACATCCGATGCCTCTGTATCTCCGTAGCGCCACCTACATTCACCCTCATGCCACTGGCGGCATATGCTCCGGTTACCCCGGGAGTACCTCCTCCGGTTCATGCGGCGGTACCATCGGTAGCACCAGCTCCAGTGTTTCCGCCAGCTCTTGCAGCCGTCCCGACACACCTCACGGATATTGGGTGTTGGCAGAATCGATGAAGAGTCGATTCACACTCTTCAGAGGAGAGATCCGAGTGTGGCTTTGTCTTGGATTGAGACTATGGGCGGACTTTCTTTTATATTGCTTGCTCCAAGTGGGAGAAAGCTTCCACTTACGGGATTAGGCCGACACTTGGTGGCTTACTCGGCGTTCCATCATCGGCGAGCAGAACATCACTTGATTCAGAGAGGCTTTTGAGAGCCGTTTCTTTCCACGAGCTTATCGGATGGCTCGCGGCGGATTTCACGAGTTTGCGGCAGAATAATCGGACGGTGGTAGTATAATGCGAGTTTGTGATTGGCGAGTTTTGTCGAGCTAGTTGCTGAGGACAGTTCACGTATGCAGCAGTTCATTCAGACTGGATGGACATTTGCAACTAAGACTTGTCGGTCTTGGTATCACATCTTATGCGGAGATGTTGGATAGAGCCCTCATTATTGAGTCAGCTCAAGAGAGTTTTTCGAGATAGGAAAAGGCGGTGAGTCGGACATCGGTCGATTCGACCTCGAGCTACATCACGAGCGGCGTAGTCGATCGGATCAGGTACATCCGGGGTATCACGTAAACCTCGAAATCGTGGCGATCTTCTTGAGGCGTTTCGGTCTTCCAGAGAATCGGAAACAACCCGCGACATTATTTGTTTGAGATGTGGATCGAGATCATGTCACTTGATCATTCTGCAGGACGATCGGTTACTTTCATTGCAAGCGCACCAGAGCCGAGATTGTCCGCAGAAGACTCGGCATATGACTTAGGAGGCGGATCATGGAGGACATCCAGTCGATCCGGTACTTATCGAGGAGGCATAGAGCCCAACCTTTGCACGGCCAGCAGCTTCACCAGCGGCATTTGGCATGTTTGGACAAGAGTACTCCGGTGCTTCCATAGCACCCGAGGTTCTGTTCGGGACCTTATTATCCGAGCGATGTCGGATCGACCTCGGCCTTTAGGCGATGCAGACTCGGTCCCGGCCAGTACCGACGATCGCCGTCCTCTCGGTCTTCTCAGCGCGATATCGATCCGCCTCGATGGCGAGCTTACGCGCCGGCGGCGTATACCTCCTCCTCCTCCGAGAGGCGGGCGTGTTCATGCGATGACGGAGAGGATGCCTGAGCCGCGGATCCGTTTTCCGCGGTATGATTTCTATTTATGCCTTATCTGCGGATATCCTGATAGATCTTGGTAGCTCGCATTCATTTATATCTCGCACTTTTATGCGGGAGGTTGGTAGATTACCCACTCTCAGACCCAGTGATTGACCGTCTCCCTACCGTCCGGTGATTCATTGGACGGAGGTCCGAGGTTGCCGTTAGATTTTGGCAACCTAATACTTACGATGGATCTTTTAGTATTAGAAATGGTCGATTTTGATATTATTCTTGGCATGGATTGTTTGTCGACATATCATGCCACAGTTGATTGCTGACGAGGGTGGTCACATTCCGGCCTCGAACCAACCCTCGTGGGATTTCAGCATCGAGCGGCGACTTATCGATCATTTCGTCTGAGCTCGAGAGGTTGTTGTCACATGGTGTCAAGATTTTCATTATCTTTGATCGATCGAGACGATTCGCGACTCTCAAGCGTTCCCGTAGTCAGGAGTACCGGATGTATTTCGGAGGCTGCGGGTTTGCCTCCCGAAGGCGGTGGAGTTCGCTATTGAGTTGATTACGGGACCTCATCAGCTCCTTATCGTATGGCACCAAAAGAGTTGAACGAGCTGAAGGTTCAACTCCAGGAGCTTTTAGATAGGGGATTCATTCGCCCTAGTGTTTCCCCATGGGGTTCTCCGGTATTATTTGTCAAGAAAAAGGACGGCACTATGAGGTTATGTATTGACTACAAACAGCTGAATGCAGTGACCGTTAGAAATAAATATCCCTTACCACGGATCGAAGATTTGTTTGATCAGCTCAGAGGTACATCAGTGTATTCTAAGATTGATCTGCGATCTGGATATCATCAGCTGAGAGTCAGAGACTCAGATATTCAGAAGACAGCTTTCCGTACTCAATACGGTCATTATGAGTTTTTGGTAATGCCATTTGGGCTTACCAATGCTCCAGCGGTGTTTATGGACTTGATGAACCGCATTTTTTTGGAGTATTTGGATCAGTTTGTTATCGTCTTCATTGATGACATATTGGTCTACTCTCATTCCGAGGAGGAGCACGCACAGCATCTTCGCATAGTCTTGGAGATTCTTCGACGACATCAGCTGTACGCGAAGTTCAGCAAGTGTGCGTTCTGGCTATCCTCAGTCGGTTTTCTGGGACACGTGGTTTCTAGTAGAGGTATTTCAGTTGATCCTCAGAAGATCGAGGCTGTCACCAGTTGGGAGCAGCCGAAGTCAGTTCAGGAGATCCGCAGTTTTCTGGGATTGGCCGGATATTACCGACGTTTTGTCGAGGGTTTCTCGTGTATTGCTATGCCGCTGACACGCCTTACCAGGAAAGGCGTGAAGTTTACGTGGACCGAGGATTGCGAGACCAGCTTTCAGGAGCTGAAGCGGAGATTAGTGTCGGCTCCAGTTTTGGTTTTACCTTACGGAGAGGATGGTTGTACTCTGTGGCGTCTCTTGAGGTTTGGGCGATGCGATGCACGGTGAGTAGTCTCTTATGCTTCTCGTCGATTGAAGGAGCATGAGAAGAACTACCGATTCATGACTTGGAGTTAGCTCATTATTTTTGCTCAAGCTTTGGCGACATCATTTATATGGTATCACATTTGAGATTCTCACTGATCATAAGAGTCTCAAATATATTTTCACTCGAAGGAGCTTAATCTCCGACGGAGGAGATGGATGGAGTTCTGAAGGACTACGATTGTACCATTAGCTACCACCGGGAAAGCTAATGTGGTTGCCGATGCACTCGGCGGAAGTCGGGCGACTTTGGCTTGCCGGACTTGATCCGAGACTTGATTGAGTTTCTCGAGATAGACTTGGAGGCGAGGATCTGAGCGGGGTATTTTGGTTACTATGGTTGCTCGATCGTCGATCGGGCGAAGATCCGAGAGGCACTGTGGTGATCGGCATTTGCGATTCATTAGCGATCGAGATAGCTTCAGGCGTGACCGAGTTTACGAGACGAGGAGGTATCATATACTCGAGGCGATTATCGTACCTCGGTCTCCTCGGTCTTCAGAGCTACTTGGAGGCTCACCATTCTCAATTTGCGATCCATCCAGCGGGACCCGTATGTATCGAGACTTGAGGCGTTCCCTCTTGGTGGAGCGGCATGAAGAAAGACATCGTGGATTTAGTAGCTAGATGTCTTGTCTGTCGAGGTGAAGGCTGAGCATCGAGACCTGCAGGATTACTTCAGCGGATTCCTATTCACGAGTGGAAGTGGGATCACATTACCATAGACTTTGTGGTAGGATTGCGAGGACACGGCGAGGCCATGACGTTTGGGTAATCGTTGATCGATTAACCAAATCCGCGCATTCTTAGCGATCGGAGGACTGATCCCTGGATCAATTGGCGGATCTGTATTGTCGGGAGATCATCGGACTACATGGTGTTCGTTGAGTATCATTTGGATAGAGATCCACGGTTTCGTCTCGTTTACGGCGAGTCTGCGGAGCCTTGGGCACAGGCTCGACTTAATCGACTTTCCATCCACAAACGGATGGGCGATCAGGCGGACTATTCGACTCTTGAGGACTTCTGAGATCATGTGTTATGGATTTTGGAGGCGGTTGGGAGGACCATCTGCCGTTAGTAGAGTTGCTTACAACAACGACTTTCATTCGGCTATTCAGATGGCACCGTTTGAGGCGTTGTATGATAGACCTTATCGGACACCCGTCCTCCGGGATGAGGTTGGAGAGGCCTAGTTGTTGGGACCTCGGAGAGTTCAGCAGGATGCGAGTTGGTCCTTACTATCGACGGAGGATGTCGGGCGAGATCACCGGAAGAGTTCTGGCGATCGGAGGCGAGACCACTAGAGTTCTCTGTTGGTGACCATGTATTTCTGCGAGTTTCACCCATGAAAGGGGTGAAGAGATTTGGCATCAGAGGTAAGCTAGCTCCGCGGTACATTGGTCCTTTCGAGATCTTGGAGAGGATCGGAGTAGTAGCTTACCGACTGGCACTACCACCGTCCCTGTCAGGCATCCACGATGTATTTCACGTATCTATGCTGAGGAGATACGTGCCCGACCCGACACATGTGCTGGCAGATATTCCAGTTCCAGTTCAGCCTGACATTACTTATGAGGAGATTCCGGTACGGATTCTGGACCGGAAAGAGCGTCAGTTGCGGAATAAGACTATCCGGCTGGTTAAAGTCGGATGGCAACATCATTCGGACGAGGAGACAACTTGGGAGCTCGAGGATACTATTCGAGCTCAATATCCCCATCTTTTCACTTGAGGTATGTGATTTAATTTACCGTTCAGCATTTATACTTTATATCTGTTGTTAGTACTTGCTGATGGTAGATAACGAAATTTGGGGACCAAATTTTTATTAGTGGGGGAGAATGTAAAATACCGGAAAATAGGCGAATATTAATAAGGGAATTTTTCGGAATTTTTGGAGATTTTTCAGGAATTTTTCGGAGCTCGTACGGACGAGTTGACGGGGATAAAAAAAAACGGGATCTGGAAAAGCCTGTTTAGGTTACCCTGTTTTAATGAAGAAAAGATTTATTTTCTTTTCCTTTTCCCTTTTCTTTTTCTTATTATTTTTCTTTATTTTTCGCCGTTTTCCTCCATTTCTTCTCCACGAAACCGCCGCGCCTCTCCTTGCCCTAATCTCCTCTGCGCCAACCCTAGCCGCCTCCTCCTCTTCTCCGAGACCAATTTCTTCCCTCTTTTTCCCCCGAGTCGAGTTTCTCTGCTTTTCTGCCCTAGCTTTTGCACAGCGTCGCCGCTGCCCTCTCTGGATCGAAGCAGCGCCGGCCACCGCGACTCCCTCTTTTCTTCTTCCCGAGACCTCGCCGGCCACTAGGTTTAACCTAGCGCCATCGCCCCTCTCCGATTCTCTGTGCCGGCGACCGAGCCTCCCTTCCTCCCCACGGCAGAGCACCATTTCTTCCTTTATTGTGCCGTGTCTAGTTTAAATTTGGCCGAGCCTTCTTCTGTGTCCTAGGTTCCGGTTGAGGTAAGTTTGGAATGTCGAATTTTCCATTTTCTGTTCTTGATTCGAACAGTGTAAATCATTCCCAACTAATGGTTGATCGTTCTTGATTCTGTTCTGGACAGAATCTGTGAAGTGGATTTTAGCAGCAAAGCTTTTAAAGCTTCAGCAGCAACGATCCTTGCTATTGAGCCATAGCGACTGTGGTTGAGCAACCCTTTGATTTACAGCAGCAATTTATCTTTGCTAGCAGTAAGTTTTGTTTTCCAGCAGCATCTTGGTCCAGCGGCAGTAAGGTAAGGGTTTAGTTTATGGATTGAGTTGGCACGCTTTTGATACATGTTGTTTAGGTATGAAATGATACATACATAATTTGGTTATAGGATGATACATTGATGGCGGATCTTTATTGTAGATTGAGTTGGGTTTTAAATGAATCTAATGGAACGATTAGGGTTAAGACCATTAACCTTAGTCAATGGTTAGAATTAATTTTGGGTAGGCAATTGGTGATGTTAATTAGGGCTTTCCCTGATATTAGTTTCGTGGATTTTATTAAGCTATTTAAATTCATTTGAATTGTAGCTAAATAAAATATATCTATATGTTCGACACAGGACTTTGATTCGGGACGGTATCTCGACGAGTATCTTGATTACCGGATTGGACCACTTTATTGGAGGCGGGTACTTTGACTTATGTCTTTTGATATGCATGATAAAGTGTCTAACATATAGCAAGAATTGTGTTTTCCATTTGATTCGGTTGGTCACTACATGATCTATTACATGTTGTTTGTTTATTTATTATGCACTGCATGTTATTATTGACCTGACCATACATGCTTTCGGTAGTGACCCAACCATATGATACATCATGTTCAGGACCTAGGGTTTATATGATACCCTATCTGTTTGTGTACCTTCCATCCGATACATTGACTTGTGGTACACCTTTTATTTGTGTATGGATCTTGCTATGCTATTCATGAGATTGCCATGCTTGGTATCATGCATCATGTTTGCATGCTGTGCGATTGTCGGCTCCACTATGGTTGAGCCCATCGCCAGTTACATGTACTGCACACACCACCACCACCCATGGATTAGTGGTATATCAGGCAGGTGTGTGGCGGTTCTGCTGTTTGGCTCCGTTGGTCTGAGGACTCAGCGTGGTAGCCGGCAGTCAGTTCCGCTCCGTTGGCATTTAGTGTAGCAGCGTGGTAGCCGGCAAATGGTGGACTCTGTTTGGCTCCGTTGGTCAGGAGACTCAGCGTGGTAGCCGGCAGAGATATCCTCCCCGTCATTGTGTACCGGGAGATGAGAGCATTGAGCTCCCCCATTTATGATTTGGGGACAGAGGACAGGAGTACTCCGACAGCATCCCGTCCACTCGGTCGCTCTGCAGGAGCAGTGATGTCAGAGTGCACGGTCACCATATGCATTTATTGCATTTATTGTTTGTGATTGCTGCATTTACTTGCTACATTTATGTGGATGCATATGATTGACATGCATACAGGATTATGACTTCCGCGGTCTGACGACCCTGTTACCTTGTACTTTGATCCCGGTTAGTACAGTTATCTCCTGATTTCGTTTCAGTTGCATTTATCCTTCTCGTATTCAGGAGACTGTACGCATGATTAGTGTTGTCTGTTATTTGTTTTATTATGCATATCAGTTGTACCTGCTGAGTGTTGGACTCACCCCGCCTCCATTGTTGATATTTTCAGGTTGAAGCTGTCCGGAGCAGTTCCAGTCGTTGGCCCCCCATCTGCACGTAGAGCCAGTTCTCTACTAGTTCGTTATTTGTTTTTATTTGGCCTTTTTCTATATCAGACTTTGTTTTAGTATTGTCTTTGGATTTTTCCTATGGATATTGTATGGAGTGATACCTTTTGATGGATTTTTGATATGATATTAGATTTCATTCTACTACGTGCCTGCCTGGACGGCAGAAGAGGTGAGTTCGTTGGATTTGAGCTTTACGAGTGTAGTGGAATAGGGTGGATTTCGAGTCAGAGTCCTATTGTTATTGATTACTATTATTAACTGCGTGGTTGTGACAGCCAGAGGCTGAATATCTTTATAAACTGCGTGGTGTTTGTTTTAATTTGTGTTATTATTCCAGCCGAACGTGGCTGAGGTGTATAGTGTTTGTAGAAAAGTTTCAGATTGTCCGCCGTACAGGGGAGATGCTGCCGAAATTTCTTCGGACAGAGACTCCTCCGGGGCGTGACATTACTGCAGTCCAATGTCCTTCTCAAGGGTTACTTTGATATCTGCTAACAATGCCCTTGGCAAAACAGATTTCTGATCTCGTGCATAGCATACATTAGGCTTCCGACAGCCGAAGCATAAAGAACTGCCTTCATTTCCTTTATCTCCTTTGATGTCTACGAAGACATCTCTTTAGATAAAGTTACTCCATGCTAAAAAGGTAAGAAACCTTCTTTGGAGTTTTGCATGCTTAAAATGAGCAAGGATTTTTTCGATATATGAAGCTTGGGATAAGTAAAATATTTTTTTTCTTGCGATCCCTTATTACTTTAATCCCAAGAATATATACATTCTCCCAAATCCTTCATATCGAATTGTTTGGACAACTATACCCTTACTTCTGACAACACTTTGATATTGTTTCCAACTACCAAAAATGTTATCTACGTATAGTACAAGAAATACCACTACGTTTTCATCACACTTTTTGTATACACAAGACTTATCCGGTTACTAAATAAATCCATAGGTCTGGATTACTTTGATAAACCGGATGTTCCAAGACCTTGAAGCTTTGCCTCAGTCCATAGACTGATTGAGCTTGCACACAAGATACTCTTTGCCCTTTGCAATGAACCCTTCTGGTTGCTTTATATGGATGCTTTCTTCAAGACTTCCATTAAGGAATGCTGTCTTGACATCTACTTGCCAAATAGATAAAAGAATCCGGATAGACTTAAGCATGGCTACCAGTGAAAAAGTGTACTTTTTCATCAAGCCTTGCTTTGAAAGTTTCCACCTTCCTGTCTATCCATCTTTTCCTATTATAGACCTATTTTCACCCAATAGCTTTTACACCATCTGGTGGTTTTACAAGCTTCCAGATTTTATTAGAATACATATATTCTAATTCTGTATTCATTGCTCTTTGCCAAGATGCTGCATCTTTATCTTGGAATGTTTCATCATATGTCAGGGATCAGGCTCATGTTCATTTGGGATCAAGTCCAAAAACTCTCCCAAAACATGAATCTTTTAGGTTTGCTTGACAACCCTCCCACTACGATGAGCCACTGTCTGTAATCATGTATCATTTATGATACGTGTTGTAGTTTCTTGTGATATTTCATCTTGTACAGTTGGTACTAGATTAGACATGTCCTTTATAATTTTTTAAGAACAAATTTACTTATGAGCTTGTGGTTTATTACATAGTCCTTTTCTAAAAATCGGTCATTGATGCTAACAATGACCTTCTGATTTTTAAGACTATAAACCTACTTTGTTTCTCTAGGATCACCCACAAACAAGTGAATTCCTGTCCAACTTTATCAGTGTCTCTCATGTGCTAGACCTCCCAAATCCGAATATGCTTCAGACTTATGCCCAATCTGTAATTCTATGGGAGTAGAGAGTTCTGACTTAGAAGGTACTATGTTTACTTCCGTTTCCAGTGTATATCCTTAAAATAAATTTGGTAATTTTCTGAATAACTCATCATCGATCTAATTATTCCATAAGAGCCTTATACCTTCTTTCTACTACACCATTCTGTTGGGGTGTACCAGGTGCAGTTAGTTGAGATTAAATCCCGTCTTCTGATAAGTGACTCCTAAACTCTCCTAAGAGGTTCTCACCACTATGATCTAACCGTAGTGTCTTGATACTTTTACCTTTACTCCACATCAGCCTAGTACTCTTCGAACTAATTAAATCACTTAGACTTGCGGTGCGTCAAGTAAATGTATCCTTATCTCGAATAGTCGTCTATAAAATAGATGAAATATTCGAAACAACATCTTGCCTGGATAGTCAAAGGTTTACACAGAATCAGAATGAACCAATTCCAACATATCTTTGGCTCCTTACCCCTTAAACTTAAAAGCTTCTTGGTTATTTTTCCTTCCAAATAAGACTCGTAGGTTGGAAAGATTTCCACTACCAATGAACCCAAGAGTTCATTGGTTATTATCCTTTGAATCCTACTCAAGATAATATAACCTAGCCTTAGATGCCAAAAATATGATTGGTTCATTTTCGAAGGTTGTTTTCTCTTATTAAAGTTAGAAGATGTGTTATAATTTCCATTTATTGCATCGTGGGAGTTATTGGATTATAAATTGTCAACCAACATCCCAGAATATATAACTTCTCTATTTTTCTTGATAACAACTTTGTTATCAAAATAGACACAATATCTATTCTATAATAGTTTAGAAACTGAAATCAGGTTCTTTCTAAACTTAGTACGTAAAGATAATTTCTAACAATCCATATTTTATTCCTATTAGAGAATAAACCTCTCCCACTGCAACAGCTACTACTTTTGCAGTAGTGTCTATGCAGACAGTGTTTTCCTTTTTATATAGTTGTCGGGTTTCCTGGAACCCTGCAATGAATTGCGGACATGATTAGTGGTATCTGTATCTACACTCCAGGTACTGGTAGATAACACCACTAAACATGTTTCAACAACAAATGAATTAAATACACCCATATTGCTCTCAGTTCTAAGAAGACAGTTTACCTTAATGTCCAAGTCCTATTTCCAATCATTATAATTGGGACTACTAAGTCTTTTCTATAGTATAACAACTAGGGGATTGACTAACATTTAAATCCTAAGAATCACAAAAAAATATTTGGTCAAGACCAACACCTTAAAATCCCCATGAATTTTGTATGCCACGATAGTGTGGACGTATACAAAATCAAAGAGGAGATTTTATTCATTAATTTTATTATCTCGTCATCTTATCTTTATGACAAATAAAATTAACAGTTGGTCTATCTTAGATCAAATATTTTGGTCAAAACTTTGAATTTAAAATAACATTGATTCCTCAAACAATATTATTTAAATTCACCAATACTCAAACACCGTGAATTTTGCATGCCACGATAGTGTGAACGTATACAAATTTAAACATTTATAAGAGGAAGGTTTTACCCATTAATTACCTTGTCAAAAAACTTTATGACAAATAAAATTACCACAAACACCGTAAATTTTGTATGCCACAATAGTGTGGACGTATACAAAATCAAACATTTGTAAAAGGGGTTTTAATTTTATTATCTTGTCAACTTATCTTTTTGACAAATTAATAGTTGGTTTTGCTTTGGTCACACAAATAATAGCAGTGACTCCGATGGGAAGGATACCATTAGATGTGTCTAAGTGTATATCATTACTTGACACTTAGTCAATCAAATAAGATTGTGCCCCTTCCGATGGGGAAGATCACACGCTCTTAGTTAATTTCCTATAGTCATCCAAAATGGAAGTTTAATCTAGTGATCCACAAACAAGCTCATCCGATATGGAGGAAGGCACTCAGAGCCAACGCGCAAACTTGTTGCATCACTTATAAACCAGTAATGGAGACCGTGGAATTTATTTAAAAATAAATCCCTCTCCCACTTAGTTATTTAAAGTGAGGAATTTTGACTATGCTAGCTTACTAACATGCATACTAACAAGCACACACAGCACAGCATAAAAAGCAATAAATAGAAAAACTAATTTTCAACTATTATGGCTTTTATCTATTGCTGTCCTCCGTGTGTAGCCAACCCTAGTTGCTGTCATCTTTGGCCACCGTCACCGGGTCTAGTTGTCGCATCCATCTTGCTCCTTGTTCCGCTGCGCCTCTGGTCCTTAAAAGGTTTCACGCCTTGCAAGATTCGATCCGTGACATAAATAGAATTTTACATTTTTCGATCCTATATTCCTCGAAGGAACGTACATGTAACTAGATCAAAAAATAAAATCCTAATAAAACTAAATACAGCTCTTGCTGTATTTTATAATGCAATCATACACATACAATAAAATGCCCTTGACATGTCCAAGGGTCCAATCACACACATAATATCTATAAGTCATAATAGTTGGATCCTGCATTCACAAAGTTAGCACATCCTACTATTATCCTGCCTAAATTATGTATGACATGTGCATAATTAAACTAATACCAAATACACAGAGGCAAAACCCTAGCTCTGATACCAATTGTTGGTTGCTACTTGGAAAACCTAATGGTTCCCCTGTACAAAAATTTTGTACAAGATCTGAACCTTTCCTAGCTACCATGTGTTCTTTTAAATTAAACTTGGATCGCCTGCGGAACTTAACACGTTTGATCCCAAGTTTAACTTATATGTTCTTTTAGGTTTAGATTTGGATCTCCTGCGGAACTTAATATGTTCGATCCAAATCACCTAGGTCACAAAGTTGATTAAATATTAATTTCCAAATTTGGCTTCCAGGACTGCATGGCAAGGCACATGACCTTCTTGGATATAAGAGCAACCACCACCACCTAGACAAAGCCTTTTAATGAAAGTTAATATTTAATTTCCTTAAATAACTCTAGGTTAACCAAAAAGAACAATCGAAGCACAAGTTCGAAAAGAAAACAAAAGAACACAACATTGAAAACTAATTCGAAACCTAGAATCACATGCCTCTTGTATTTGGTATTTTTACAAAGAAATAAAACAAGTATGATGCGGAAAATAATTACTAGTTATACCTTTCTTTGTGAACTTTTAATGACCTCTTGATCTTCTACCGTACTCCTCTTCTAACCTCGGACATTGTGTGGGCAATGATCTTCCGAGATGAGAACCACCAAGGCACCTTCTTCTTCCTTCCTTCAAGTTTCGGCCAAGCAAAAACTTCCAAAGGATGAAGAACTTTTTCCACCAACCAAGCTCCAAGGGATGCAAGAAACAAGCCTCCTTTCTCTCCTTTTCTCTAAGCTAGATCCGGCCACTTCTATGTCTCGAAGAGGTGATGAAGTCTCAGCCATAAGAAGGAGAAGAGAGAAGGGGAAGGAGAACCTCTAGGGGCCGGCCACACCTAGGAAGAAAAGAGAGGAAGAAAAAGAATAGAGTTTGTTGTGTCTTTTTGAAGACACCTCTACCCCCTCTTTTATAATCCTTGGCCTTGGCAAATAAGGAAATTTAAATAAAAACTTCCTTAATTCCTTTGACATGAAAAAGAAAAATTAATTAATTAAAAATCAATTTTCTTTTTCCAACTTATTTGGCCAACCACTTTCTCCCCAAAACAAGGAAAGTTTTAATTAAAACAAGAATTAAAACTTCCTAATTTGTTTTCCGAAAATTTATAAAAATTTCTCCAATAATTTTTATCCCTTCATTATTAGTTAATAAAAAGGAAATTTTATAAATTAAAATCTTTCTTTTAAGCATATGGATAATTTCTAAAAAGGAAAGTTATCTCTAAAAATTAAAATCTCCTTTCAATCTACAAATAAGGAAAGATATTAAACCTTTTCTTACTCTTTTGTAGAAACTAATAAAAGAGAATTTTTAAATTTTTAAACTTCCTTTTAAATCATGAAGATGATTAAAAGGAAAGTTTTTACCAAAATTAAAATCAACCTTTTAATCTACAAATAAGGAAAGAGATTTAGCTCTTCTCTTAATTTTTTGTAGAATCTTATAAAAGGAATAATTTAAATTTTTAAACTTTCTTTTAAATCATGTTATCCACATAAGAAAAAAATTTAAAATTAAAATTCCTTTTTATTTTAATAGGGCCGGCCACCTAAGCTTGAGTTCAAGCTAGGGCCGGCCACATGAATTCACCCATGAACCAAGCCATGGCCGGCCCTAGCTTGGTCTCCAAGCTAGCTTGGCCGACCCCTTTAGGATGGGTAAGAAGGTGGGTATAGGTGGGTATAGCACTCTATAATTAAGATGCTACGATAGGGACCGAGAGGAGGAATTGGTTTTGGTCTCCCGATAAAATTAAGCATCCCGTGTTCGCCCCGAACACACAACTTAATTTTATCAATAATAATTCATTCCACTAGAGAACTATTATTGAACTACCGCACCAATCCCAAATTACATTTTGGGCTCCTTCTTATTATGAGTGTGTTAGTCTCCCTATGTTTAAGATGTTGAATGTCCACTAATTAAGTGAGTTACTGACAACTCATTTAATTAATATCTTAGTCCAAGAGTAGTACCACTCAACCTTATCGTCATGTCGGACTAAGTCCACCTGCAGGGTTTAACATGACAATCCTTATGAGCTCCTCTTGGGAACATTCTCAACCTAGATTACTAGGACACAGTTTCCTTCTATAATCAACAACACACACTATCAGTGATATCATTTTCCAACTTATCGGGCTTATTGATTTATCGAACTAAATCTCACCCATTGATAAATTAAAGAAATAAATATCAAATATATGTGCTTGTTATTATATTAGGATTAAGAGCACACACTTTCATAATAACTGAGGTCTTTGTTCCTTTATAAAGTCAGTATAAAAGAAACGACCTCTAATGGTCCTACTCAATACACTCTAAGTGTACTAGTGTAATTATATAGTTAGGATAAACTAATACCTAATTACACTACGACCTTCCAATGGTTTGTTCCTTTCCATCTTGGTCGTGAGATACTGTTTATAATTTATAAGGTACTGATAACATGATCCTCTGTGTGTGACACCACACACCATGTTATCTACAATATAAATTAATTGAACAACTACATTTATCATAAATATAGACATTTGACCAATGTGATTCTTATTTCTAGATAAATGTTTATACCAAAAGCTAGGCTTTTAGTATACATCCTAACAGCCTCCAGCTCCTCTGGACAGTTGGCTTCGGCTTGCACCCGATGCGCCTCCAAGCCCCATGGAGGCGCCTCGGACACTGTTCATCCGAGGCCAAAGTTACTTCTTTGTTCCTGCAAAATGTGTTAGCCCCAAACACATACCCTGCAAAATAAAGTTAGCACAGAAATGATATAACAAATGATAGTCGACAGTCATCGAACTGCCCGGGTCTGACTTCGGATTTCCAACCGGAAACCCTAGGTCGACCCTACGCCTACTGTTCCTTCTACGGGGAACGCGTCCTCACCTACTCCACTCAGGAGATTTACCTGTTGCCAGTGTGATCCTCCAGATCGACTGGACTTTTGCTCAGCGTTTGAAGCTTCCGGACTTTCTGTTGGACTTCCGCTTCCCAGCCCGTCCAGTCTTCCACCTGGTTCGCGACACCAGGACTTTCCACCTAGGGTTACCACCCCCTAGAACTTTTGCCTGAAGCTCTTGACCTGCCAAGACTTTCCACATAGGGTTACCACCCCCTATAACCTAGGATTACCACCCCCTAGGGTTTTCTACCTGCATAGCCGCAGCTAGGACTTTTGCCTAAGTACGCTTAGGACATTTCCTACAAGCTCATTCAAACTGTTAGATCACAAGATGACTTAACTTTGAATCCTTTGTCATTATCAAAACTTGGGTTTGATCGTCTGATACTTCCCGCACCAACAATGCTAAAGTCCATTCAGATCATGCTTGCTATTGTAGTTTACTATGATTATGAAATCTGACAGATGGATGTCAAAATCACATTTCTTAAAGGAAATCTACTCGAGGATGTGTACATAACACAACATGAGGGTTTTGTTAATCCAAAACATGCTAGAAAGGTGTATAAGTTACAACGATCCATTTATGGATTGAAGTAAGCTTCTAGAAGCTAGAATATTTGATTCGATGATGCAATCAAAGCGTTTGATTTCATCAAGAATGAAAATGAACTTTGTTTCTACAAGAGGGTTAGTGGGAGCGCAATCATCTTTCTCATATTTTATGTAGATGACATACTTTTCATTTGAAATGATATCCCTACTCTTCAGTAATGAAGACTTGGCTTGGGAATTTTTTTTCTCAATGAAAGAGTTAGGTGAAGCAGCCTACATTTTAGGCATCAAGATCTATAGAGATAGATCTAAGTAATTGCTTGGTCTAAGTCAGAGTACATATATTAACAAAGTACTTAAACATTTTACCATGCAGAATTCCAAGAAGGGATTCCTGTCGATATCACATGGTGTGAGTCTTTCGAAGACTCGGCCCCCTCTTCTAAGGAAGAAAGGGACCGCATGGATCAGATTCCTTATGCATCTGCTATAGGGTCTATCATGTACGCTATGCTTTGTACTCACCTAGATGTCTCGTATGCGTTAAGCATGATGAGCAAATACCAGTCAGATCTAGGTGAAGGTCACTGGACATCAGTCAAGAATATTTCTAAGTACTTGAGAAGAACTCAAGATTATTTCTTCATCTTTGGAGGCAATGAAAAGTTTGCTGTCAAGGGTTACATCGATGCTAGCTTCCAAACTGATAAGGATGATTCCAAATTGCAGTCAAGATATATATATTTTACTTAAATGGTGATGTTGGGTATTAGATATTCCAGTGCTTCCATCTCATTCGAGTGATCATCGATAAAGGAGATGTGAGACTATGCAGAATATTAACCAATGCTAACATTACAGATCCTTCTGTTGGTCCCTTTGGAGGCAGGCAAGAGGGGAGGGGTGAATTGCCCTACAAAATAAAGTAACCCTTTCTCGAATTTTCAACTAAATAAAAGCACTTGTAATAAAAATAAAGAGACTAATAAAAAGCAAAAAGACACATGGAAGTTACTTGGTTTGCAATCAGAAGATTGTTAATCCAAGGTAATGTGGCGCACTATCTGATGTCTCCTTTGGGTGGAGTAAATAGATTACAAGTGAATTGAATTAACTGTGCAGATCAATGTTATATTTATAGCACTGTTCGGGACGCCCCGAAGGGTCCGGGCGCCCTGAGGGGATAAAATTTTATCCCCCAACGTACAGATAGCGGTTTGACTGCGATCTGGAATATATCCAAGTTCGGGCACCCGGAAGGGTTCTGGGCACCCCGGACTGGTCCGGGCGCCCGGAATGGTTCCGGGCGCCCGGACCAAGAAAGTCAACAGGGTTGACTTTTCTCGATCCGGGACCTTTGCTCCGGTTCAGCTCGTCTCGATCCGAGTTTCTCGCTCTGGCTCCACTAGCTTGGGTGATCTCGGCCATCCGGAATAAGGCTCACCTGAACCCAAGTTCCGGCCTTCTCCTCGAGCAACCTTCCTCCCCAATTTCTCATCCCTCGAACGTCGCGTACGTTCTTCTCGTCCACCGGTGTACTCTTCCGTGGTCACCTCATCCCTCGGACGCACCGAGCCCGTCGGCTCTCTCCCGTGCCATCCTTCTCATTAGCCGCACCTTCCGCTATACTTCCTGTGCTCCTAAGCTCCTGCACACTTAGACACAAAGGTTAAAACAAACAGGACCTAACTTAACTTGTTTGATCACATCAAAACACCTTGGGGTTCCAACAATCTCCTCCTTTTTGATGTGAGCAACCCAAGTTAAGTTAGGGTAAACCAACATAATATAAAAACAAAATTTTGCAAATAAGTGCAAAGATTCTTCAATAGAAAAAAAAATTATATCCCCCCCTAGACTTAACATTCTTCTCCCCCTTTGATCACATAAAAAATGGGGATCTTTAACAAGTCTAAGGTTAACTCTAACTTAAAAAAAAAAATTAAGTATTAAAAGAATCTAAGTTAGAAATTTTTGTGCAACAGAATAAAAAACTTTTTAAGTTAAAAAAAATCATAAGTAAAAAGAAATTCTAAGACAAATTGCAACCTAAAAAATTTTCTGAGTTTTTGAAAATTTTAACTTAGATAAAAATACCTTCTAAGAATTTTTTAAGAAAAAAAAATTTATGAAAGAGAATTTTTCTAAAAAAAATATTTGAAAAAAATATTTAAAAACTTTTTTTTATTCATTATTTAATTCTAAATTTAATGTTTTACCAGAAAGTTAATTAAACATTTGATTTCA
This sequence comes from Zingiber officinale, assembly GCF_018446385.1. NCBI lineage: Eukaryota > Viridiplantae > Streptophyta > Magnoliopsida > Zingiberales > Zingiberaceae > Zingiber > Zingiber officinale. The sequence goes on along the minus strand of NC_056000.1, from coordinate 36,112,568 downwards.
ATATTTTGACTTCCAAGTAGTTGCGAGGCAGTAGGCCTTCTTGGTTATTGGAGCAACAACCACTTCCTTAGACAAAGCCTCATAAAAAAACTATCTGTTTAATTTTCTCGCCGAAAATGCAAAGTTTTAATTTTGAATTTAAATTAGACAGGTTTTTGGAACCCAATAGAGGTTCCTTCCTACATGGTTAATCAAGTATTTTCTAGGCACATAGGCTTTTGATATTTTTCTGATTTGACTTTGGTGAAACCTATAGTACCAGTTTAATCCTCTATAATTTTTAAAAGCAGAAATATTCGAACAGGTAGACTTTTTCAAATTTTCTATTTCTTCTTTTAATTTATCATTTTCAAATTTTATTTTATCAAAGTCTTCCATTAGACAAGATTTTGCCAAAACTCTTTTTATTTCTAAAATTTCATTTTTTAATTTGGTATTTTTATTTTCTAATTTGTACATGGATTTTGTCATAGCCTTAATACCAAAATAAAGTTGATCAGGAGGTAAGAGGCATACCTCATTTGCCATATCAGACTTGAAACCTGACTCACCCCCTGCTTCACTGCATTCATCTGAAGTCGATGTTGGTGTGGGAAGCATCTGATGATCGAACCCAAGTTTTGATAATGGAAAAGGGATTCAAAGTTAGGATTCCTTGTTATCTAACATGCTTAAATGAGGTTTCAGGAAAGTTCTAACTGCGGTTAGGCAGGTGAAAATCTTAAGGAGTGGTAACCTTAGGTCATAGGGGGTGGTAACCCTAGGTGAAGGAAAAAGCCTAAGGGGGGGTAACCTTAGGTCCTAGGGGTGGTAACCCTAGGTGGAGAAAAACCCTAAGGGGCGGCAACCTTAGGTCCTAGGGGGCGGTAACCCTAGGTGGAGGAAAACCCTAGGGGTGGTAACCCTAGGTCATAGGGGGTGATAACCCTATGCGGAAAGTCTTAGCAGGTCGAGGGCTTCCGGTAAAAGTCCTAGGGGGTGGTAACCCTAGGTCGAAAGTCCTGGTATCGCGAAACAGGTGGAAGACTGGACGGGTCGGGGAGCGGGCGTCCAGCAGAAAGTCCATCGAGCACTGAGCAAAAGTTCAGTCTGTAACGACCCAAATTTCCTCAATTAGAGTCCTAAAAGTAATTTAAAAATATTTTTAAAAATGCTATAGAAATATTCTAGGGATTTTTAGAAATTTTTAGAGTATTTTTATGTAATTTTTAGAGGTCGTTTGGTATTTTTACTAGACGAAGGAAGTTTCGACAAAAAAATATCCAAGCCGAGAATTGAACCCACGACCTTTGACTCGGTCAAAACCCAACTGACCAGGTGGGCAAACAGATTTTTCTGTTTAGAAGAGGCAGCGAATTTATTTAAGATAGTTAACAGAATATTGGATTATAAAAGGGATAAGTTGATCTTGGATTTGTTTGTTTAGAAAAGGTAGCGAATTTATTTAAGATAGTTAACAGAATATTATAAAAGGGATAAGTTGATGTTGGATTTGTTTGTTTAGAAAAGTAGCGAATTTATTTAAGATAATTAACAGAATATTGGATTATAAAAGGGATAAGTTGATGCTCTATTTTTTCGGGACTTAAACCATTCTCTCCTTCTCCTCTGCGTACGATGGCAAAGCTCGGGCAGAAAACGAAAGGGAGTTAGGGCATCATCTCCGGCGGCCGACCAAGGTCCTAGAAGCCCTTTTTGTTCGGTTGTGAGTCCAAAAATCAAGGTAAGTGCTTCTCACCTGCAGTAGGAGTAGTTTCAGACCTTTGTTCTTCTTGAATTCGAAGCATAAGAAGCGCTTATAGTGCAGATTTTTAATTAAACCTATAGTGCAGATTTTAATTAAGCTTATAATGCAAATTTTTATGTAGAGCTTATATTGCAGATTTTAATTAAGCGCTTATAGTGCAGATTTTTAATTAAGCATATAGTGCAGATTTTAATTAAGCTTATAATGCAGATTTTTATGTAGAGCTTATATTGCAGATTTTAATTAAACTTATAGTGCAGATTTTTAATTAAGCCTATAGTGCAGATTTTAATTAAACTTATAATGCAGATTTTTATGTAAGCTTATAGTGCATATTTTAATTAAGCCTATAGTGCAGATTTTAATTAAGCTTATAGTGCAGATTTTTAATTAAGCTTATAGTGCAGATTTTAATTAAGTTTATAGGTGCAGATTTTAATTAAGCCTATAGTGCAAATTTCAATCAAGCTTATAGTGCAGATTTTTATGTAAGCTTATAGTGCAGATTTTAATTAAGCTTGTAGTGCAGATTTCTTAGAGCTTAAAATGCAGATTTCTTTAGAGCAGATTTCTTTAGAGCTTGTAGTGCAGATTTCTTAAGAGCTTATGGTGCAGATTTCTTTAAAGTTTATAGTGCAGATTTTTGGTGGAACTTATAATGCAGTTTTTAAAGAAAAAGATTATAGTGCAGTTTGGTTAAGTATTATAGTGCAGAATTTATGTTTGCATAGTATGCAGAAATAGTGTAGCATAGAATGCAGAATCTTGATTAGAATAGTATGCAGAATTTTGATTAGCATAGTATGCAGATTTTTGTTTATGCATTTCAAAGTTAGAATTTGTTTAAACATTTCAGTTTTTAAAGAAGCATTCTTTTATTAGAAGTATTAACAAGTGTAAGAAAGATAAAGAAAAGAAAGAGAAAGGCCAAGGCCTTAAGTAGATCCCAAAGTCAAGACTTTAGGGATTTTGGCACACAAGGTGCTTAAAGAAAATGCCGAGGCATTATATATTAGAAGTAATAAAAGATAACAAGTATTTTACTTTATTTAAAAGGCTAGTACCCGACTTCCGAGGTTGTCGTTAAACAAATCCAGGTGTCCAATTCCGAGGTCTTGGCCCTGGTAGACCGAGGTCTGCTCTTTTAGGATTGGTGGCTCGCTACCCCAACCTATTAGGGAACGCGCATAAGATGGTACTACGCCTGGGCCCAAGAAGAAAGTTGATTATTATTTTGAAGTATTAAAGTATAAGTTTTCAAACAAAAGAAATAAGCTTCACATAAGTTTAAAATTCAGCAAGTTTAGCTTTCTTATATACTGACATGTTGTTTAGATTTGCTTACATGTTTAGTATTTCAGTATGCTATGTTTCGTTTGCTATTAGATGAGCATTCAGTTTCTAGATTTCTTTCAGCTTACTTGCATACTCGAGTTTTGTGAGTTAGATAGCGCTTACTAAGCAATTTTGCTTATAGATGCATTTCCTCTTACTGCAGATAAAGGAAAGGAAAAGTTATAGCAAAGGAAGGCGACAAGGAGGTGCGGATGGATGTGTGATGCCTGGACTATAGAAGTCTTGGGATTTTGCATAATAATTTATTAACAAAGAGTTGAGTAGAATGTATTAGATGAGTCATTTAGTCTTCCGTTGCTAGTTAATTGTATGTTTTGAGTTCTCCGAGAGTTTTAGGAATTTCTATCAACATGTGAACAAGGATAGTTAAGTAAAATTAGTAGTCCAGTAGCGCTCCGCCCTCACAATCTTGTAGTGAGGGGGGTGGGGTGTTACAAGTTGGTATCAGAGCAGTTCCTATTCTCCAACATCACACATCAGCACCAATCTTGCCGTCTTCAAGTAAGAAAGTATTTAATTTTTAGTATGCTTTTCTTTATTCTTTACAGTAAAGAGAAATCCTTAGAAGTATTAGATTATATGTACAGAATAGGGAGATGTTTAGAAGTGCTTATAAAGTTAAGAATTCTGCTTAGTTTCTTTTACATAACAAGATGTGTTCTGGGATGGTGGTATGATCCGGGGACCTAAGCCCGGTGAGCGCGCCAGAATCAAACAAGATGTGTTCTAGGATGGTGGTATGATCCAGGGACCTAAGCCCGGTGAGCGCGCCAGAATCAAACAAGATATGTTCTGGGATGGTGGTATGATCTGGGGACCTAAGCCCAGTGAGCGCGCCAGAATCAAATAAGATATGTTCTGGGATGGTGGTATGATCCGGGGACCTAAGCCCGGTGAGCGCGGCAGAATAAAGGGGAACTCCGGTCCTAAGTTCGGACCCCTACCAACCTAGCGCTAGGGTATTGTCTGATCAACAACTTATGTTACGGTACTACTAAGTGCAACTAGGTCACCACAATAGTATGCTTATAAGTATGCATGCAAGTATGTTCAAGTCATGTTATATTTATATTTACGTTTATGTTTAGGTCCACGTTATGTTCATGTTATGTTCTTGCCTATGCATATGGACATGCTTGTGATCGAGTCTATCATTATGTTTAGTTCATCTACCATGCTTACGTTTATGTTGTCATGCTTATGTCACTACTTATGCTTATGTTCATTGTATGTAGGTTAGGAGGTCCTAAGATACCTTTGATGTGGTTTTCCTTAGTACATTAGATTATGGACGCAAACTAATGCATGTACAAGGTAGAGAACATGCTATAGAATTATTCAAAGTTCGAGGACAAACTTTTTATAAGATATGAGGAATTGTAACGACCCAAATTTCCTCAATTAGAGTCCTAAAAGTAATTTAAAAATATTTTTAAAATGCTATAGAAATATTCTAGGGATTTTTAGAAATTTTTAGAGTATTTTTATGTAATTTTTGGAGGTCATTTGGTATTTTTACTAGACGAAGGAAGTTTCGACAAAAAAATGTCCAAGCCGAGAATTGAACCCACGACCTTTGACTCGGTCAAAACCCAACTGACCAGGTGGGCAAACAGATTTTCCTATTTAGAAGAGGCAGCGAATTTATTTAAGATAGTTAACAGAATATTGGATTATAAAAGGGATAAGTTGATCTTGGATTTGTTTGTTTAGAAAAGGTAGCGAATTTATTTAAGATAATTAACAGAATATTATAAAAGGGATAAGTTGATGTTGGATTTGTTTGTTTAGAAAAGTAGCGAATTTATTTAAGATAATTAACAGAATATTGGATTATAAAAGGGATAAGTTGATGCTCTGTTTTTCCGGGACTTAAACCATTCTCTCCTTCTCCTCTGTGTACGATGGCGGAGCTCGGGCAGAAAACGAAAGGGAGTTAGGGCATCATCTCCGGCGGCCGACCAAGGTCCTAGAAGCCCTTTTTGTTCGGTTGTGAGTCCAAGAATCAAGGTAAGTGCTTCTCACCTGCAGTAGGAGTAGTTTCAGACCTTTGTTCTTCTTGAATTCGAAGCATAAGAAGCGCTTATAGTGCAGATTTTTAATTAAGCCTATAGTGCAGATTTTAATTAAGCTTATAATGCAGATTTTTATGTAGAGCTTATATTGCATTTTAATTAAGCGCTTATAGTGCAGATTTTTAATTAAGCCTATAGTGAAGATTTTAATTAAGCTTATAATGCAGATTTTTATGTAGAGCTTATATTGCAGATTTTAATTAAACTTATAGTGCAGATTTTTAATTAAGCCTATAGTGCAGATTTTAATTAAACTTATAGTGCAGATTTTTAATTAAGCTTATAGTGCAGATTTTAATTAAGTTTAAGGTGCAGATTTTAATTAAGCCTATAGTGTAAATTTCAATCAAGCTTATAGTGCAGATTTTTATGTAAGCTTATAGTGCAGATTTTAATTAAGCTTGTAGTGCAGATTTCTTAGAGCTTAAAATGCATATTTCTTTAGAGCAGATTTCTTTAGAGCTTGTAGTGCAGATTTCTTAAGAGCTTTTGGTGCAGATTTCTTTAAAGTTTATAGTGCAGATTTTTGGTGGAACTTATAATGCAGTTTTTAAAGAAAAAGATTATAGTGCAGTTTGGTTAAGTATTATAGTGCAGAATTTATGTTTGCATAATATGCAGAAATAGTGTAGCATAGAATGCAGAACCTTGATTAGAATAGTATGTAGAATTTTGATTAGCATAGTATGCAGATTTTTGTTTATGCATTTCAAAGTTAGAATTTGTTTAAACATTTCAGTTTTTAAAGAAACATTCTTTTATTAGAAGTATTAACAAGTGTAAGAAAGAGAAAGGCCAAGGCCTTAAGTAGATCCCAAAGTCAAGACTTTAGAGATTTTGGCACACAAGGTGCTTAAAGAAAATGCCGAGGCATTATATATTAGAAGTAATAAAAGATAACAAGTATTTTACTTTATTTAAGAGGCTAGTACCCGACTTCCGAGGTTGTCGTTAAACAAATCCAGGTGTCCAATTCCGAGGTCTTGGCCCTGGTAGACCGAGGTCTGCTCTTTTAGGATTGGTGGCTCGCTACCCCAACCTATTAGGGAACGCGCATAAGATGGTACTACGCCTGGGCCCAAGAAGAAAGTTGATTATTATTTTGAAGTATTAAAGTATAAGTTTTCAAACAAAAGAAATAAGCTTCACATAAGTTTAAAATTCAGCAAGTTTAGCTTTCTTATATACTGACATGTTGTTTAGATTTGCTTACATGTTTAGTATTTCAGTATGCTATGTTTCGTTTGCTATTAGATGAGCATTCAGTTTCTAGATTTCTTTCAGCTTACATGCATACTCGAGTTTTGTGAGTTAGATAGCGCTTACTAAGCAATTTTGCTTATAGATGCATTTCCTCTTACTGCAGATAAAGGAAAGGAAAAGTTATAGCAAAGGAAGGCGACAAGGAGGTGCGGATGGATGTGTGATGCCTGGACTATAGAAGTCTTGGGATTTAGCATAATAATTTATTAACAAAGAGTTGAGTAGAATGTATTAGATGAGTCATTTAGTCTTCCGCTGCTAGTTAATTGTATGTTTTGAGTTCTCCGAGAGTTTTAGGAATTTCTATCAACATGTGAACAAGGATAGTTAAGTAAAATTAGTAGTCCAGTAGCGCTCCGCCCTCACAATCTTGTAGTGAGGGGGGTGGGGTGTTACACAGTCGATCTGGAGGATCGCACTGGCAACAGATAACTTTCCTGAGAGGAGTAGGTGAGGATGCATTCCCCGCAGAGGGAACAGTAGGCGTCGGGTCGACCTAGGGTTTCCGGTAGGAAATCCGAAGTCAGACCCGGACAGTCCAGAGACTGTCAATATTTTATTTACTATGACTATTATGTGCTAACTTTCTTTTGCAGGGTATGTGTTTGGGACTAACACATTTTGCAGGAACAAAGGAGAAAGTCACACCTCGGATGAATAGTATCCGAGGTGCCTCCATAGAGCTTGGAGGTGCCTCGGGTGCAAGGCTGAAGCTGGCTACGAAGTGGAGTTGGAGGTTCCTTCATGGGGATTAGAGACGCCACAGGCTCCGACCAAGTAACCAACTTGTGTTCACGTTTGTTCTTTTCCTTTCCGCTACGTTTATCTACTCGATACGTTTTAAATCAAACGAAATAGCCACGAGCGCTATTCACCCCCCCTCTAGCGCTTCTCGATCCAACAATTGGTATCAGAGCGGGGTTGCTCTGAATTGGTACAACTACCGTTCGAGCATTTTTTTTCGTCGCTTTTTCGTTCATTTTTTTCCTCCAAAATTAATTTCGAAAAAATCATTATCATTTTTTCACCACTGGTCCATATTAGCGAAATATCACATTTTCAAAAATGTGTGGTATTATTTTTTTTAATATTATTTTAATAATATTTTATTATTATTTTCTCAAAATTCCTGAATTACTATTTTTATTTTTCTCCCGCACTACTAATCCAAGACCAAGTCTTGGAACATTTGTTATTGTATATTTTGCGTGTGAGATTTCTCCTTATAAATGGGCCATCAAGAAGGCTGCAGCACAGTCCGACCTCCGCTCTTCATCAGAGAAGATTTCGGCTACTGGAAGGGACGGATGGAGGCGTACCTTCAAACCAATTTCGAAGTCTAGATAATCATCAAAATCGGGCTGGAACTACCAACTTACGGCGCCGGTAAACTGGTACCTTACGAGAACTGGGACGCGAACATAATCAAGAAGGTCGAGGCCAATGCTAAAGCAACCTATACTCTTCAATGCGGCCTAACCAAGAAGGAACTGAACCGGGTTGGCCCATTCTTGAGAGCAAAAGAGCTATGGGAGAATCTGATTGAGTTACACGAAGGTACTTCCGATACGCAAGTAAGTAAGTGTGATTCAATAGACAAATTATTTAAGCAGACTAATACTACTCCGACCGAGAAGGGTGTTGTGTTTGTTGCAGGTACAAACGAGACAAAGGAGGCTAGAAAGAAGAAGGTGTTGAAGGCAAATTGGTCCGAGTCATCAGATGAGTCTGAGTCCGATGAAGAACCGGCAAGCTTCATCGCTCTACCAGTACTAACATCTGTGGCGGACACTGAGTCTGAATACGAATCAGATATCGAGAGCGAATCTGGAATCGAGTCCGAGCGAAGCCACGGATCCGTATCCGTTTCCGAAGGTTCTAAATCCACTGTAAGTTCCCTAATTTCTAGTATTAACTTAGATGATTCAGAAAATTTAGTTCCTTACTTACTAAAGAAGTTGGCTAAATCCAACGTCCGGGTCAAGTCACTCCAAAAGGAGGTAACAACCCTTAAGGAAGTAACTGACTCAAGTCCCTTAACTGAGCTAGTTTAAATTGGAAATTCAACCTAAGTCCAACAACTTGAGGAGGAAAATTTCAAATTGAAAACTCAAGTTAAAGAACTTAAGGACACGTTGGAACGGTTCACCTTGGGTTCCAAGAGTCTTGATCTAATTCTTGGAAAACAGCGAGTCGTTTACAACAAATCCATACTTGGATTTAAGACCAAACACAAATACAAATCCTATTTGTCTCTAGTAAATCGGTCAAATAGAAAAGTAGTCCAAGCATGGGTCCCCAAGTTAAACATGATTAATCAAGTCAGACTTGAACACTATTGGGTCCCCAAGGATCAAATTCATTACCTTGATAGACCATATCAAGGCTATGATCCAGAAGGAGCAAATAGAAAAATCATCTTAATAAATAAATAAAAAATAAAATAAATATAACATAATAATAATTAACCACTAAAGGAATATAACTCAAATCTAATTTACAAAATTATCAAGAATGTAAGAGGAGGTTCCAGAATAGTTGGCGCATTCAAAACTAACCTACTCGGTAGGATAACCCAAAGATAACCTACCCGGCAGGGTAACCCAAAGATAACCTGTTGGTGCAAACTGCACCAGAATCAAACCTGAGTTTTGATGTTGTCAAAGGTTCAAGTTAAGTCTTGTTATGATCTAACAAGTTGACTGAGTGTGCAGGATGTTTACTCAACCGAGAAAGTCCTAGCTGGAGGCTAGGCAGAAAAGTCTTAGCAGATCGTAGAACCTATGTGCAAGTCCAAGCAGGTCAAGGGGACCCAATGCTTGGCGGTATGATCGAGAAGTCTGGATGACTGAAGATCAAGAGAAAAGTCCTGGGGAGCCGATCAAGGCTGAGTGAAAAGTCCAAACTGGATCTGGAGGATCAAAGTTTGGCAGGTAGGTTGAGGTAAGCAAACTGGAGGAGCGACAGTGAGGTCGGGTTCCCAGAGGGAACAACCTTAGGTCGCTGATCCAACTGAAGAAACCAGGAAGGTTTCCAAGTTGAGATCAAGACAGCTCTACTGTCTATATTACTCATGCATTATATTACTATGCTAACACTTGTTTTGCAGGAATATTGTTTAAACTCTGTTTTGCAGATTCGGCCTGATCGGTCGACCGAACAGGAGGTTTGGTCGACCGAACCAGATTGACTCAGACCAGAAATCAGTTCAGATCAGGCAAAAGCAGAGTTCAGTCCAGTCAAAAGTCTGATCAGTCGACCGAACCAAAAGATCGGTCGACCGAACCATAGTGACTCAGCAAGCCAGTTCATCAGCACCGAATCAGCAAGCAAAGGAAAGAAGGGCTGATCGGTCGACCGAACCAGAGGATTGGTCAACCGATCCAATCAGCATTAATCAGCATTAAAGGGTGATCTTGGCAGATTTCAGCGAACAAGGAAAAACCTTGTTCGGTGGACCGATAAAAGGGTTCGGTCGATCGAACCATTGAAGGCCAGTTAATGCAGAATTTATGAGCCAGCGTCAGACTCCAGCTGTGGGTGAGCGAAGCTGGTTCGGTCAACCGAACAGAGGGATCGGTCGACCGAACCTCAGTCCACCTATAAATTGAGACTCGAAGACAGAGGCCAATTAAGAACTTTCTGATCACAAGTTACTACTCTGCAAGCGACTCATCTTCAGTGCAAAGCTACGTCATTTGGAAGAACCGACCTACGCTACATCTTCGATTCATTTGTCGGTATACTTGTTTTTTGTTTTTTGTATGCTGAATTTTATGCTTATTTCATACTTGTCTTTTCATACTTGTGCTATCACTGTCTTTTCTTTAATTATCTTTTTACTTAACTTTGAATTTCGGTTGCCATAATCAAAAAGGAGGAGATTGTTGGTGTGGGAAGCATTTGACGATCGAACCCAAGTTTTGATAATGGCAAAGGGATTCAAAGTTAGGATTCCTTGTTATCTAATGTGCTTAAATGAGGTTTCAGGAAAGTCCTACCTACGATTAGGCAGGTGAAAATCCTAAGGAGTGGTAACCTTAGGTCTCAGGGGGTGGTAACCCTAGGTGAAGGAAAAAGCCTAAGGGGGTAACCTTAGGTCCTAGGAGGTGGTAACCCTAGGTGGAGAAAAACCCTAAGGGGCGGCAACCTTAGGTCCTATGGGGTGGTAACCCTAGGTGGAGGAAAACCCTAGGGGTGGTAACCCTAGGTCATAGGGGGTGGTAACCCTATGCGGAAAGTCTTAGCGGGTCGAGGGCTTCAAGCAAAAGTCCTAGGGGGTGGTAACCCTAGGTGGAAAGTCCTGGTGTCGTGAACCAGGTGAAAGACTGGACGGGTCGGGGAGCGGGCATCCAACAGAAAGTCTGGAAGCATCGAGCGCTGAGCAAAAGTCCAATCGATCTGGAGGATCGCACTGGCAACAGGTAACTCTCCTGAGAGGAGTAGGTGAGGATGCATTCCCCGCAGAGGGAACAGTAGGCGTCGGGTCGACCTAGGGTTTCCGGTAAGAAATCCGAAGTCAGACCCGGACAGTCCAGAGACTGTCAATATTTTATTTACTATGACTATTATGTGCTAACTTTCTTTTGCAAGGTATGTGTTTGGGACTAACACATTTTGCAGAAACAAAGGAGAAAGTCACACCTCGGATGAATAGTGTTCGAGGTGCCTCTATAGAGCTTGGAGGTGCCTCGGGTGCAAGGCTGAAGCTGGCTGCGAAGTGGAGCTGGAGGTGCCTTCATGGGGATTAGAGGCGCCTTGGAGTGGCATTAAAGGCGCCTTCAGATGGATAATGGGCAGCGAGCAGAGGCTTATCGCAAAGTTGATTTCGGGATCAAATTTCGGGTTGGAGGCGCCCTGGAGCTTGATGGAGGCGCATTGAACACCCTATATAAGAGGGTCTCGACCAGCAGCAAAAAAACATCACATTCTAAGCTATTCCTCTGCTACAAGCTGTAACGACCCGCCTTCTACTACTAAACTGTAAGGCCGATCGCTACAGTTATGCTGTGCTAACTGTGCGGAAACCTGATCTAATTTAAATTTTAGTTGCTAACTGACAACTATTCTTGGTTCTACATGTGCTGAAGGGTGTAATCTAAAGGATACAAGGTGTATCCTACATTCCCTATGGACTAGAAGCTGATCTGCTAAGTTTCTTGGTCAAAACTGAACTTCCCAATCGATCCAGACTGAACTGGGTCGATTGCTCGCTGTTGGATCGATCCATGGATCGATCCAGACTGCTACTGTGCTCGGGTGATAATCTGGACCGATCGGCTGATCGATCCAGGCTCACCAATCGATCCAGTGCTTCTGTGCACGGGACTATATTTGGATCGATCGGCTGATCAATCCAACATAAGTCAATCGATCCAATGATCGATCAAAAACCTTTCTGTTCGCGAGGAATAGCTTGGATCGATCGACCGATCGATCCAGAGGCCTTCTGTTCGCGACAGAATGTGACTGGATCGATCGGCTGATCGATCCAGAAGTCTTCTGTTTACGGAATCAGCCCTCAATCAATCCATGGATCGATCGAGGACCCCAGATCGATCCATGGATCGATCGGAGTTTCTGATTTCGCACTGAAACTCTGATTTCTGCACTAGTTCGTGCCAAAATCTCACACAACAATTATACAATGCATGGAAAACATCCTAATATCTAATAACTAGCATTCTAACATGACATAGTGCAAGGTTTATTAATTCATAGCATTTAAACCACTAGAAATGCCGAAAAGTGTCTTAAGAAAGAAACTAAGTTCTTAATTTGCTAAACTCCCTAAGGATCTTCATTCCAGGTTCCTGCCACACACACCATCACTGCATTGACCTTCAGCTTCCTTTGCTAATCCATTTTCCCTTTACCTTTATCTGCAGTATAAGGAAAAAGTATCTGTAAGCTTAAAGCTTAGTAAGAAACCATCTACCTCACTAAAACATGCATACGATGCAAATATGTTTTTAAATCATGCTGTTTAAAAGGTTATGCTAAGTATACTGAATAAACTAAACATGGCATGGCATATAAGCATACAATCATGGCATATCTAAAGTTGATCATGATATCAATCACATGGTATCAATGAAGAACTAAGCTGATACTAAAAACTGAACTAAGCTAATACTGAGCTACTGCTAGGTCTGTACTGAATTCACGAACTAATTTGTGAAAGGTTGAAAACCATATACATATAGTAAGTAAAAATACTAAACATGCTGCTGATGGGCCCTGGCAACTGTACTTGCTGTGTGCGCATCCCTAACTAGACCCGGGATTGCAAGTTCCGAATCTAGTAGGGTTTACTAGGTTAGCTAAACCTAGGAACGACTATGGGAGCCCAACCCAATGGATATCTAATCCAGTACAGTGCCACTGAAAAGTAAAATACTGAAATAGCTAATACTATTTTGCTGAATCTAGGTTATCTGAACCTAGAACTAGGTTGTCTGAACCTAGAGGCGACTGTGGGAGCCCACCCGTTTGGACATCTAGTATCATAAAAACTGAAATAAAACTGATCATGCTAATTAACATGTTCTATGGCATTTAACTAAAAGCCCACTGTATCATAAAGCGGTGCTAGGCATTTTGTCGAGCATTTGGCGCTCTCTAACTCTCCTCTCGATCAGGGTGACCACCTCTAGGCACCCAGCAACGTCTAAACCCCTATCTACAGAGGATACACGCGCTCAGCCCATCTAGATATGCTCACTAATCCCTAAATCTGTGAGAAGAATTAAAATACACCCCATATGCTGACAAAATTCAATAAAACTAATCTAATGCATACAAGAAAACACGCGAGAGCTACTTATACTGCAGGTGAGGGGTTTCTTACCTCGTACGCTAATTTCCTTACAATTCTATTCACTAGAATTCCGGTGGAGACGACTTCTCGACGATCTTCTCGCGTCTAAACGTTCCCCTCGCGAAGGAGAGCGTCCTCGTGCCGGAGTTATCACCGGAAGATGTCCTTGGGGCCCTAGGGAGAGAACCCTAGGGTGTTCTTGTGGTTAGCGCCGAGAGAAGGAGAAGAGAAGGAGAGGGGCGGCGTGTAAGGTGAGGTCTCGGTGGAGAATTCCCGAACCAAAGAAAAATAAACCAAACCCACTCAAGTTTTCTATTTATAATAAGTGGGTATTTCGTCCCAACTCTAATATAAATATTATTGATTCCCTTTCCTTTCAGCATGGCCCTGCTGGGTTCACCGGTTACTAAGGCTAACTAAAGGTTTAGCGGACCCGAGAGGTCCCGGGTTCGATTCCCGCTTAAACCATTTTACTTTTCTATTTATTTTTGCTACTTCCGATACTCCAAAAATTCCAGAAAAATATCTAATAATTCCAGAAAAATCATAGAATATTCCTAAAATAGTTTTGAGAATTTTCGGGCATTACAATCCCCCATACCTTATAAAAAGTTCGTCCTCGAACTTAGAATAATTCTGGGTACTTCTGTCTCATGTTGGCTTCTGTCTCCCAAGTTGCCTCTTCTGCTGTGTGACTGTGCCAAACGACTTTGACTAATGGTACTTCCTTGTTCCGCAATTTCTTAACTGCTCGGTCTATTATCTGAATAGGCCGACTATCATAGCTGAGGTCTTCGCGGATCTGTACCGACTGGGGCTCAATCACCTGGGTGGCATCTGGGGTATGCTTCTTGATAGAGACATGAAATACGTTGTGGACGGATGACATTTCCTGGGTAGCTCTAGCTCATATGCTACCTTGCCCAACCTTCACGATAAGGTATGGTCCCACATATCGGGACTAAGCTTTCCTTCTTCCCAAAACGCATCACTCCTTCATGGGAGCTACTGAGGAACACGGTATCCCGATCGAAAACTCTAAGGTCTCAAGCTGTATCAAGATAGCTTTTCCGGCCTCTGCTCTTTCCTCCGTGGATCTGATATAGCTGTGGTATCTCGCAACTAGATCCGCATCAAGTTCTAGTTCTTTCTGTTCACCACTCTCATACCAGCAGATTGGAGATCTACACCTCCTCCCATAGAGAGCCTCGTAAGGTGCCATGCCGATAGTGGCCTGATAGCTGTTGTTGTATGCAAATTCTGCTAAGCTCAGATATTTGCACCAACTTCCCTTGAAGTCTAGGGCACACGCTCGGAGCATATCTTCGAGTACCTGATTTACTCGCTCCGTCTGACCATCTGTCTGAGGATGGAATGTTATCCTGAACTTTAACTTAGTACCCAACGCTGACTGTACACACTCCCAGAAGTGTGATGTGAATCTGCTGTCTCTGTCCGAAATGATGGTTCGTGGGACTCCATGTAGTCTAACGATCTCCTGGAGATACAACTGAGCTAGCTTCTCCATGGAGTAGGATATCTTGATAGCTAAGAAGTGGGCTGATTTAGTCAACCTGTCGACTATTACCCAGATGGCGTCAAAACCATTCGTGGTTCTGGGCAGTCCCACTATGAAATCCATAGAGATATCCTCCCACTTCCATTCTGGAAGCTGTATAGGCTGCAGAACTCCTCCTGGTCGCTGATGTTCTGCCTTAACCCTCTGACAGGTGAGGCAGATGCTAACATATCTGGCGATGTCTCGCTTCATCCCGGGCCACCAAAAATGGTTCTTCAGGTCTTGATACATTTTGGTGGAACCTGGATGCATCGCATAGGGAGTCTTGTGAGCCTCATCTAAAATCTGTCTCCGTAGCTCCTCCTGATCTGGAACACAGAGTCTGTCACCAAAATACAACACCCCGCTATCGGACACTCTGAATTCTCTACTTTCTGATTCTGCTAGCCCTTGCTTGATTTTCTGAATTTCAGGGTCCTGCTCCTGAGCTGACTGAACATCACCAAGCAAGGTAGACTCTAAGGTCATAGTAGAGAGCTGTCCAACGATGAGTTCAAGACCGAAATCTACGATCTCCTTCTGTAGGGGCGGTGACATGGCTGTAAGAGATAATAAGGTAGCACTGGATTTTCTGCTAAATGCGTCGGCCACCTTATTGGCTTTCCCTGGATGGTAGAGGATATCTATTTCATAGTCTTTGACCAGCTCAAGCCATCTGCGCTGTCGCATGTTCAGATCCTTCTGAGTGAAGAAGTACTTCAGACTTTGATGATCTGTATACACTCTGCACTGAGCTCCATATAAGTAATGTCTCCAAATTTTGAGAGCGAACACTACTGCTGCAAGCTCAAGGTCATGAGTAGGGTAATTCTTCTCATAATCCTTGAGTTGTCTGGAGGCATAGGCGATCACCTTGCCGTTTTGCATCAGTACTGCTCCTAGTCCCAACTTAGAGGCATCACTATAGATGTCAAAGCTGCTGATGTTGTCTGGTAGAGCCAAAATGGGAGCACCGGTCAATCTCCTTTTAGCTCACTGAAGCTGGTCCTCCGTCCACCGAAATTTCTTGTTCTTTCCGGTAAGGGCTGCTGGGAGGCTATCCCGGAGAAGTCCTCTACAAACTTTCTGTAATATCCCGCTAATCCCGAAAGCTCCTGATTTCACCGGCGTTCTTAGGTCTCTTCCAGTTACTTACTGCTTCTATCTTGCTGGGATCTACCATAATACCATCCTTTGAGATGATGTGACCCAGGAAGGACACCTGATCTAGCCAAAATTCACATTTCGTGAACTTGGCGTATAGCTGGTTCTGCTGAAGGGTCTGCAATACTAGTTTCAGGTGCTCTGAGTGCTCTTCCTGAGTTCCTGAGTAGATAAGGATGTCATCGATAAACACAATAACAAACTTATCTAAATACTCCCTGAATACTCTGTTCATGAGATCCATGAATGTAGCTGGAGCATTGGTCACGCCAAAGGGCATGACTACGAACTCGTAGTGTCCGTATCTGGTTCTGAATGTTGTTTTGGATATATCCCCTTCTTTAACCTTCACCTGATGATAACCTAATCTGAGATCTATCTTAGAGAACACTGCTGCTCCCTTCAGCTGGTCGAACAGGTCATCGATTCTGGGAAGGGGATACCTGTTCTTGATCGTGACTTGGTTCAGTGATTTGTAGTCTATGCACAGTCGCATGTTTCCATCCTTCTTCTTCACGAACAATACAGGCGCTCCCCACGGTGAGTGACTCGGGTGTATGAAACCCTTGTCAAGCAGCTCCTGTAGTTGCTCCTGAAGTTCCTTCAGTTCTGCTGGAGCCATGCGATAAGGCGCTTTGGAGATAGGATTTGTACCGGGAATGAGCTCTATCTCAAAGTCAATCTCCCTGTCTGGTGCTAAGCCTGGTAACTCTTCAGGGAAGACTGCTGGGTAGTCACATACGACTCGAACCTCTGCTAGCTGTTGGTTCTTGTCCTGGCTGGCGTTGACTACGTGTGCTAGGAATCCTGTACATCCTGAATCCAGTAGCTTCTGTGCTTTCATAGCTGAGAGAAACTTCTTGGCCTTTCTCTTTGGTTCCCCGCTGTATTCAAATTGCACTGCCGCTTCAGGTTGGAAGATGACTTTCTGTTTACGACACTCTATTGTAGCACCGTATCTGATCAGAAAGTCCATTCCAAAGATAACGTCATAGTCGGTCATCTCTATCACTATCAGATCACAAAAGAGCTCTCTGTCTGCTATAATGACCGGCACTGCTCTGAGCCAGTGCGTGGATGCCATGATCTCTCCTGAAGGTAGTGCCGTCATAAACTGACCACTGAGTACCTCTGAGGGTATTTCTAACTTTTCGGAGAACATCCTGGCTATATATGAATGGGTTGCCCCAGTATCAAATTGTAACGACCCACCTTCTACTTACTAGGCTGTAAGGCCGATCGCTACATTATGCTAAACTATACTGTGCGGAAAGCTGGGCTAATTAAAATTCTACTCTACTAAGGATGGGTACAACTGATAAGAAAGGTCTAAAGACCTTCTTTGCTGGTGTACACATGCTAAGGAGGGGAAACTGAACATCCCAACTGAGCTAGGGACTAGAAACTAAACATCCCAACTACCTACAGACCTGCCGATCGATCCACAGATCGACCGGAGCTACGGTCATTCTGTTCCCAACTGGATCGGTCGACAGACCGATCTAGGTGTGGCTGGATCGGTCGACAGACCGATCCAGGTATGTCTGGATCAGTCGGCTGACCGATCCAGGCACCTGAAATACCTGGAACTCGCTACTATATCGTGCTGGATCGGTCGGATCTGTCTGGATCGGTCGGCTGACCGATCCAGTGGCACTGCCCAGGCCCTGATCGGTCTAGAGACCGATCAGAGTTCTGATTTCGCCCGGGAACTCTGATTTCAGCACTTTGGCGTGCCAAAACCTCACACAACAATTCTAACAAGGTTAGGAAACACTCCAACAATGGCAACTAACATTCTCACATCATAAGAGAAGGGTTCTAAGTATAATAGAGTGCATAGCTAACTAATTCATAGTGATTAACAACTAGAGTGCAAATAACAAAATACTGTAAAGTTCTGATGCTTAAATAAAACTTGCTAAAATCCCTTAGAATCTTTTATTCCAGTTCCTGCCACACACATCTTGATCCGCATTGACCTCCAGCCTCCGCTACTGGTCCACTTTTCCTTTACCTTTATCTGCAGTATAAGAAAAGCAGTATCTATAAGCTAAAAAGCTTAGTAAGAAACCATCTACCTCACAAAAACATGCAACGATGCAAATATGATTTTAAATATGCTGTTTAAAACATATGCTGGATATACTGAATAAACTAAGCATGGCATGGCATATAAGCATACAATCATGGCATGTCTAAAGCTAAACATAAAGTCATCATGCATATTCACAAGGAAAAAGTAAGCTGATACTAAGAACTGAGCTACGCTAATACTGAGCTACTGCTAGAACTGTACTAAATTCACGAACTAATTTGTGAAAGGTTGAAAACCATATACATATAGTAAGTGAAAATACTAAACATGCTGTTGATGGGCCCGGTAACTGTACGTGCTATGCGCGCATCTCTAACTAGACCCGGGGTTGCAAGTCCCGAATTTAGTAGAGCTACTAGGTTATCTAAACTTAGGGACCGACTATGGGAGCCCAACCCAATGGATATCTAATCCAGTACAGTGCCAACTGAAAAGTAAAATACTGAGTATAACTAAACTGTTCTAAATTGCTGTTTCTAGGTTATCTGAACTTAGAGCTAGGTTGTCTGAACCTAGAGGCGACTGTGGGAGCCCACCCATTGGACCGTAGTCCCATATAAGCTAGAATAAAACTAATTTGCTGTTTTAAATGCTTCTAGTGCATTTAATAAATTAATTAAGCTGTCTATTACTGAGATAGACCTTTAATCGAGCACCTAGGATACCCTAACTCTTCTCCCTATTAGGGAGACCACCTCTAGGTACCCGACAACGTCTAACCTCCTATCTGAAGAGGGAAAACGTGTCCGACCCATCTAGAGGTGCTCAACTAAATTCCTAATCTGCGAAGAGAGTTAAATACACCCTAGATATCGATAAAAATCTGTATACACCCTAACTAAAGCATAAAAACACAAACAGAAGCTATTATACTGCAGGTGAGGGGTTTCTTACCTGTGTGCTAGATTTCTTACAAATCTAATCGCTAGAAATTCCGGTGGAGGTGCCCCTTTCGAGAGACTTCTCGCGTCTATGCGTTCCTCTCGCGAAGGAGTGCGCCCTCGTGTCGAAATCGTCGCCGGAAAGTGTCCTTGGGGCCCTAGAGAAAGAACCCCAGGTCTTCCTTGGTGTGGCGCCGAAAGAAGGAGGAAGAAAAGGAAGAGGTGGCGTGAGAGGGTTTCGGTGGAGAAGGATGTGCCGAACCAAAATAAACCAAAACCTACTTAAGTTCTTAATTTATATTAAGTGGATTATTGAACCCAACTCTAATATAAATATAATTGGTTGCTCTTTCTTTCAGCACGGCCCTGCTGGGTTCACCGGTTACTAAGGCTAACTAAAGGTTTAGCGGACCCGAGAGGTCCCGGGTTCGATTCCCGCTTAAACCATTTTGCTTATCTAATTATTTTTGCTACTTCCGCTACTCGGAAAATTCCGTAAAAATATTCTAAAATTCCAGAAAAATAATAGAATATTTCTAAAAATAATTTGAGAATTTTCGGGCGTTACAACTCCCCATACCTTATAAAAAGTTCGTCCTCGAACTTAGAATAATTCTGGGTACTTCTGTCTCATGCTGGCTTCTGTCTCCCAAGTTGCCTCTTCTGCTGTGTGACTGTGCCAAATAACTTTGACTAATGGTACTTCCTTGTTCCGCAATTTCTTAACTGCTCGGTCTATTATCTGAATAGGCCGACTATCATAGCTGAGGTCTTCGCGGATCTGTACCGACTGGGGCTCAATCACCTGGGTGGCATCTGGGGTATGCTTCTTCAGCATAGAGACATGAAATACGTTGTGGACAGCTGACATTTCCTGGGGTAGCTCTAGCTCATATGCTACCTTGCCCACTCTTCTGCTGATAAGGTATGGTCCCACATATCTGGGACTAAGTTTGCCCTTCTTCCCAAAACGCATTACTCCCTTCATGGGAGCTACTCTGAGGAACACTGAATCCCCAACTGAAAACTCTAAGGGTCTGCGCCGTGTATCAGCATAGCTTTTCTGGCGGCTCTGAGCTGTCTCTATCCTCTGGCGGATCTGCTGTATAGCTGCTGTGGTATCTGCAACTAGATCTGTCTGAAGCTCTAGTTCTTTCTGTTCACCACTCTCATACCAGCAGATTGGAGATCTACACCTCCGCCCATAGAGAGCCTCATAAGGTGACATGCCGATAGTGGCCTGATAGCTGTTGTTGTATGCAAATTCTGCTAAGCTCAGATATTTGCACCAACTTCCCTTGAAGTCTAGGGCACACGCTCGGAGCATATCTTCGAGTACCTGATTTACTCGCTCCGTCTGACCATCTGTCTGAGGATGGAATGCTGTGCTGAACTTTAACTTAGTACCCAACGTTGACTGTACACACTCCCAGAAGTGTGATGTGAATCTACTGTCTCTGTCCGAAATGATGGTTCGTGGGACTCCATGTAGTCTAACGATCTCCTGGAGATACAGCTGAGCTAGCTTCTCCATGGAGTAGGATATCTTGATAGCTAAGAAGTGGGCTGATTTAGTCAACCTGTCGACTATTACCCAGATGGCGTCAAAACCATTCGTGGTTCTGGGCAGTCCCACTATGAAATCCATAGAGATATCCTCCCACTTCCATTCTGGAATCTGTATAGGCTGCAGAACTCCTCCTGGTTGCTGATGTTCTGCCTTAACCCTCTGACAGGTGAGGCAGATGCTAACATATCTGGCGATGTCTCGCTTCATCCCGGGCCACCAAAAACGGTTCTTCAGGTCTTGGTACATTTTGGTGGAACCTGGATGCATCGCATAGGGAGTCCTGTGAGCCTCATCTAAAATCTGTCTCCGTAGCTCCTCCTGATCTGGAACACAGAGTCTGTCACCAAAATACAACACCCCGCTATCGGACACTCTGAATTCTCTACTTTCTGATTCTGTTAGCCCTTGCTTGATTTTCTGAATTTCAAGGTCTTGATCCTGAGCTGACTGAATATCACCAAGCAAGGTAGACTCTAAGGTCATAGTAGAGAGTTGTCCCTCTATAAGCTTGAGACCGAAATCTATGATCTCCTTCTGTAGGGGCGGTGACATGGCTGCGAGAGATAATAAGGTAGCACTGGACTTTCTGCTGAGTGCGTCTGCTACCTTATTGGCTTTTCCGGGATGGTAGAGGATATCAATATCATAGTCTTTGACCAGCTCTAGCCATCTGCGCTATCGCATATTCAGATCCTTCTGAGTGAAGAAGTACTTCAGACTCTGATGATCTGTATATATTCTACACTGGGCTCCATACAAGTAATGTCTCCAAATCTTGAGAGCGAACACTACTGCTGCAAGCTCAAGGTCATGAGTAGGGTAATTCTTCTCATAATCCTTGAGTTGTCTGGAGGCATAGGCGATCACCTTTCCGTCTTGCATCAGCACTGCTCCTAGTCCCAACTTAGAGGCATCACTGTAAATGTCAAAGCTATCTGTATTTCCTGGTAAGGCTAAGATAGGAGCACTGGTCAATCTCCTTTTGAGCTCGCTGAAGCTGTTCTCACAGTCCTCTGTCCACTGAAATTTTCTGTTCTTTCTGGTGAGAGCTGTCAGTGGGGAGGCTATCCTGGAGAAGTCCTCTACAAACTTTCTGTAATAACCTGCTAATCCCAGAAAGCTTCTGATTTCACTGGCATTCTTCGGTCTTTTCCAGTTACTTACTGCTTCTATTTTGCTGGGGTCTACCATGACACCATCCTTTGAGATGATGTGACCCAGGAAGGACACCTGATCAAGCCAGAATTCACATTTCGTGAACTTGGCATATAGCTGATTCTGCTGAAGTGTCTGTAGTACTGTCTTCAGGTGCTCTGCATGTTCTTCCTGAGTTCCTGAGTAGATAAGGATGTCATCGATGAACACGATAACAAACTTATCTAAATACTCCCTGAATACTCTGTTCATGAGATCCATGAAGGTAGCTGGAGCATTTGTCACGCCAAAAGGCATGACTACGAACTCGTAATGTCCGTATCTGGTCCTGAATGCTGTCTTCGGTATATCACCCTCCTTGACTCTGACTTGGTGATATCCTGATCTGAGGTCAATCTTAGAGAACACTGGGTCATCTATCCCGGGAAGAGGATACCTGTTCTTGATCGTGACCTGATTCAGTGCTCTGTAGTCTATGCATAGCCGCATGCTTCCATCCTTCTTCTTCACGAACAGTACAGGCGCTCCCCATGGTGAGTGACTAGGGCGTATGAAGCCCTTGTCAAGTAGCTCCTGTAGTTGCTCATGAAGTTCCTTCAGCCCATGCGGTAAGGCACTTTGGAAATAGGATTGGTGCCGGGGAAGAGCTCTATCTCAAATTCAATCTCCCTGACTGGTGCTAGGCCTGGTAACTCTTCAGGGAAGACTGCTGGGTAGTCACATACAACTCGGACCTCTGCTAGCTGTTGGTCCCTGTCCTGGCTGGTATTGATTACATGTGCTAGGTACCCCGTACATCCTGAATCCATCAACTTCTGTGCCTTCATAGCTGAGATAAATTTTCTGGCTTTTCTCTTTGGTTCTCCGATGTACTCGAACTGTGCTTCTGCTTCGGGTTGGAACACGACTTTCTATTTATGGCACTCTATGGAAGCATCGTATCTGATCAGGAAATCCATTCCAAGGATGACGTCGTAGTCAGTCATTTCTAGCAGGACCAGATCACAAAAGAGTTCCCTGTCTGCTATAATGACTGGCACTGCCCTGAGCCAGTGCGTGGACGCCATAACTTCTCCCGAAGGTAGTGTCGTCAGAAACTGACCACTGAGTACCTCTGGAGCTATTGCTGACTTTGCGGCGAACACCCTAGCTATATAAGAATGAGTTGCCCCAGTATCAAATAGAACAGTTGCTACTTGCTGAAAAATGCTAAGCTGACCTGTAACAACTGTCGAGGAATTGGCTACGTCCTCTCTGGTGAGTGAGTAGATCCTCGCATTCACCATAGCTGGAGGGGCTTCTAATCTGCCCTGGCTGATAAGTGAACCTTCTAGAGCGGCCTGCATCTGATATAACTGAGCTGGCTGGCCTGCATGCTGAATCTGCTGTGGCTGAGGAAGACCGGTCTTGTTCGGGCACTGCTTGGCCATGTGCCCTTCTTGTCCACATTCAAAGCATCCTCGTGTGCCCCTGCGACAAACCCCTGGGTGGAATTTCCCACAAGTATCACACTTTGGATAACTAGGTCGCTTGCTAGATGGTCCTCCTTTTGGGTCACTCCCTGATTTGCGCTTGCTGTTGGAGTTCCCTTTCCAGTTAGAGCTGTGGCCTTGCTGTTTTTGAGTGTGGGAGTTTCCTTGGCCTTTGGACTCTGAGGAGACTAGCTTCTGCTACTTTATACTGTTCTGGTAATGCTCTGTGGTCAAGGCACTGCTCACTAACTCCTCTGTGGTTTGTGGCCTATGTATGCCACCAGCCACGTGTTGGTTGCTACTCGGAAAACCTAGAGGTTCCACTGTACAAAAATTTTGTACAAAGGTCTGAACCTTTTCCTAGCTACCATGTGTTCTTTTAAATTAAATTTTGGATCGCCTGCGGAACTTAACACGTTTGATCCAAAACTTAATCTATTCGTTCTTTTAGGTTTTGACTTGGGTCTCCTGCGGAACTTAACACGTTCGACCCAAATCACCTTAAGTTATTAATTCCATTAAATATTAATTTCCATAATTGGTTCCCAGTACTGACGTGGCGAGGCACATGGCCTTCTTGGATATGGGAGCAACCACCACCGACTAGACAAAACCTTTTATAGAAAGCTAATATTTAATTTCCTAAAATAACTTTAGGTTAATGTAAAAGAACAATCAAATCACAAGGAAAAATAAAAAAAAAGAACACAACTTCGAAAAACATATTCGAAACACTAGAATCGTAAGCCTCTTTTATTTGGTATTATTTCCATAAATAACTAGCATGATGCGGAAAGAAAAATTACTTGTTATACCTTCTAGAAAGACCTCTTGATCTTCTACCGTATTCCTCTTCTAACCTCGGACGTTGTGTGGGAACGATCTTCTGAGATGAGAAACCACCAAGCACCTTCTTCTCCTCCTAGCTAGGTTCGGCCAACACAAAGAAGCTTCACCAAGGACGAAGAACAAAACACCAACCAAGCTCCAAGGGATACAAGTTTTCTCTCCTTCTTCTTCTTCTTCTCCAAGTAGTATCCGGCCACCACAAGAGCTCCAAGCCAATAGAGAAGGTTCAGCCACCACCAAGAGGAAGAGAGGAAGAGAGGTTGGCCGACCACAACACCAAGGAAAAGAGGGAGAGAAATAATAGAGGTTATTCACCATGAAGGCACCCCTACCCCTTCTTTTATATTCCTTGGCTTTGGCAAATAAGGAAATTTATTTATAATAAAATTTCCTTAACTTTCCTTGACAACAGTTAATTAAGAAAAAATTAAATAAATTTTCCTAATTAATTGTATGTGGCCGGCCACCTCATGTAGAGCAAATAGGATAATTTTAATCAACAATTAAAACTTCCTTTTTTGTCTTTGGAAATTTTAAAAAAATAAAATTTCCTTTTAAAATCCCTTCATGGTTGATAAAAAGAAATTTCTATAATTTTAATTTTCAATATGTGAATAATTTTTCAGAGAGAAAAAATAAAATATCTTTCCAATCTACAAATAAGGAAAGAGATCTAATCTCTTTCTTTTAATCTTTTTGTAGATCTTTTTAAAGAGAGATATTTTAATTTTAATTCTCTGTAATAAATTATATCTTCCACATAATAAAAATTAAAATTAAAATTCTTTTTAATTTAATGGGGGTCGGCCACCTAAGCTTGGGTTCAAGCTAGGGTCGGCCACCCATGAACCAAGGCTTGGCCGGCCCTAGCTTGAACCACAAGCTAGCTTGGCCGGCCCCTTTCTCATGGGTATGAAGGTGGGTATAGGTGGGTATAGTACTCTATAAATAAGAGGCTACGATAGGGACCGAGAGGAGGAATTGGTTTTGGTCTCCCGATAAAATTAAGCATCCCGTGTTCGCCCCGAACACACAACTTAATTTTATCAATAATAATTCATTCCACTAGAGAACTATTATTGAACTACCGCACCAATCCCAAATTACATTTTTGGGCTCCTTCTTATTATGAGTGTGTTAGTCTCCCTGTGTTTAAGATATCGAATGTCCACTAATTAAGTGAGTTACTGACAACTCATTTAATTAATATCTTAGTCCAAGAGTAGTACCACTCAACCTTATCATCATGTCGGACTAGGTCCACCTGCAGGGTTTAACATGACAATCCTTATGAGCTCCTCTTGAGGACATTATCAACCTAGTATCTTTAGGACACAGTTTCCTTCTATAATCAACAACACACACTATAAGTGATGTCATTTTCCAACTTATCGGGCTTATTGATTCATCAAACTAAATCTCACACATTGATAAATTAAAGAAATAAATATCAAATATATGTGCTTGTTATTATATTAGGATTAAGAGCACACACTTCTATAATAACCGAGGTCTTTGTTTCTTTATAAAGTCAGTATAAAAGAAACGACCTCAAATGGTCCTACTCAATACACTCTAAGTGTACTAGTGTAATTATACAGTCAAGATAAACTGATACCTAATTACACTACGACCTTCTAATGGTTTGTTCCTTTTCCATTTTGGTCGTGAGCTACTGTTTATAATTTATAAGGTACTAATAACATCATCTTCTGCATGTGGCACCACATACTATGTTATCTACAATATAAATTAATTGAACAACTACAACTAAATGTAGACAATTTGACCAAATGTGATTCTTTATTCATAATGAATGTTTACAAAGCTTAGGCTTTCAGTATACACTCCAACAATCTCCCACTTATACTAAAAGACTAAGCTGTCATATCTGCTGCCATACATCTGATTCTCAACCCTTCAACATGCCCATCAAAAGCTCTTGCCTTAAGGACCTTAGTGAAAGGATCTATAGGTCATTACCTGATGCAATCTAGGCGACAACAACTTCTCCTCGTTTATACGATTTCTCGTATTGGGTGGTACTTGCGCTCTATTGTGTTTACTTGCCTTATAGACTTATGGTTTCTTTGAGTTTGCTACTGCACCAACATTATTACAATAAATTGTAATAATCTTTGGACAAACCAGAAATTATATCTAAGTCTATCTTGAGGTTATTGAGTCATTCAGCTTTTATGGCTACCTCAAAGGCTTGCCATATACTAAGCTTCTATGGTGGAGTCCAGAAAAACACCTATGCTTATCACTTTTCCATAGTTATGACTTTACCTCCTAAAGTAAACACAAAACCCCGAGGTTGAATTATTATTGTCCTTATCCGATTGGAAGTCAAAATCCGTGTAACCCACAGGGACCAAATTAACTGCCTTGTAAGCTAGCATATAATCTCTAGCGCCTCTAAGATACTTTAATATATGCTTTACTGCAGTCCAATGTCCTTGTCTATGGTTACTTTGATATCTGCTAACTATGCCCTTGGCAAAACAGATTTCTGATTTCGTGCATAGCATACATTAGGTTGTCTAACTGCCGAAGCATAAAGAACTGCCTACATGTCCTCAATCTCCTTTGATGTCATCGGAGACATCTCTTTAGATAAAGACACTCCATGCTTAAAAGGCAAGAAATCTGTCGAGGAGTTTTGCATGCTTAAACGAGCAAGGATTTTCCGATGTATCAAGCTTGGGATAAGTAAAATATATTTTTTTTCTTTCGATCTCTTATTACTTTGATCTCAAAAATATATACATTCTCTCAAGTCCTTTATATCGAATTATTTGGACAACCATACCCTAACTTCTGACAACATTTTGATATTGTTTCCAACTACCAAAAATGTTATCTACGTATGGTACAAGAAATACCACCACGTTTCCATCACACCTTTTGTATACACAAAACTTATCCGTTTACTCAATAAATCCATAGGTCTGGATTACTTTGATAAACCGGATGTTCCAAGACCTTGAAGCTTTGCCTCAGTCCATAGACTGATTAAGCCTGCACACAAGATGCTCTTAGCCCTTTGTAATGAACCCTTCTGGTTGCTTTATATGGATGCTTTCATCAAGATTTCCATTAAGGAATGCTGTCTTGACATCCACTTGCCAAATAGATAAAAGAATCCGGATAGACTTAAGCATGGCTACCAGTGAAAAAGTTTCCTTTCTCATCAAGCCTTGCTTTGAAAGTTACTACCTTCCTTTCTATCCCTCTTTTCCTATTATTGACATTTTTACACCCAAAGGCTTTTACACCATTTGGTGGTTCTACAAGCTTCCAGATTTTATTAGAATACATATATTCTAATTCTATTATTCATTACTCTTTACCAAGATGCTTGCATCTTTATCTTGGAGTACTTTATCATATGACCGGAGATCAGGTTCATGTCCTCCAGGGATCGAATCCAAAACCTCTCCCAAAACATGAACCTATTTAGGTTGCCTAACAACCCTCCCACTACGACAAGGCACTTTCTGCAATTGTGTATCATTTGTGATACGTGTTGCAGTTTTCTTGTGGTATCTCATCTTGTACAGTTGGTATTAGGTTAGACATGTCCTTTATTATTTCCTTAAGAACAAATTTACTTATGAGCACGTGGTTCATTATATAGTCCTTTTCTAAAAATCAATCATTGATGCTAACAATGACCTTCTGATTTTTAAGACTATAAACCTACTTTTGTTTATCTAGGATAACTTACAAACAAGTGAACTCCTATCCAACTTATCATTGTCTCTCTATAACATATGTGTTGGATTTCCTGAATCCGAATATGCTTCAAAATAGGTTTTCACCTATTCAGCAATTCTATATGAGTAGAGAGTTCTAACTTGGAAGGTACTATGTTCACTTTCGTTTTCAGAGTTTATCCTTAAAACAAATTTGGTAATTTTCTGAATAACTCATCATCTATCTAATTATTCCATAAGAGTCCTTTACCTTCTTTCTACTACACCATTCTGTTGGGGTGTACCAGATGCAGTTAGTTGGGATTGAAATCCAACTACTTCTGATAAGTGACTCCTAAATTCTCCCAAGAGGTACTTGCCACTATGATTTCACCATAGTGTCTTTTTACTTTGTCGTTTCTCCACATCAGCCTAGTACTCTTTGAACTAATCAAAGTACTTAGTCTTGTGGTACATTAAGTAAATTTATTTGTATCTTGAATAGTTGTCTATAAAATAGACGAAATATTCAATACTACCTCTTGTCTGGATAGTCATAGGATCACACAAATCAGAATGAACCAATTTCAACATATCTTTGACTCCATACCCCTTAGACTTGAAAGCTTCTTGGTTATTTTTCCTTCCAAGTAAGACTCGCAGGTTGGAAAGATTTCCACTACTAATGAACCCAAAAGTTCATCAGCTACCAATGAATCATACTCAAGTTAATATAACCTAGTCTTAGATGCCAAAGATATAATTGGTTCATTTCCGAAGGTTACTTTCTCTTAAAGTTAGAAGATGTGTTACTAATTTCCATTTGTTGCATCGTGAGAGTTATTGGATTTATAAATTGCCAACCAACGTACCAGAACAGATAACTTCCCTTTTTTTCTTAATAACAACTTTGTTATTAAAAGAGGCAGAATATCAAGTTCTTTGAATAGTTTAGAAACTGAAAACTAGTTCTTTCTAAACTTGGTGCGTAAAGACAATTACTCAAAAATCCATGTTTTATTCTTATCAAAAGATAAACATCTCTCACGTCAACAGCTACCATTTTTACAGTAGTGCCCATGTGGACGGTGTTTTAATTTTTATTTAGTTGCCGGGTTTCCTGGAACCCTGCAATGAATTGCAGACATGATTAATGGCATCTGTATCTACACTCCAGGTTCTGGTAGATAACACCACTAAACATGTTTCAACTAATGAATTAAATACACCTATGTTGTTCTTAGTTTTAAGAAGACAGTCTACATTAATGTCCAAGTCTTATTTCCAATCATTACAATTGGGACTACTAAGCCTTTTCTATAGTATGACTACTAGGGGATTGACAAATATTTAAATCCTAAGAATCACAAAAATATTTGGTCAAGATCAACTCCTTAAAAATCCCCATGAATTTTGTATGCCACGATAGTGTGGACGTATACAAAATCGAAGAGGAGATTTTATTCATTAATTTTATTATCTCGTCAACTTTACTTTATGACGAATAAAATTAATAGTTGATCTGTCTTTGATCAAATATTTGGTCAAAAACTTTTGAATTTAAAAAAAATATTGATTCCTCAAACAATATTATTTAAATTCACCAACACCTCAAACACCGTGAATTTTGCATGCCACGTTAGTGTGGACGTATACAAATTCAACATTTGTAAAAGAAGGGTTTTAACCCATTAATTTTATTATCTTGTCAACCTAACTTTTTGACAAATAAAATTAATAGTTGGTATCATTTGGTCACACAAATAATAGCAGTGACTCCGATGGGGAGGATACTATTAGATGTGTCTAAGTGTATACCATTACTTGACACTAAGTCCATTAATAAGATTATGCCCCTTCCGTTGGGGAAGATCACACGCCTTTAAATTCGTCATCCAAAAAGGAAGTCTGTTCTAGTGATCCACAAATAAGCTCATCCGTTATGGAGGAAGGCACTCAGAGCCAACGCGCAAGCTTGTTTGCATCACTTACAAACCAGTAATGGAGACCATGGGATTTACTTAAAAGTCCCTCTCCCACTTAGTTATTTATAAATGAGGAATTTTAACTATGCTAGCCTACTAAATATGAAAACTAACATGCACACACAACACAATATAAAAGCAATAAATAGAAAATCTAATTTTCAACTATTATGGCTTTTATCTCTAGTTGTCCTCCGTGTTGTCATCCCAAGCTGCTGCCATATTTGGCCACCGCCACCGATCTTGCTCCTAGTTCCACTGTGCCTCTGGTCCTTAGAAGGTTCCACGCTTGCAAGATTCGATCCATGACATAAATAGAATTTTACATTTTGATCCTATATTCCATAAAAGGAATGTACATGTATCTAGATCAAAATAAAATCCTAATAAAACTAAATACTCCTGTATTTTATAATACAATCATGCACACACAATAAAATGCCCTTGACATGTCCAAGGGTCCAATCACACACATAATAACTATAAGCCATAATAGTTGGATCCTGCATCCACAAAGTTAGCACATCCTACTATTATCCTGCCTAAATTATGTATGACATGTGCATAATTGAACTAATACCAAATACACAGAGGCAAAACCCTAGCTCTGATACCAATTGTTGGTTGCTACTCGGAAAACCTAGAGGTTCCACTGTACAAAAATTTTGTACAAAGGTCTGAACCTTTTCCTAGCTACCATGTGTTCTTTTAAATTAAATTTTGGATCGCCTGCGGAACTTAACACGTTTGATCCAAAACTTAATCTATTCGTTCTTTTAGGTTTTGACTTGGGTCTCCTGCGGAACTTAACACGTTCGACCCAAATCACCTTAAGTTATTAATTCCATTAAATATTAATTTTCATAATTGGTTCCCAGTACTGACGTGGCGAGGCACATGGCCTTCTTGGATATGGGAGCAACCACCACTGACTAAACAAAACATTTTATAGAAAGCTAATATTTAATTTCCTAAAATAACTTTAGGTTAACGTAAAAGAACAATCAAATCACAAGGAAAAATAAAACAAAAGAACACAACTTCGAAAAACATATTCGAAACACTAGAATCGTAAGCCTCTTTTATTTGGTATTATTTCCATAAATAACTAGCATGATGCGGAAAGAAAAATTACTTGTTATACCTTCTAGAAAGACCTCTTGATCTTCTACCGTATTCCTCTTCTAACCTCGGACGTTGTGTGGGCAACGATCTTCCGAGATGAGAAACCACCAAGCACCTTCTTCTCCTCCTAGCTAGGTTCGGCCAACACAAAGAAGCTTCACCAAGGACGAAGAACAAAACACCAACCAAGCTCCAAGGGATACAAGTTTTCTCTCCTTCTTCTTCTTCTTCTCCAAGTAGTATCCGGCCACCACAAGAGCTCCAAGCCAATAGAGAAGGTTCGGCCACCACCAAGAGGAAGAGAGGAAGAGAGGTTGGCCGACCACAACACCAAGGAAAAGAGGGAGAGAAATAATAGAGGTTATTCACCATGAAGGCACTCCTACCCCTTCTTTTATATTCCTTGGCTTTGGCAAATAAGGAAATTTATTTATAATAAAATTTCCTTAACTTTCCTTGACAACAGTTAATTAAGAAAAAATTAAATAAATTTTCCTAATTAATTGTATGTGGCCGGCCACCTCATGTAGAGCAAATAGGATAATTTTAATCAACAATTAAAACTTCCTTTTTTGTCTTTGGAAATTTTAAAAAAATAAAATTTCCTTTTAAAATCCCTTCATGGTTGATAAAAAGAAATTTCTATAATTTTAATTTTCAACATGTGAATAATTTTTCAGAGAGAAAAAATAAAATATCTTTCCAATCTACAAATAAGGAAAGAGATCTAATCTCTTTCTTTTAATCTTTTTGTAGATCTTTTTAAAGAGAGATATTTTAATTTTAATTCTCTGTAATAAATTATATCTTCCACATAATAAAAATAAAAATTAAAATTCTTTTTAATTTAATGGGGGCCGGCCACCCATGAACCAAGGCTTGGCCGGCCCTAGCTTGAACCACAAGCTAGCTTGGCCGGCCCCTTTCTCATGGGTATGAAGGTGGGTATAGGTGGGTATAGTACTCTATAAATAAGAGGCTACGATAGGGACCGAGAGGAGGAATTGGTTTTGGTCTCCCGATAAAATTAATCCCGTGTTCGCCCCGAACACACAACTTAATTTTATCAATAATAATTCATTCCACTAGAGAACTATTATTGAACTACCGCACCAATCCCAAATTACATTTTTGGGCTCCTTCTTATTATGAGTGTGTTAGTCTCCCTGTGTTTAAGATATCGAATGTCCACTAATTAAGTGAGTTACTGACAACTCATTTAATTAATATCTTAGTCCAAGAGTAGTACCACTCAACCTTATCATCATGTCGGACTAGGTCCACCTGCAGGGTTTAACATGACAATCCTTATGAGCTCCTCTTGAGGACATTATCAACCTAGTATCTTTAGGACACAGTTTCCTTCTATAATCAACAACACACACTATAAGTGATGTCATTTCCCAACTTATCGGGCTTATTGATTCATCGAACTAAATCTCACCCATTGATAAATTAAAGAAATAAATATCAAATATATGTGCTTGTTATTATATTAGGATTAAGAGCACACACTTCTATAATAACCGAGGTCTTTGTTTCTTTATAAAGTCAGTATAAAAGAAACGACCTCAAATGGTCCTACTCAATACACTCTAAGTGTACTAGTGTAATTATACAGTCAAGATAAACTGATACCTAATTACACTACGACCTTCTAATGGTTTGTTCCTTTCCATTTTAGTCGTGAGCTACTGTTTATAATTTATAAGGTACTAATAACATCATCTTCTGCATGTGGCGCCACATACTATGTTATCTACAATATAAATTAATTGAACAACTACAACTAAATGTAGACAATTTGACCAAATGTGATTCTTTATTCATAATGAATGTTTACAAAGCTTAGGCTTTCAGTATACACTCCAACACCACGTTCACTGCTATCTCTGGCCTCAGCATCTTGAGCATCAACCGGATTCGTTCCTTCTCTGTGCTGACTAGCTCTGGGCATAGACGAGCCAACCTGTTGAATTTCTTCACGGCTTCCTCAACTGAAAGGTTGCCCTGACGAAACTCAGTGAACTCGTCGTAGTGGCGGTTTGTAACCCGTATGTGAAAGAACTCCTCGAAGAATTCTTTCTCGAAGTCAGCCCATGACATCTGGTTCACTGGGTGCTTCGTTCTGATTCTTTCCCACCATATGCGTGCGTCTCCTGTCAGGCAGAAGGAGGCACACTTCACCTTTTCGTGTTCTGGCCAGTCCAGAAGCTCCATCGTGCTCTCCAGTGTTTTGAACCAGGCTTGTGCATCCCATGGTTCACTAGTGCCTGAGAAGTTCTCTGGCTTGACTCGCTGCCACTGGATCAGATAGGCTTCCTTTCTTGGCTCAGCTGCTGGTAGTGCTGGTCTTGCAAGCTGGACTGGTGGAACCTCTAAGACTACTGAGTCGTCAAATTCGGTTCCGGGTTGACTGTGTATTCTGCCGATTAGCCTTTAAGGTGGCTATTTCATGTTGCTGTTCAGCTAGCTGCTGCTGTGACTGACTGGAGGAGGCACTGAACTGTCTGCCTCTTGCTGGGGCTCAGTAGCTAATGCCCTTCTAGCTGGGCGTCCCCGTGCCATTTCTAAAGACATAGAGAACATAACATAACTAAGGTAATCACAGTTATATAACTACTGATGTCATATTTAAAAGCTATCACATACTAACAAGCAGTAGACATATAAACATGAACTGTAATAACAAAACAAGGAGCATAAATAAAGTAGAGGTATTCTTACTTGGAAGCTGCAGGTTCAATGCTGATGTGTGTGTAGGAAGTATGGAACACTGCTCTGATACCACTCTGTAATGACCCACCTTCTACTTACTAGGCTGTAAGGCCGATCGCTACATTATGCTAAACTATACTGTACGGAAAGCTGGGCTAATTAAAATTTTACTCTACTAAGGACGGGTGCAACTGATAAGAAAGGTCTAAAGACCTTCTTTGTTGGTGTACACATGCTAAGGAGGGGAAACTGAACATCCCAACTGAGCTAGGGACTAGAAACTAAACTTCCCAACTACCTACAGACCTGCCGATCAATCCACAGATCGATCGGAGCTGCGGTCATTCTGTCCGATCCAGGCACCTGAAATACCTGGAACTCGCTACTGTATCGTGCTGGATCGGTCGGCTGACCGATCCAGGAGGATACAGTAGCATACTGTATCTGTCTGGATCGGTCGACTGACCGATCCAGTGGCACTGCCCAGGCCCTGATCGGTCTGGAGACCGATCAGAGTTCTGATTTCGCCCGGGAACTCTGATTTCAGCACTTTGGCGTGCCAAAACCTCACACAACAATTCTAACAAGGCTAGGAAACACTCCAACAATGGCAACTAACATTCTCACATCATAAGAGAAGGGTTCTAAGTATAATAGAGTGCATAGCTAACTAATTCATAGTGATTAACAACTAGAGTGCAAATAACAAAATACTGTAAAGTTCTGATGCTTAAATAAAACTTGCTAAAATCCCTTAGAATCTTTTATTCCAGTTCCTGCTTGATCCGCATTGACCTCCAGCCTCCGCTACTGGTCCACTTTTCCTTTACCTTTATCTGCAGTATAAGAAAAGTAGTATCTATAAGCTAAAAAGCTTAGTAAGAAACCATCTACCTCACAAAAACATGCAACGATGCAAATATGATTTTAAATATGCTGTTTAAAACATATGCTGGATATACTGAATAAACTAAGCATGGCATGGCATATAAGCATACAATCATGGCATGTCTAAAGCTAAACATAAAGTCATCATGCATATTCACAAGGAAAAAGTAAGCTGATACTAAGAACTGAGCTACGCTAATACTGAGCTACTGCTAGAACTGTACTGAATTCACGAACTAATTTGTGAAAGGTTGAAAACCATATACATATAGTAAGTGAAAATACTAAACATGTTGTTGATGGGCCCGGCAACTGCGCGCATCTCTAACTAGACCCGGGGTTGCAAGTCCCGAATTTAGTAGAGCTACTAGGTTATCTAAACCTAGGGACCGACTATGGGAGCCCTGCCCAATGGATATCTAATCCAGTATAGTGCCAACTAAAAAGTAAAATACTGAGTATAACTAAACTGTTCTAAATTACTGTTTCTAGGTTATCTGAACCTAGAGCTAGGTTGTCTGAACCTAGAGGCGACTGTGGGAGCCCACCCATTGGACCGTAGTCCCATATAAGCTAGAATAAAACTAATTTGCTGTTTTAAATGCTTCTAGTGCATTTAATAAATTAATTAAGCTGTCTATTACTGAGTTAGACCTTTAATCGAGCACCTAGGATGCCCTAACTCTTCTCCCTATTAGGGAGACCACCTCTAGGTACCCGACAACATCTAACCTCCTATCTGAAGAGGGAAAACGTGTCCGACCCATCTAGAGGTGCTCAACTAAATCCCTAATCTGCGAAGAGAGTTAAATACACCCTAGATATCGATAAAAATCTGCATACACCCTAACTAAAGCATAAAAACACAAACAAAAGCTATTATACTGCAGGTGAGGGGTTTCTTACCTGTGTGCTAGATTTCTTACAAATCTAATCGCTAGAAATTCCGGTGGAGGTGCCCCTTTCGAGAGACTTCTCGCGTCTATGCGTTCCTCTCGCGAAGGAGTGCGCCCTCGTGTCGAAATCGTCGCCGGAAAGTGTCCTTGGGGCCCTAGAGAAAGAACCTCAGGTCTTCCTTGGTGTGGCGCCAAAAGAAGGAGGAAGAAAAGGAAGAGGTGGCGTGAGAGGGTTTCGGTGGAGAAGGATGTGCCGAACCAAAATAAACCAAAACCTACTTAAGTTCTTAATTTATATTAAGTGGATTATTGAACCCAACTCTAATATAAATATAATTGGTTGCTCTTTCTTTCAACACGGCCCTGCTGGGTTCACCGATTACTAAGGCTAACTAAAGGTTTAGCGGACCCGAGAGGTCCCGGGTTCGATTCCCGCTTAAACCATTTTGCTTATCTAATTATTTTTGCTACTTCCGCTACTCGGAAAATTCCGTAAAAATATTCTAAAATTCCAAAAAAATAATAGAATATTTCTAAAAATAATTTTAGAATTTTCGGGTGTTACACAAATAGAACAGTAGCACTATACTGTAAAATGCTAATCTGACCTGTGACAACTGTCGAGGCATTAGCTACGTCCTATCTGGTGAGTGAGTAGATCCTCGCATTCGCCATAGCTGGAGGGGCTTCTAATCTGCCCTGGCTGATAAGTGGACCTCCTAGAGCGGCTTGCATCTGATATAACTGAGCTGGCTGGCCTGCATACTGAATCTGCTGTGGCTGAGGAAGACCGGTCTTATTCGGGCACTGCTTGGCCATGTGCCCTTCTTGTCCACATTCAAAGCATCCTCGTGTGCCCTTGCGATAAACCCCTGGGTGGAATTTCCCACAAGTAGCACACTTTGGATAACTGGGTCGCTTGCTAGATGGTCCTCCTTTTGGTTCACTCCTTGACTTGCGCTTGTCGTTGGAGTTCCCTTTCCAGTTTGAGCTGTGGCCTTGCTGTTTTTGAGTGTGAGGGTTTCCTTGGCCTTTGGACTCTGAGGAGACTTGCTTCTGCTACTTTATGCTGTTCTGGTAATGCTCTGTGGTCAAGGCACTGCTCACTAACTCCTCTGTGGTTTGTGGCCTATGTATGCCACCAGCCACGTTCACTGCTATCTCTGGCCTCAGCATCTTGAGCATCAACCGGATTCGTTCCTTCTCTGTGCTGACTAGCTCTGGGCATAGACGAGCCAACCTGTTGAATTTCTTCACGGCTTCCTCAACTGGAAGGTTGCCCTGACGAAACTCAGTGAACTCGTCGTAGTGGCGGTTCGTAACCCGTATGTGAAAGAACTCCTCGAAGAATTCTTTCTCGAAGTCAGCCCATGACATCTGGTTCACTGGGCGCTTCGCTCTGATTCTTTCCCACCACATGCGTGCGTCTCCTGTCAGGCAGAAGGAGGCACACTTCACCTTCTCGTGTTCTGGCCAGTCCAGAAGCTCCATCGTGCTCTCCAGTGTTTTGAACCAGGCTTGTGCATCCCATGGTTCACTAGTGCCTGAGAAGTTCTCTGGCTTGACTCGCTGCCACTGGATCAGATAGGCTTCCTTTCTTGGCTCAGCTGCTGGTACTGGTGCTGGTGCTGTAAGCTGAGCTGGTGGAACCTCTAAGACTTCCGGAGTCGTCGGGTTTGGTTCTGTGGGAGTACTCTGCTGATTAGCCTTTAAGGTGGCTATTTCCTGTCGCTGCTGTAACTGAGCCACTAATGCTGTAAGGTCAGAAGGAGGCACTGAACTGCCTGCCTCTTGCTGGGGCTCAGTAGCTAGTGCCCTTCTAGCTGGGCGTCCTCGTGACATTTCTAAAGACATAGAGGACAGAACATGAATAACTATTACAATCATAATTGTATAACTATCGTTATCATGTTATATACTATCACATACTATCATGCAGCAGTTTATTTATAAACATGAACTATAGCAAGGAACAGAAAGCATAAATAAAGTTGAGGTATTCTTACTTGGAAGCTGCAGGTTCAATGCTGATGTGTGTGTAGGAAGTATGGGAACTGCTCTGATACCACTCTGTAACGACCCGCCTTCTACTACTAAACTGTAAGGCCGATCGCTACAGTTATGCTGTGCTAACTGTGCGGAAACCTGATCTAATTTAAATTTTAGTTGCTAACTGACAACTATTCTTGGTTCTACATGTGCTGAAGGGTGTAATCTAAAGGATACAAGGTGTATCCTACATTCCCTATGGACTAGAAGCTGATCTGCTAAGTTTCTTGGTCGAAACTGAACTTCCCAATCGATCCAGACTGAACTGGGTCGATTGCTCGCTGTTGGATCGATCCAGACTGCTACTGTGCTCGGGTGATAATCTGGACCGATCGTCTGATCGATCCAGGCTCACCGATCGATCCAGTGATCGATCCAGCGTGCTTCTGTGTACGGGACTATATTTGGATCGATCGGCTGATTAATCCAACATAAGCCAATCGATCCAATGATCGATCAAAAACCTTTCTGTTCACGAGGAATAGCTTGGATCGATCGACCGATCGATCCAGAGGCCTTCTGTTCGCGACAGAATGTGACTGGATCGATCGGCTGATCGATCCAGAAGCCTTCTGTTCGCGGAATCAGCCCTCAATCGATCCATGGATCGATCGAGGACCCCAGATCGATCCATGGATCGATCGGAGTTTCTGATTTCGCACTGAAACTCTGATTTCTGCACTAGTTCGTGCCAAAATCTCACACAACAATTATACAATGCATGGAAAACATTCTAATATCTAATAACTAGCATTCTAACATGACATAGTGCAAGGTTTATTAATTCATAGCATTTAAACCACTAGAAATGCCGAAAAGTGTCTTAAGAAAGAAACTAAGTTCTTAATTTGCTAAACTCCCTAAGGATCTTCATTCCAGGTTCCTGCCACACACACCATCACTGCATTGACCTTCAGCTTCCTCTGCTAATCCATTTTCCCTTTACCTTTATCTGCAGTATAAGGAAAAAGTATCTATAAGCTTAAAGCTTAGTAAGAAACCATCTACCTCACTAAAACATGCATACGATGCAAATATGTTTTTAAATCATGCTGTTTAAAAGGTTATGCTAAGTATACTGAATAAACTAAACATGGCATGGCATATAAGCATACAATCATGGCATATCTAAAGTTGATCATGATATCAATCACATGGTATCAATGAAGAACTAAGCTGATACTAAAAACTGAACTAAGCTAATACTGAGCTACTGCTAGGACTGTACTGAATTCACGAACTAATTTGTGAAAGGTTGAAAACCATATACATATAGTAAGTAAAAATACTAAACATGCAACTGTACTTGCTGTGCGCGCATCCCTAACTAGACCCGGGATTGCAAGTTCCGAATCTAGTAGGGTTTACTAGGTTAGCTAAACCTAGGGACGACTATGGGAGCCCAACCCAATAGATATCTAATCCAGTACAGTGCCACTGAAAAGTAAAATACTGAAATAGCTAATACTATTTTGCTGAATCTAGGTTATCTGAACCTAGAACTAGGTTGTCTGAACCTAGAGGCGACTGTGGGAGCCCACCCGTTTGGACATCTAGTCTCATAAAAACTGAAATAAAACTGATCATGCTAATTAACATGTTCTATGGCATTTAACTAAAAGCCCACTGTATCATAAAGCGGTGCTAGGCATTTTATCGAGCATTTGGCGCTCTCTAACTCTCCTCTCGATCAGGGTGACCACCTCTAGGCACCCAGCAGCGTCTAAACCCCTATCTACAGATGATACACACGCTCGGCCCATCTAGATATGCTCACTAATCCCTAAATCTGTGAGAAGAATTAAAATACACCCCATATGCTGACAAAATTCAATAAAACTAATCTAATGCATACAAGAAAACACACGAGAGCTACTTATACTGCAGGTGAGGGGTTTCTTACCTCGTACGCTAATTTCCTTACAATTCTATTCGCTAGAATTCCAGTGGAGACGACTTCTCGACGATCTTCTCGCGTCTAAACGTTCCCCTCGCGAAGGAGAGCGTCCTCGTGCCGGAGTTATCACCGGAAGATGTCCTTGGGGCCCTAGGGAGAGAACCCTAGGGTGTTCTTGTGGTTGGCGCCGAGAGAAGGAGAAGAGAAGGAGAGGGGCGGCGTGTAAGGTGAGGTCTCGGTGGAGAATTCCCGAACCAAAGAAAAATAAACCAAACCCACTCAAGTTTTCTATTTATAATAAGTGGGTATTTCGGCCCAACTCTAATATAAATATTATTGATTCCCTTTCCTTTCAGCACGGCCTTGCTGGGTTCACCGGTTACTAAGGCTAACTAAAGGTTTAGCGGACCCGAGAGGTCTCGGGTTCAATTCCCGTTTAAACCATTTTACTTTTCTATTTATTTTTGCTACTTCCGATACTCCAAAAATTCCAGAAAAATATCTAATAATTCCAGAAAAATCATAGAATATTCGTAAAATAGTTTTGAGAATTTTCAGGCGTCACACAAGCTGCTAACGAGACAATCCCGAAGTGCTACAACAACATCCCGACAAACCGGAGCTTTAGTTTTCAGTATTCTGTTGTCGGTATAAAGTTTCTTTAATACTTTTAAATTGTACTTAGTTTGTAATAACTTTTTCCGAACTTATAGTTGTTGCCCACCGGAAGCGATCAACGATCGCGGGCCTTTGAGTAGGAGTCGCTACAGGCTTCGAACCAAGTAACCAACTTGTGTTCGCGTTTGTTCTTTTCCTTTCCGCTGTGTTTATCTACTCGATATGTTTTAAATTGAACGAAATAGCCACGAACGCTATTCACCCCCGCTCCCTCTAGTGCTTCTCGATCCAACAGTCGCTCCCCCTTCTTCGATGCTAGGTTCTGATGTACTTTGCCCTTCATAGCTCGCCATCAGTGCTAGTCCGGCATATTCTTGTACTTCGGATTCAGATGATGACGTGTCGTCCCAAGTGGCTTTTAGAATCTTGTGCTTCTTGGGTATCTTGACTTTGTCCTTCTTTAATTCTGGGCAATCTTCTTTAAAGTGTCCTTCCTTTTGACACTAATAGCAACGAACCCTTCTTCTATTTCTTGGATTCTTCTTATTCTATATTTATTTAAATTTATTAGATCGAAAGAATTTTCTAAAGTTTCTTACCATATATGTTTCTTGATCTTCTTCTGAGTCTGACTCAGGTTCATCCTTTTTGGTTGCATTTAGCGTCATAATCTGGCTTGATTCCTTTGTTGTCCCTGCACATCTGGTTTCATGTAATTCAAGAGTAGAAAATAACTCTTCTAAGGTACTTACCTCTAGGTCCTTTGAAATGTAGTAGGCGTACGATGATTGACGTTCATTCTGAAGTTCTGGGAAACGCGTTGAGTGTGTAGCGTATGGTGTTCTGGTTGGTTACCGTTTCACCGAAATTCTCAAGACCGGTAATTAATTCCTTTACCTTCGCGTGTAGATCAGCTACCTTCTCAACTTTTTCCAGACGGATGTTTGTCAGTTTGTTCCAAAGGATATCTCTTCTTGCTAGTTTGGCTTTGGATGTGCCTTAGTGAAGC
The DNA here is from genome assembly GCF_018446385.1 of Zingiber officinale. Classification (NCBI taxonomy): domain Eukaryota; kingdom Viridiplantae; phylum Streptophyta; class Magnoliopsida; order Zingiberales; family Zingiberaceae; genus Zingiber; species Zingiber officinale. Next base: position 36,071,674 of record NC_056000.1, on the reverse strand, counting down.
TCCAGGAATTTTTCCCAGAGTTCTTTGGCCAACGAGTAGCTTCCGACGCATTTGACTTCTTGAAGCGGCAGCACGCTCAACATGTGATACTCCGCTCGGTTGTTCGCTACGAAATCATTCTGCTCCTTCTTCGTCCAGAGACTCTCTTTTTTTTTCTCCATTTTGATTAGTAGGAGCTACAAAATCATATTTTATAATTAGATGAATTTCGAAATCAGTTTTCAGAAATATCTCCATACGACGCTTCCAGTGTGCGAAGTCCCCCTCAAATTTTGGTGGAACGATGCTTGGTCTGGCCATCTCATTACTTCGATCGGCGGTTAGTCCTCCTGAAGGGTCCTCACTCTGATACCACTTGTTAGTCCCTTTAGAGGCCGGCAAGAGGGGAGGGGTGAATTGCCCTATAAAATAAAACAACCCTTTCTCATATTTTCAACTAAATAAAAGCACTTGTAATAAAAATAAAGAGACTAATAAAAAGCAAACAGACACAAGGAAGTTACTTGGTTTGCAATCAGAAGATTGCTAATCCAAGGCAAATGTGGCGCACTATTTGATGTCTCCTTTAGGCGGAGTAGCCTCTTACAGCGTTAACAGCACAGACAGAAAATTAAAGCATAGAGAAAATGGATTACAAGTGAATTGAACTAACTGTACAAATCAGTGCTATTTATAGCACTGTTCGGGGTGCCCCGAAGGGTCCGGGCGCCCTGGGGGGATAAAATTTTATCTCCCGACGTATAGGTAGCGGTTTGACCGCGATCTGGAATATATCCAGGTCCGGGCGCCCAGACCAAGAAAGTCAATAGGGTTGACTTTTCTCGGTCTGGGACCTTTGCTCTGGTTCAGCTCGTCTCGGTCCAGGTTTCTCGCTCTGGCTCCACTAGCTTGGGTGATCTCGGCCATCCGGAATAGGGCTCACCCGAACCCAAGTTCTGGCCTTCTGCTCGAGCATCATTCCTCCCCGATTTCTCGTCCCTCGAACGTCGCGTACGTTTTTCTCGTCCATCGGTGTACTCTTCCGCGGTCACCTCGTCCCTCAGACGCACCAAGCCCGTCGGCTCTCTCCCGTGTCGTCCTTCTCGTTAGTCACGTCTTCTGCTCGACTTCCTGTGCTCCTAAGCTTCTACACACTTAGACACAAGGGTTAAAACAAACAGGACCTAACTTAACTTGTTTGATCACATCAAAACACCTTGGGGTTCCAACACCTTCAACCAATGCTTTAGCACAGAGAAAGCATGATGGTTATACTAAGTCAATGGATATTAGATATTTTAGTGATTGACACTAGTGACATAAGGAGATTATTAGTGTAACCCCTAAGAGCCAATCAAGAGTTGATTGACTTAGGACATATTGCATCATATTTTATTTTATTAATAAAAGACAAAGTTGATTATTATATTTATTTCACTTCAGTACCGAATGAATAAGTATAATATAGGGTAGTAGGTTTATATCTATAGCATATCAATCGGTTGAATTGATTGTGGGATATTATAGATTTGTATAGAACTCTACTCTTAATTATTCATAGTCGAGCATTAATATACAAAGACAATATTAATGCGATGTGACTAGCATGTAGGTCAACGGATGACTTAATCTCACAAGTCATGGATATGAGATATCAGGTTGACACATGGTTATATATTAGAGAATATGTACTGAATTGATCCGCCATGAGAATGTTTCATGGATCGTTATATGAGTGTCATAAACATTATCATGTGACTATTGGTATGAATAGTCTTTAGACCTGAAGTCACTACGATTCCTTACATAAGGAGTTGGGTACTTTGGTATCGTCAAATGTCACTTATAATAGGGTGGACTATAAAGTCAATCACTAGGTATGCAATGAGTTATGCGGAGGGATGTGAGTGATGTAGATGGGATCTATCTCTTCCATATGACGGAAGTGATATCTATGAGTCCCTTGATTAGTAGGACACGAAAATGCATAGTCATGCTCAAATAAGTCAATATGAGATATTGAACTTATTTGTTTTGAGTGTATCTACTTAGAGATCAAGAAACACAAAGATTGATAAAAAGATGATACGGTCTATGCCTCATTGATCAACCTATATATCAAAAATAGAAACATTTAGTCATATAAGATAATAGCCAGGAACAGGTTAGATCGGATCTTGACTTTCTTGTCACTTGGGTAGCAATGATGCATTGCTAGATGTCACTCATTGCTTATGTATCACAAATATTGATTTGGATACATTACGAATATTACAGAACCTATTGGGTCACACATAAAGAACAAGTTGAATTGGAGATGGGTTTATATTTAGTTTGACTAAAATATGTTGACACATGGGACTATTGAGTTAGACTCAACCTTAATTAGCACTAGTGCTAGTGGGAGATTGTTAGTATTAGTCCTAAGAGTCAATCATGCAATGAATTAGATTCATGGATCATGCAATGAATTAGATTCATGGATCATGCAATGAATTAGATTCATGAAGTCAATTTGGATTGATGAGGTCCAATGAGTTAGACTCATTGGGTGAACTCGAATTCACCGAGGAAAAGGAAAGATCAATTTTAAATTGATCGTGTAAAAAAAGACAAAAAGTTTTTTCATAGAAGATGAAAAGGTTTTTCATAGAAGATGAAAAGGCTCTTCATGAAAGATGACTATGAGTCATTCATGAAGGAAGAACAAAATGAAGAAGGGACTTTTGGTATTCCATTGGGGGTACAAAAGGTGAATTTCGGCCAATGAACAAGATGTGTTCATTTGGTCTTCTTCTTATCTTCCTCTCTTCTTCTTTCCTCCACCGAACCACCTTGCTTGGTTGCTAGCACAACCTTAGGTGGTTTTCTTTTCCACTTCGTGAGTTTGTGAGACAAACGAAGGCTTGTTCGTGTGGATACCATATAGGCACGACCGCTTGATCGCGCTGAGATCTGCATCCAAAGAAAAGTTGTTTTCGGGATTATGAAGGGCACGCAACAAAGGTATAAATTTCATCAAACTTAGTATATGTGTTTTACTCCTTTGTATGGATCTCCAGGAGAGGATCTAGTTAAATTTTTTGTTGCACTTTTCATATGTTTAGTACACTAGATCCCTACAGAATACAATGATTTGCTCTAATAGAGATTTGAAGCCCCAATGAATAGAAAAGGAAAACCTTTTCAGGAGAGCAAACGGTTTAAGAAGCAAGTTCAAAAGTCCATGGCAAATGAAAGGTAACTAGATTACTAGTTAGTATTTTGCCTAATGACATTTTGTGCAAGGTAGGTGAATATCAAGATGTTAAGGAGTCATGGAGTAAGTTAGTCAAACACCATGAAAATCCCATCTCAATGCCAAGTGAAGACAACTTTAAAGAGGAAACACTTTGATTCAAGAACATGAGGATTCGGTTGTTGAGAGGTCCTCAACATCCTGTTGGTTGCTACTCGGAAAACCTAGAGGTTCCACTGTACAAAAATTTTGTACAAAGGTCTGAACCTTTTCCTAGCTACCATGTGTTCTTTTAAATTAAATTTTGGATCGCCTGCGGAACTTAACACTTTTGATCCAAAACTTAATCTATATGTTCTTTTAGGTTTAGACTTGGATCTCCTGCGGAACTTAACACGTTCGACCCAAATCACCTTAAGTTATTAATTCCATTAAACATTAATTTCCATAATTGGTTCCCAGTACTGACGTGGCGAGGCACATGGCCTTCTTGGATATGGGCGCAACCACCACCGACTAGACAAAACATTTTATGGAAAACTAATATTTAATTTCCTAAAATAACTTTAGGTTAACCAAAAAGAGCAATCAAATCACAAGGAAAAGAAAAACAAAAGAACACTATATCGAAAACAAATTCGAAACACTAGAATCGTAAGCCTCTTGTATTTGGTATTATTTCCATAAATAACTAGCATGATGATGCGGAAAAGGAAAAACTACTAGTTATACCTTCTAGAAAGACCTCTTGATCTTCTACCGTATTCCTCTTCTAACCTCGGACGTTGTGTGGGCAGCGATCTACCGAGATAAGAAACCACCAACCACCTTCTTCTCCTCCAAGCAAGGTTCAGCCACAAAGGAAGAACTTCACCAAGGAAGAAAACCAAAATACTAACCAAGCTCCAAGAGATGCTAGCTTTCTCTCCTTCTTCTTCTTCTTCTCCGAGTAGTATCCGGCCACCACAAGAGCTCCAATGGAAGAGAGAGATTCGGCCACCACAAGAGGAAGAGAGGGAGAGGATGGTGATGGCCGGCCACAATGTCTTTCAAGGATGAAGAATTTTGGCCACCACCAATGCTCCAAGGGATGCTAGAGTCGAGACTTGCTTTCTCTCCTTCTTCTCCTTCCTTGATACGGCCACAAACAAGAGCTCCACCAAGAAGATAGATTTCGGCCAACAAGAGGAGAGGAGAGAAAGAGAAGGGCCGGCCACCACACCAAGGAAAAAAGAGGGAGAAAAATAATAAAGGTTATTCCATGAAGGCACCCTCACCCCTTCTTTTATATTCCTTGGCCTAGGCAAATTAGGAAATTTAATTACAATAAAATTTCCTCAATTTCCTTGACATGATTTAATTGAGAAAAATAAAATAAAATTTCCCAATTAATTTTACATTGGCCGGCCACATCAATGGGAAACAAATTGGACAAGTTTCAATCAACAATTAAAACTTCCTAATTTGTTTCCGGAAATTTTAAAAATAAAATTTCTCTTCAAAAATCTCTTCATGATTAATAAAAAGAAATTTCCATAATTTTAATTTTACAACATGTGAATAATTTTTAAAGAGAAAATAAAATATCTCACCAATCTACAAATAAGGAAAGAGATCTAATCTCTTTCTTTAATCTTTTGTAAATTTTACAAGAGAGATAATTTAATTTTAATTCTCTTTAATAAATTATTTCTTCCACATAATAAAAATTAAAATTAAAATTCTTTTTTAATTTATTTTGGCCGGCCCCACTAGCTTGGGTTCAAGCTAGGGCCGGCCACCCAATCTTATACCTAGGCCGGCCCTAGCTTGTTTCCCAAGCTAGCTTGGTCGGCCCCTATTGGGTGGGTCTAGAAGGTGGGTATAGGTGGGTATAGTACTCTATAAATAAGAGGCTACGATAGGGACCGAGAGGAGGAATTGGTTTTGGTCTCCCGATAAAATTAAGCATCCCGTGTTCGCCCCGAACACACAACTTAATTTTATCAATAATAATTCATTCCACTAGAGAACTATTATTGAACTACCGCACCAATCCCAAATTACATTTTTGGGCTCCTTCTTATTATGAGTGTGTTAGTCTCCCTGTGTTTAAGATATCGAATGTCCACTAATTAAGTGAGTTACTGACAACTCATTTAATTAATATCTTAGTCCAAGAGTAGTACCACTCAACCTTATTATCATGTCGGACTAAGTCCACCTGCAGGGTTTATCATGACAATCCTTATGAGCTCCTCTTGAGGACATTATCAACATAGTATCTCTAGGACACAGTTTCCTTCTATAATCAACAACACACACTATAAGTGATACCATTTCCCAACTTATCGGGCTTATTGATTTATCGAACTAAATCTCACCCATTGATAAATTAAAGAAATAAATATCAAATATATGTGCTTGTTATTATATTAGGATTAAGAGCACACACTTCCATAATAACCGAGGTCTTTGTTTCTTTATAAAGTCAGTATAAAAGAAACGACCTCAAATGGTCCTACTCAATACACTCTGAGTGTACTAGTGTAATTATATAGTCAAGATAAACTAATACCTAATTACATTACGACCTTCCAATGGTTTGTTCCTTTCCATCATGGTCGTGAGCTACTGTTTATAATTTATAAGGTACTGATAACATGATCTTCTGTGTGTGATACCACACACCATGTCATCTACAATATAAATTAATTGAACAACTACATTTATCATAAATGTAGACATTTGACCAATGTGATTCTTATTTCTAGATAAATGTTTATACCAAAAGCTAGGCTTTTAGTATACACTCCAACACATCCAAGAACAAAATTGAAGAGATATCTACCTCAAGGATTAAGGGGGAGAGGTCATTGACACCGAACCGAGAGGATGTCTCTACCTCTTGATCAAATGAAGAAGAATGTGCTACCTCTATAAGTGAAGGTATAACAATTTCAATTGTTAAAAATAAAAATCATATTATTTACTTTGAGTGTAGGGGAAAAGGGTATTATAAGAACAAGTGTTCTAAAATAATGAAGAAGAAGGTTCAAATGACACCCAAAGTGAAGAAAAAAATCCAAAGAAGTCGGAACCTTGATACGAAAGGGAAAAGAGTACATTGTTTGCTTCTTGTATAATCACAAGGGACATTATCAAAATCAATGTCCAAAGAGGGGGCCTCAAGAAAGAACAAGGGAGAAAGCTCAAATCAAAGGGAACTTTCAAAAATTAAACAAAGGTAGCATAGTTAATGGTATTTTTTTATATCATGACAACAAACATGCTTAGTGCTTGTTATCATGAAAATTGGAAGCATGATAATTCTATGGAGACTTATAAATCATATCATATTAGAACAATCTTACCTAAGGATAGGAAGGTAGAAAATAATTTATGTAAGAACACTAAGCAAGTTAGATATGTGCCTAAAAATAAAAATGTCTAAGGCAATCATAAAAAAACAACATTTGATGATTTAAAGATGGAAAATCAAGTTTTGAGGTCAACCTCACTTGATAAATTAGAAAATACTCTAGAAAAATGACAAATAATATCAAAGGGTCCAAGAAACAAATCTAGATTTAGGAAGACAAGAGTCATTCAATGACAAGAAAGGTTTGGGATACAAACCTAAAGGCAAGGAGAATGTGTTATCATATCATAAAGTTCTATATAACTATGGAACTAACCCTAAATCTAGGAGTCAAATCAAGGTTATAAGAGAGGTTATCACTAGAGTTGACTTTGAGGAAACTAGCATGACTAAGACTTTTAAAAAGCCTAGGAAGATCATTAAGAAGGTATCTAGGAAAGTTATCGATAATGAGTATCTAGTACACCTAAGAAACACCAATAGGTATTGGATTTCTAAGAGTGTGATCTATTCAAACTAAATGGGTTTAGAGTGTGTCAACTCAAATTGTACAGATAGTTAACTCAACCATGGTAAAGCTGGTACTTTAGGATATTTTCAAGATACTATGACACCTTGAAAATGAGAAGTTGATTTTCACTCTTAAGAAGTTTGAAATGTGCAAATAAGAAACTTAAAGTTTTGAGCTTAATAAAATTAACACAAATATGATAGACTATAAAGGAATGTCAAATTAGGATTTTTTATATTTTCTAGGGAGATGGGACAACTTATGCTTCTCTTGACATAATGGTTAAAGGATGGAACTTAGATAAAAATCTATGTATTCTCTTTGTATTATAATTATTATGTTTTGTATACCCTATCACATGTCATGACATCATATCATATACTCATATTATTTTGAAAAATGTTATAAGTCATGTTATATGTATGTCATTATTTATAATGGTCATTCTTTTTAAAGTATTCATTATGATTTATGATATAGTCATTGTCATATATTATTTTTAATTCATTGTAATTAAGGGTGATAACATTAATTGATATTCTAGGTAGAATGATCAAAATTAAATGTCTAGTTAGATATGCATAATCTATTAGTTTAAGGAAAAAATCAATGTTTACATCTCACAAGACCATAAGATGACTTGTATGTGTATTGATACACATTAGATATAAGTGAGATATTAGAAGGATGAGCAAAACTTAAAATGTTGATTTAGTGCATATATTTGAATTTTAGTTTCATCAAAACACATAGATTTTGTAAAGTCCAATCATGGGGAAAGCAAATATGCAAGTCATGTGTATTTAGTCCAAAAATCATAGTTAGAAATTTATTTTGTTAATGATTTTAAAAATACTTTGGAAAATATTGGTGAAGTCTATTAGTTAATAGGAATCACCATTGATTAGTTAGATACAAAGTTAGACTTAAACATTGAAGTTTTTAATGATTTCTAATTTTATATCATTATTTTAAAATGGGATATATTTTCATATTTATAAAATACTTTTCTAAAATAGTATGTGACATAAGTAATATCTACATGAAGTTTCATGATTTTTTGAATATCATAAAATTATTTATGAATTTTAAAATTTAGTCTGAAATTGAATCTGAAATTTCAGACTCGCCAATCGATTAGCCACTGTTGCCAATCGATTGGCACAGGTGGTAATCGATTGACGACTCATGCCAATCTATTAACACATGCTAGAATCGATTGGTAACTGAAATCAATCGATTGACAATAAATGTGTTTGGCTAAAATGGTTTGATTTTAGTAATTTAAGCTGCAGTTAGGTCATTTAACTATCTCTAACCCTCCGAAATAATTAGGTAAGCATTTAAGAATAATTTTCTTAATGAAAATAAGAAATAAATAGTTAAAGGGGACTATTGTGGAGTTTAGGAGAAGGTTTAGATTCAATGTTGAATTTTTAACCTTATAACTTTAATTTTGGAATTTCTTAAAAATTTAGGAACTCCAAATCGTTATTGGTACAATGATAGAAGTTGAGTATGCTTTGAGGGGGAGGTAACCCTTAAATGCATGATTTGGGTATAAAAGGAGATTTATAGATAGATATGTGCTCAAGGTTGAGTATCGAAAACAATGAAAGGTTGAGAGCCTTCATTGTGATAAGAAGAATGAATATTGAGAGAAGATTTTTGATGTGTCAAAAGGGGAGAATGTAGGGTTTAAGTTAGGAAACCCTCATTTACACATTAGCATGGGATGAAGAAGGAAGTTGAGCTAATATAGTTTAGCCTAACTTAATCATATTGTCAAATATAAAAAAAAAAGAGATTGTTAGTGCAATCATCTTCAGGTCAAGGTTGATCATTTTAACTAAGCTCAGGTTGATCCAAATTTAAGTTATGATGTTTGATAATATATGAGAGAAAAGTCAAGTAGGTCAAGGAGGACTAGATACTTGACGGAAAAAATCTTAACTGAAGGCTAGGCAATAGAAAGTCCTAAATGGAGGTTAGATAATGAAAGTCCTAGCGAGGCTAGGCAGTGGAAGACCTAATTAGGAACTAGGCAATAGAAATCCTAGCGGGGCTAGGCAGTGGAAAATCTAGTTGGAAACTAGGTAATGAAAGTCCTAGCAGGGCTAGGCTATGGAAGACCTAGTTGAGAATTAGACAATAGAAGTCCTAGCGGGGCTAGACAATAGAAAGTCATAATTGAAGGTTAGGTAAGGAAAAGTCCTACCTAGAGGTTAGACAATGAAAAGTCCAACAGGAAGTTAGCAATGGAAAGTCCAAGTTAGTCAAGGAGGACCGGACACTTGGTGAAGAAGCCCTAGTAGATCATAGTTGATCAGATGCTAGGCAACGAAAAGTTCCAACAAGTCACAAATGATTAGATGTTAGGCCAAGGAAGTCCAAGTAGGTTGAATCAACCGGATACTAGGCAAGATACAAATTCAGCTTAGAAAGACTGAAATTAGGGTTAATAATCGACTGTTAGGAATTGAAATCGATTATCAAACCCTAAATCTAGAATTCTGTGTTTGCATGCTCGAATCCATTGGTCTGATCGATTGAGCAATGCAGTTGTTTTGTGAGGAAAGAAAAAGCTATCGAATTGATTGGCCTAATCAATTCGGCTTTATCAATCAATTATGCTAATCAACTGATAGTGCAATTTTGCGAGAAAACACTAGGCTATTGAATTGATTGGCTTTATCGATTGGTCAATGTTTCTCTGTGAATAGAAGGATTCTGAATCAATTGAAGCAATCGATTGATAGGAGTTTCGCAAGGAAACAAAAGCCTACCAAATCGATTAGTCCAATCGATTGAAGAAATTTTCGCAAGAGAACAGAAAGTTTCAAAATCGATTAGAGGCTAACCAATTGATTGGTATGGCTCGTCAATCAATAGGTTGAGCTAAAAAGAGTTGTTTTACAGGTTTTGTACAGTCGATCTGACGTGCCAATCAATTGGAGGTAAGGTCAATCAATTAGGAGGTGTTTTTCAGCCCGAAAGAAACCCTAGAAAAGAATAGTTCATAAACATTTGTAGATGTCAATTCTTAAGAAGTTATAAGCGAAGTGCTGCTACATTTTCAATTGATCAAGAGACATTTCTAAGCAACAAGATGGCAAACTAAGCAAGATCTCATTGTAAAGTATTTACTTTCATTTTCACTTGTGTATTTGTTATGTCTGTTGTGTTCTTGTGAAAACAAGTGTACAAGGCTTCTCCGTCTCTAGAAGGTTTCTAAAAATGAGACATTTATGGTGGAGCTGTAAGTGTGAAGAGTGAACCTTTAGATTAGTCATAGGATAGATACCAAATAAGATCAAGATGTTAATATATATTACTAGCTATTTACACCTTTTAGCTCATATATGTCCCAAGTGGAAATGTTAGTCTCCATCATCAACTATTAAATATGAAACTATATTTTTTATTTGTAACAAGAGTAACAAAGTTAAACTCTTGGAACCTTTAACCTTTTGCAATGACATATCGTTATCGAAGCATACGAGGGTGTCAAGCCAAAAATTGCTTGGTTGTCAACAATTCCCTAACCCTAAGGTCATGTAGGAGTACTCTAAGCTGGCAAGGACAATTAACAACTTGGGATCGTACACATTAATTTGTCATAGTCTATTTTTGAGCCCACAAATTTATTAGGATCGATTGCAAATGTGTCGGGTAACTAGGTGGGTTAATAACGTTTGATCGAAAATGGAAGTATGTTATCTTATCAATTCAAATTTTTTTAGTCGACAATTTTTGTGATCACGTAAGTGTCTGCCCAGTGATAAATCCTTCAATCAACTCAACTTGATTGTTCTCTCCAGCAATGAATATTTTAGTTGACTCAACCTTTTGTTAGTCAATTGACCTGCAACTTGGTGTAAGCCATTTGGATTGATTGTTTGGTCGATTCAATTATCATAAAAGCTGGTAAAAAGTATCTAAAATTCCGACAATGTTGATCACCAAATACAATTGTCTATAGAAACACAGTTGCAAAGTAATCCAAGAGAGTCAACTATGCATTGAGTCGATTAAAATCATAGATAGTCGTTAAAAGAAAAGGAGAGTAATTAACATGGTTAAACACTTTTAACCTTTACCCTTTCTTTATGGCATATCATTGTCGTATAATTAAATTGTTTGGGCGTCAAAAGATCACTAACCCTAAGGTCACGAGGGAGAGCATCTTAAGAACTTAAGGGAAGGACAATCAATAACTTAGATGAGGTAGGACACATTTGCCAATCCTTTGGGGCCACATTAAGTTTGGCGAGTAAAAAATGTTTAAATTTTTATTCATATTAAAATGGCATTTAATAATTATATATATTTTTAATCTTAATTTGTCCCGTCATGGTCGCACTACTCACTAGTTGCCTATCATTATTACTTATTCTCGTTGTTCTATTGCCTTTTACATTTAAATATTGTATAGGCTTTAATAAAATGATCCTTAATTATCACATACTTTTTTTTTAATCTAGTTGTTTAGACTTCGCACCTTCTTCCTTATTTTACTTGTCGATTAAATTTAGTATATAATTTATGTACATGTATTTGTAATTTATACTTAATCCTTTTATTATTTCTTTAAATATTTTACCATGTATACATTTTCTTTATCATAAAAGGTAGAATTCATCATTCAGTAGTTTCATACTCGATTATATGATCAAGAAATAAATCAGAAAACTACAGTTTAACACTACTAAGAGGATAAATTTCTCATGCATATGCCTTTACTATAATGAGACAAGAAGATAGGAGAAGAAAATCTTTTCTTTTTATAATTTAAGTGCCCGTATTTTAATCAATAACAATCATCTTCTCTAATTTGCCTATCATGTAAATCTAATACACAATTTATGGAGACTTAGAAACTAACTTTCAAAATATTTATCATATTTAAAATTCGAACTGGATTGTTATCTTATGTTTTATCACTATATTGGTAGTGTATATGATACGGTGCATAAAAGTGAGGTTCGATAAGGTCAGACAATTAGAAGTTAAGAGGACTTGGCAACCAGAAGTCAAGGGGATGTGACAATCAGAAGTCAAAGAGACGTGGCAATTAGCAATTAGGGAGAAGGAGTTAGACCGTCTGACATCATCAGCCGCATAATTTTCGATTGGGTACTAACAAGTTCGAATTCCAGATCTAAGACAGGAGATGCAGCCTAGACTAAAGCCTGACCTTCCCCGACTGGTTTGGTTTCCTCAACCCGATCTACGTAGATAGGCCTGGTACTTTTAGTAAGATAACTCCCGTCGGTTGGCCCTTCAATACTCCAATCGTGAAAGATGGGACTCTCGTCACAGCTTGTCTTCCTCATTAAGACTCTGGCTAGGCGTCACACCCTAACAGTCAGCCCGAACGGCTCATAGTTAAACCCGGGCGGGACAGAAGGCACTAGATGACAACAAGATCAGGAAATCGTAACTACTTGTCAAGGAATAACTGTCATATGTCAGGGAATATTCCAATGGTATGATGTCATATGCGAATAGAACCTTCCCTCAATCCATAAGAGGGTGTCACATGTCCTCCATCACCCGGCAGGCCCTAACACCCGACATTCTCTGACATCGGTCAGGCTCCAGAGGTACGTATGGTTATATAAAAAGGGAGGTCTTCTCCCTTGAGCAGGGGCGCTCTCTCGCACATTTGCACTTATCCTCTACCATTCTTTTTTCCTTTGTACACCTTTCTTCTGGGAAAAAATTCCCTGACTTAAGCATCGCAGGATCTACTCCGAGGACTTTTTTCCTGGTTTCTAGCCTCTAACGCTCCGTGTACTTATCTGAGTGTGCACAGAGCTTAATTATTGTTGGTTTAGTTATCACCGTCCGATAAAGGTATCCTAGCCGCCTCTCTATCAACATCAGTAATAATTCATCGTCTGACTCATATTCCGAACAGGATTTTATATATATATATATAATAAATCCAAAAACCATTAGAAAAACTATATTATCATGCACTTACTAGTAAGATATTTATGGCACTATTTTTGTTTTTGTTTTTTTGATAATAGGTAACATTATTATTAATACACTTGCGGGGTCCACGATTCTGGTAAATAAGAACAAACAAAGGGCGAATTATTGTAGGCCATGTCGGCAACCGAGAATCTACGGGTTCTTCTTTCCCTCCGGTGGCCGCAGCGCTTTGTAGGTCGAGTACCCGGCCACCGTCGGCGCCTTATCCCTTGCCTCCTCGCCCTCTTTTTCCAGAGAGAGCTCCTCTTCTTGAAGACTACAAGGGACGTACTGAGCAGTTGGGCACACGGGCTTAGCCTGCTTCTGGAACCGGGCGCAGTCCTGCGCCGGCCGCTGCCCTGGCATTCCGGAGATGCAGTTCCCTTTCACGTCCAACACATTGCATCCGATCAGCCCCACGCAGCTCGGCCCCACCGAAGTGAAGTAGTTTCCGGAGAGCGAGAGGTTCACCAGGCGGCCGTACTTTGAGTTCGCCAGCCGGCAGACGGAGTCCGGCACCTCGCCGGAAAGCATGTTCCCGGCGAGGTTGAGCTGCTCCACCTTCTTCAGGCAGCCGAACGAGAGCGGGATCGGACCGGTGAGCTGGTTGCTCCCTGCGTCGAACACCGTGGCATTCCTCAACAATCCTATCTCGTACGGCAGGCAGCCGGACAGCCGGTTGCCGAGGAACAGGATCTCGAGCAGAGTGTTGCAGGCTTGCCCAATCGACCGCGGGATCGGCCCGGTGAAGTCGTTGTACGCGAAGGTGATGTAGTTCGCCGGAGTCTTCCCGAGGTTGGCCGGGATTTCGCCGTTGAACTTGTTGTTATTGAGGAAGAGCACCTGCGTTTGGATGTCGAACACGGAGGGAGGGACTTGGCCGGAGTAGCCGTTATAGCGGAGGTCGAGGAAGGAGAGGTTGACGAGGGAGAGGACGTTATTCGGGAAGCAGCCGGTTTGGAGGTTGTTGCTGACGTCGATCTCGTAGAAGAAGGGGAGCTGAGTGAGGTTCGGCACCGTGTCGCCGAAGCGATTGGAATTAGCATGGAAGATGGCGAGGTCCGGGAGCTGGTCGATGAACCCGCGCACCGTCTTCGCCTCCAGGTAATACCCGTTGAAGTCGACGGAGGCCACCGTCGGCATATTCCGTTTATCCGGCGGCCCTTCGCAGTAGAATCCGCAATAGCTGCCACAGAATTCATCAAAATTCAATATTTATCAGCGCAATCAACTAAAAATTCAATTTTTACGATGATAAGCTAACGATTACCCAGTGTTCCCTTTGGAGCAAATCTGAGCACCGACCCAGGTTGCGGTTATGTTGTAGGGATCGCAGGTTATGTTTTTCCTGAAATTCTGGATGACCTTGTAAGCTCTGTACTGAAGAATGTTGGCGAAGTCGCACGGTTGCAGCTCGCGTAGAGGCTGCGGCGGCGGAGAACGGTTCGAGCAGGAGGAGGGATGAGGCAGCGGCGGAGAACGGTGCGGGGGGGAGGTGGAGGAATGAGGAGGCGTCGGAGAACGGTGCGGAGGGGAGGTGGAGGAATGAGGAGGCGGCGGAGAACTGCGCGAGGGGGAGGAGGGAGAATGAGGAGGCTCCGGCGAGCCACCGATCACAATTCCTGGCGAGCCACCGATCCCAATTCCGATCCCAATCTCAATGGCTTCTCTGTTCCCATTACTGCCAGAACAGGGGAGCAGAAACCAACAGAGGAAGCAGAGTAATTGCAGGAGAAGCAAATGGCGACTCCTCCGGCGATCCTCCATGGCTGAAGCAAACTAAGAATCGCTGCAGACGTTTATATAGGAAGATGAACTTGCTTTCTGCATGGCTGAGAATCGGAGAGGAAGCGGATAACTACAGCTGGAAGATTTGGACTTGGAAGTGGATGTTTCTGAAACTCCATGTGGAATGATGGGAGAAGGAAAAGTAGATGTTGTTTAAGGTCTGGTGAGGGTAAGCGATTGCCATCGTCGCACTCGTGACGACGTGGACCTATGACTGTCGGTCTCCGTTTTATCGATCGATCAAACCAACTAATTTGGATGAAGAAAGAGGATTGGAATATGTTGTTCTTGGTAGATAGTTTGGGAGAATCGCGGCTGCATCGGGGGACGAAGCTGCATCGTGTAAAAACAATGTCAATAAAATATATTCAAGGGTGAAAATAAAAAAGTGTCTCCTATTTTCTTTATCATTATAGTGAAAATAAACTAATGCACCTATAACACGTCATCACTTTTATTATATTTACATATTATATAAAATTAGGATATGTAATATGTTCATTAAATTATATACTAACTCTATTTATATTTTACATATGTTTATTAAGTTATTATAAAATATTTATATTAAATCTAAAGTTAAAATGTCAATAATTCATGCTAATTTAACAAATATCCCCTTTTGTTTTTTACTATTTACAGAAGGTAGGTGGGGCGTTATGTCACATTTCGGCCGTCACCACGCCACATAACCGATATAGTAATGAACCATTATAAGCTACTCCTACCTGCAGGTTGCTTGGCGGTGTGGGGATTCACCGTCGGAGTTCCAATCTCGTCGCAAGGAGAGAGCAGAGGAAGCAACGGGAGCTGCGATCCAGATCCGAAATGGTTTGTTTCCGTGCCAATCTCTCAGAGTCCGATATGTTGTAGTATTCCTGTTTCTTGTCGTAGATCTTCTGCGATCCTCGTTGAATGTTCCGGTTGTCTTTGGCGATTTCTACATGTTGCTTCCTTCGTATTTCCTTGGATCTTTTCTCTTCTTTTCTTTGGTCTCTCTTGGTTTCAGTAATTTTACTGAACATATAAAGCAGCGGATCTGAAAGAATCTGAAAGTTGATTATTCATCTACCAACAATGTTTGCTTTAGATGTGCGGGATACATTGATTACACTGTCGTTAAATCCTGAATCAATGTTGGGAAAAAAAAAGTTATCACCTTGTAAAGGAAACTAGTGTCAATATGTTGCCATCTTCACAGATGACTTAGAAGCTAGGGCTTGAACGATGGATCCTTTCCCCATTTTGTACTTCCATATTGCGTTAGTGTTGAAGAAGCCAACACCAATTTTACACATTTATATTGTTAACTGAATTTTCTATGGGAACAGATGTGAAGTATCTTTTTTGAAGGTAGGTAGTTGTGGCTGCCTAGATTTGGTTCAGAAGGATCGATTCAATACTCAGTGGATTGTGGTGTTAATTGATTTATCTTAGGATTTTGCAATCTGTATACTAATTGCTAAAGAGCCTATAGCTGCTACGCCCTCACTTCATGCACGACCGGTATATCATTTTGTTATGAGATGGCTTATCCCACCTTTTACAGAGCGAGTCTCGGGCATGCATATAATACTAGATCCCTATAGATCAAACCATGGAGCTAAGTCTATGAGGTTGCACAAACCATTGTCTCTTGTGCTTCTAATAATGGATCATTATAGGTGAGCTGTCGTTGCATTGTCCATTTGCTTGTTTTTCTTTCATTAGTGGTTAATCCACTATTTGGTAGAGTATAGTAAAACGTTGTTGTTCTGTATGTTGTATTTATTATCTTAGTGGCAAGTCTTCTATTATTAGTTACAGTTTGTTTACAAGTAAAGGAATTCTAATTATTCTTAGGCATAGACAGGCATTCTAGATATGAGGCTTCTTAAGAAATCTACATCAAATTGCCGTTGCTACTAATTTTTCTCCTTTCAGATCCATTTTGTAATTCTACTTAGTCGACAAGGGAAAGTGAGATTGACAAAATGGTATTCACCATACCAGCAGAAGGAACGAGCCACAGTAAGGCAATCTACTTGTGTCTTGATGTTATCTGACTATTTTTCAGAAAAAAAAAAAAATCTTTAAGCATGATATCATAGAATCTGTAGTTGACTTGGTATAATTTTTAGGTCAGTTCTTTCTTCTTAAAAGTATTAGATGGTTTTGCACATGAAAACTAGAGGACCACATGTTGATTTGTGCGATGCTTTCAATTTACAGAATTTTTAAAGTGATTGGGCATCCGTTATCGTGTCCTAGAACCAGTGCATAAATTACTTAGTAAAACAAACTAATGTTATTTTGTTATTGTGTTGGTCTGTGCTAATTTGTGTATTTATGTTTACACATTAATTTTAAGGTTATCCGGGAGCTTAGTGGCCTTATTCTTTCACGAGGACCAAAACTTTGCAATTTTGTCGAGTGGAAGGGGTACAAAGTTGTATATCGAAGGTATGTAACTCTATTGTGACTGTGGTGACTTAATAATTTCTTACTCAGTTTATTAACCACAGTAGCTATCTTGTTTATCAATCATTGACCAGATATGCTAGCCTATACTTCTGCATGTGCATCGATCAAGACGACAACGAGCTGGAGATCCTTGAGATCATTCATCATTTTGTCGAGATATTAGACCGTTACTTTGGCAGCGTGAGTAATAAATACACAAGCATCTTTTGGAATGTTCCACTCCAATTAAGTTTATGCTTCATTTGTCTCTTTTTGTCCTGCCAGGTCTGTGAACTCGATCTGATCTTCAATTTCCACAAGGTATCGCTGTTTTTAAAATTATTGTTTGTAATTCACATGGAACTCTTGGGAATTCCTCTCTTGCCTGAACAAAGCAATATACAGGCATACTACATTTTGGATGAGATTCTAATTGCCGGTGAGCTTCAAGAATCAAGCAAGAAAACTGTTGCTCGACTTATAGCTGCCCAGGTAACTGAACTGATATATGGAGTGTTGAGTTCTTTTCTATTTCAAAGCCAATCTGCTAGGCGAGATCAGTTAGGTTGCCAAGTTGGGGTAAGTATGCTATACTGTCAATATCAAGTAGATAAGGTAAGTGACTGTATGCGAGCTAATCATACACATGGACGAGTAGCTCCTAGATCCAAAAAAGTATTTCCATCAGGTTAAGCTTGTTCCGTCTCAAAATGAATTGTGACAATTGCCCTAATATACCCACAATACGAACTTTCGCACTTGTCCATGTGAGACTGATTCTATTAGCGACATACTCATGTGATTACTGACATGAATCTAATTCTGGCTCTTTCAGGACACAATGGTCGAAACGGCAAAGGAAGAAGCTGGTTCAATCAGCAATATGATTTCACAAGCAATGTGATCAAGATCGCCGAGTGCTGTTGTTTTTTCTACTCTTAGACACCTTTGTCAATGCTTTCATTCCATGGTTCTGGTGATCTACAGCATTATTCCTTTGACTTCTTCTATCTCATTCTATGCAAATATTGCTAGTTCCATCTGGATTTAAATTTACTTTAAATTTTAGGTTCCGCATTGCAAAAGCTTATTTATGCAATTCGAGCTTAGAAGAGTTTCTCTTCTCTTCTTTGTAGCAATTTTGGTCATTATTTTGAAATTTTTTAAGGAAATAAAATTTATTTATTTTTATTTTTATTTTTATTTTACGAAAATAAAACTTTGCAAAAGAGGAGAAAAAATGATGACAGAATTTAAATTTTAAAATTGTTGATAGAATTTTAATCAATTATTATAAAATATGATATTTATGGAAATAGTATATTTGTGTGTATATAATATGCATACACATAAATATTAATTGGTAGTGAGATAAATCGCATGACGGCCGGCGAAACGGCGGCGCCGCTGCTTCTACCGCCGCCTCGTTCCTCGGAGACGTGCTATGGTGTACCCGCCGCCACTTCATCCGTCGCCGTTTTTCATGACCCGGAGCCCCCGGCATACGTCTCGCGACTGCAGATGCTTCCGCTGTTTCGGCTCGATGATTTCTTGTTCCACCCTCCTCTTCGGCGCCTTCCTTCTTGTCGTCCTCTTCTCCGCCGCGTTCGTCCTCTGGCCCTCCGACCCGGAGCTCACGTAGTCCACCTCCAATTCGATCACATCCATGTGACCACGAGATCCGAGGCCGATTTAGACATCTCCATGGGCGTAGAGCTCAGGATCCGCAATCCGGCCTTCTTCGCTCTCGATTACCGCTCCATCGTGGTATCGATCGGCTACCGTCGCGGCCAGGGGAGGCCGTATTAGGACACGAGGGGAACTCTCTCGTCCACGCCAAGCTCAAGCTCAACTGGATCCGTTTTTCAAAGATGTCTATTTGATCCAGGATCTTGCGACGGGATCTCTGCCTTTGGGCACAGAGATCGTGGGTGAGGGCAGGATGCTGCTCTTCTTCTTCGATGTCCTTGTTAAGGTAAATTTTGCAAAGGCTAGATCTTGTTCTTACTCTTCCCAATTGCACATTGAATTGGTTATGCTTTTTGTTCCTTCTGATTCAATCTATTCGATCATAGTTTGAATATATGAACATGTAAGAATTGATTCCCCTTATTTGAAGATGCAAATTAGGAATTGGATTTCTTCACCTCGGTGCAATTGTGTTAAGGTAAATTTTGCAAAGGCTTGATCTTGTTCTTGTTGGATCGAGACACGCACGTGACAGGGAGTGAATCATATGATTTTGAGAAACTTTTATTTTCTTTTAAAATCAAAGTAAATGAATGCAATAGAAATAAAAACATAAACAAAAAAGTACAAGAACGTTAGCAATTTTACTTGGTTCGGAGTCTTCGGCGACTCCTACTCCAAAACTCAGGCCCCGCTGACCTATCAATGGATAATCTACTAATAACTTCTTCGAGAAACGTCCGAAGAGGGGATCGATTACAAAAAGGAACAAGTGTAACACGCTACACTTTTCCTTTTGGTATAATTAAATACAGAACTAAATTTCGTTACCCAACACTTTCAAAGTTGATCGGCTTAGGCTCGGTGTCGGATGGCTCCTTAGCAGTAATCGGACGTAGCAACGTCGTAGCGGAGCAACAGCAGGAAGCCGGAATAGTCGGAACCTCAAACGGACACGTAGAAGTTCATAGAAGAGTTGGTGAAGAAAGCTTGGTCAAGCAACACTTTTATAGAGCGTGGAAGGCACCTTCAATGACCCTGAAGGGCCCTTCCACAAAAGTCTATCTCGAAAAATGTTGCTCCTTATCGCCAACGAAGTCAGATTTTATTCGATTGAAGGCGCCTTCTAAGCTCCTGAAAGTGTCTGTATTGAAGACGCCTTTCGTCAATTGGAAGGCGCCTCGGGTACTGTTCACCCGAGACTTTTTGTGCTCCCTTTACCCTACAACAAGTGTTAGTCCAATGCAAAGATATTTAACCTGCAAAATAAGGTTGGCACAATAAAAATTATGATTAATTTATGACTTAGTACCTGCCCTCTAAACTAGGATCTAGTCAGGTCTCAATTTAGGTTTTCAAAATGGATTTAAATTGGACCGACGCCAACTGTCCCCTTTAATCGAGACACGTGCTCACTTAGTCACTCTCCTCCAATGACTTACCTTCACTTATCAAGTGTCGAGTTACGTCCTCGATGTCCAATCTGACCCACCAAGTCTTCCTGCCGGAATTGCACATCCAGACTTCGCCAACTGAGAATCGAACATCCCGATCTCCTGCCCGAATCGCACATCCGGACTTTCTCCCATCGGGAATCGAACATCCCGACCTCTTACTAGAATCCCACATCTGGACTTCTTGTCTGGTGTTAGGTTTTATGTCAAGTTAGTAAATCCTGCACACTCGATAACAAGGTTAGATGAACAACACATCTAATTTTAATCCATTTGTAATTCATCAAAATTCAGGTTTGATCATTTGTACCAAGTGCACCAACAATCTCTTCTTTTTTAATATAATGACAACCTGGGTGAAAGTTAGAAAAAAAATATGTAAAAAAAAATGCAAAAAAACAATATATACATAAGAAATGATTTTAAGATACAAAAATGAAATAATTAAGTTTAATCTTTTTATCTTTTTAGGGTTAAGTTTCCAGAGTTTTTCAGATTTTCTTTGGTTTTTTTACTTAAACTCTAACCCTCCCCCTTTGTCATCTATCAAACTAAATAGATAAGTATACCAAATTGCAAATACACAAATAATAATTTGTTCAACAAAACTTACAGGTTTATTAGAGGGCGGAAATAAAATTGAACAGAAACTTTTTGATTTTCCAAAACATTTTGACAATTGATTGTGCAAAATAAACCATTTGTAAAATAAAGTTTGCAAGAATTATACAAACTATTTTAGAAAGTATTTTTGAAAAGTTTTGAAAAAACAAGTTGTGCTACTTTTGAAAAGTTGTTGCACCTTATCCTTCTAGAATAGTTTTGAAAGTATTTTCAAAATAATTTTGTTATTGTTGTTAACGACAAGTTATTTTTCAAAGTGGAAAAACAATCTTTTGAAGAAATTAAAAAAAAAAATCAAAGTGTTTTCGAACAAATTTTAAAATATTTAAAGTATTTTTAAGCAAATTTCAAAAGACTTGTATTTTATTTTTCAAAACACATGTTTGAAAAAAAAAATAAAAATTTTTGCAAAGCAAGTATTTGAAATGTATTTTTGAAAGTATTTTACAAAATATTTTTTATACAGAAAATTAGTAGAAAAGAAAATAAATCATTTTGAAAATCATTTTCAAATATCCTCTCCTGAACTTAATATAGTTTTACTTAAAAAAATACTCATCTAAAAATTTGCCTTAAATGTTTAACCGTTAGTTGCTAACTAATTATCAGAAGATAGTAGTGTTCACTTGGTTAGTCCAGTTAAGTAAATATATCCAGTTAGTGGTCGACTAAAATGAATTACTTAATATGATCACTGTAATTTTGGTATTTTGCGCTGAGACTTATGGTGATGCACTGATATTAACATCTGAAGTCGAAGCAATAGGCTTATGCATCTCACGTCGTTCTGAGTTTTTGAATACACAATCAAGGTATATCTAGTGTATTTGTGAGATGTTCGATACTTAGATCTATAGGAATATGTTTTCTATAAGTTTGATCTAGTTTAAGGCCAAAATAAATTTTGAAATACTAGGGAAATGGGAATTTTTAGAAAACATAAGTAAAGAATTTTCTAGAATTTGCAAACCATTTGAAAATTGTTTTAAGGAAACACATCCTACTCTACAAAGGAATTTCCTAGCTTATCCAAATAAAGTGAAAAAAAATGACTCTATAGCTCAAGTCAAATAGATACAATAATATATAGTAGTGCACTGAATATAATCAGCTCTGGTTATCATCGGCAAGTGGAGGTGGGGGCTGCTCAGGCAGTCGTAAAGCTCGAAGGATCGACTGCATCTGTATGTCTGGCTGCCGAAGTCCGGTGGTCATCTCCTCCCAGAGAGAGGTAAATCAAGTGGTCATCTCCCCTCGGAGTGAGGTGAACCCCTCCGAAACTAACTGTTGAATTTGTGTGGAAGACTCCTCACGTCTGGCAAGTTGGTCCTCTACAGAAAGTGAAGTCGAGGATTGAGTCGAGGTTGGAAAAGATCCAACAAGCTCCTCTATCGTAAATGCTAGCATTTCCTTTCCCTCGGCCTGAATGAGAGGTGGCATATCCTCCTCGGCCTCATCTGGAATGTCTGACTGCGGTCCCACTCTCCAAGCTAGTCCCCCTGAGCGGTGACATCTATATATACTAATGCAAGCTAACGCTGATCAATCTCATCATATGCATTAAGGGAAGTCGACGTATCATGGGTCGTATCTACTCTTATGGTTGAAAATTGGAAGTCAAAATGTGACAATAGGGCATAGGAACCTATGACCTAGTGTGAGACTGGATGCATAGATGACATTATGAAACATGTGTAATGCAATGTCGATGTCTAGGTGTTGGCATAGTGCATACAAGAAAAAGGAGTGGGAAGGGCACATCATCGCAGCATCGTGAGATGTAATGGGCAAAATGCAAGTGATCAGAACTCGATACAGGACATAATCCTGAACCCTAAAAGAGAGAGACCTGAAGTCAGTCACTGAGGGTAATCTCTCCTTCCCAAAGAAATACATATAGATAGTATATAATATAATATGAGAGTAGGGTTCGCCAAATGGCAAATTTCTACTAGGGTAACACAAAAAAGGGCAGACAGACCTCCTAAATCCTAACTACTGGAGTATATCAGGTCATCGATCTTAACTAGGTTATTATAAAATTAGACACATAAGTCTAAGTTTACTGAGTGACTACAGTAGACTAGCCTATCCAACTGATAATAGTCTATAACCTTTATGATAGAGGTGAAGAATGATCTACTTGTTGGTTGCTACTCAGAAAGCCTATAGGTTCCACTGTACAAAAATTTTGTACAAAGGTCTGAACCTTTTCCTAGCTACCATGTGTTCTTTTAAATTAAATTTTGGATCTCCTGCGGAACTTAACACGTTTGATCCAAAACTTAATCTATTTGTTCTTTTAGGTTTTGACTTGGATCTCCTGCGGAACTTAACACGTTCGACCCAAGTCTCCTTAAGTTATTAATTCCATTAAATATCAATTTCCATAAAAGGTTCCCAGTACTGACGTGGCGAGGCACATGGCCTTCTTGGATATGGGAGCAACCACCACCGACTAGACAAAACCTTTAATAGAAAGCTAATATTTAATTTCCTAAAATAACTTTAGGTTAACCAAAGAGAACAATCAAATCACAAGGAAAAGAAAGAAACAAAAGAACACAACTTCGAAAAACCATATTCGAAATACTAGAACGTAAGCCTCTTGTATTTGGTATTATTTCCATAAATAACTAGCATGATGCGGAAATAGAAATTACTAGTTATACCTTGTAGAAAAACCTCTTGATCTTCTACCGTATTCCTCTTCTAACCTCGGACGTTGTGTGGGCAACGATCTTCCAAGATGAGAAACCACCAACCACCTTCTTCTCCTCCAAGCAAGATTCGGCCACAAAGGGAAACTTCACCAAGGAGGAAAAACAAAATACTAACCAAGCTCCAAGAGATGCTAGCTTTCTCTCCTTCTTCTTCTTCTTCTCCGAGTAGTATCCGGCCACCACAAGAACTCCAAGGGAGAGGGAGAGGTTCGGCCACCACAAGAGGAAGAGAGGGAGAGGGTAATGGCCGGCCACAACACCAAGCAAAGAGGGAGAGAAAACAATAGAGGTTGT
The DNA here is from genome assembly GCF_018446385.1 of Zingiber officinale. Taxonomy (NCBI): domain Eukaryota; kingdom Viridiplantae; phylum Streptophyta; class Magnoliopsida; order Zingiberales; family Zingiberaceae; genus Zingiber; species Zingiber officinale. Next base: position 36,047,589 of record NC_056000.1, on the reverse strand, counting down.
GTCTTGTGAAGGCACCCTCACCCCTTCTTTTATATTCCTTGGCCTAGGCAAATTAGGAAATAAATTTTCCTTAATTTCCTTGACATGATTTAATTGAGAGAAATAAAATAAAATTTCCCCAATTAATTTGTGATGGCCGGCCACATCATTGGAAGGCAAATAGGACAAGTTTCAATCAACAATTAAAACTTCCTAATTTGTTTCCGGAAATTTTAAAAAATAAAATTTCTCTTTAAAATCTCTTCATGGTTAATAAAAGGAAATATCTATAATTTTAATTTTATTAACATGTGAATAATTTTAAAGAGAAAATAAAACATCTCTCCAATCTACAAATAAGGAAAGAGATCTAATCTCTTTCTTTAATCTTTTGTAGATCTTTTATAAGAGAGATATTTTAATTTTAATTCTCTTTAAAATATATCTTCCACATAATAATAAAATTTAAAATTAAATTTCTTTTTAATTTTATTTGGCCGGCCCTACTAGCTTGGGTTCAAGCTAGGGCCGGCCACCCAAAATCATACCTAGGCCGGCCCTAGCTTGCTTCCCCTTTAGGTGGGTGTGAAGGTGGGTATAGGTGGGTATAGTACTCTATAAATAAGAGGCTACGATAGGGACCGAGAGGAGGAATTGGTTTTGGTCTCCGATAAAATTAGCATCCCGTGTTCGCCCAACACACAACTTAATTTTATCAATGATAATTCATTCCACTAGAGAACTATCATTGAACTACCGCACAATCCCAAATTACATTTTGGGCTCCTTCTTATTATGAGTGTGTTAGTCTCCTGTGTTTAAGATATCGAATGTCCACTAATTAAGTGAGTTACTGACAACTCATTTAATTAATATCTAAGTCCAAGAGTAGTACCACTCAACCTTATTATCATGTCGGACTAAGTCCACCTGCAGGGTTTAACATGACAATCTTTATGAGCTCCTCTTGAGGACATTATCAACCTAGTATCACTAGGACACAGTTTCCTTCTATAATCAACAACACACACTATGAGTGATACCATTTCCCAATTTATCGGGATTATTGATTCATTGAACTAAATCTCACCCATTGATAAATTAAAGAAATAAATATCAAACATATATGCTTGTTATTATATTAGGATTAAGAGCACACACTTCCATAATAACTGAGGTCTTTGTTCCTTTATAAAGTCAGTATAAAAGGAACGACCTCAAATGGTCCTACTCAATACACTCTGAGTGTACTAGTGTAATTATATAGTCAAGATAAACTAATACCTAATTACACTACGACTTTTTAATGGTTTGTTCCTTTCCATTCTGGTCGTGAGCTACTGTTTATAATTTATAAGGTACTGATAACATCATCTTCTGTATGTGACACCACATACTATGTTATCCACAATATAAATTAAATGAACAACTACAAACAAATGTAGATAATTAGACCAAATGTGATTCTTTATTCATAATGAATGTTTACAAAGCTTAGGCTTTCAGTATACACTCCAACACTACTTAGAAACCTAGATTTAAGTGCAATATATGAACGCTCTAGGAAATCTAGCTTAAGTCGCTCAGTGGAAAATCTAGCATCGGCAGAGGGGATACTGCTGGAACTGGCCTAGGACGAAAAAATATTCCGTCTCTTCCTAAAGTGGTTTATACATGCAAACATTCAAGAAAAATCATACAAATAAGGAAAGTAACTGTATAGATCGAGTTAGAGTGTACCTAGGAGACATTGTTGGGAATCTTAGAGGGAAAAGTAAAGAACAAGGTGGAAAATCGCTGCTATAAGGTGCCTTGTTGTGAACAAAATTGTGAACAGAGCAAGCATCTGTTCGTTGTATAAATTCGGGTTGAAAGGCGCCTTCAGACCGGAAAGCGCCTTCCATGTGTTATGGAGGTCGCCTTCAACCGACTGAAGACGCCTTCATTCGGTTGGGCGGGAATTTTCCCGCCCTTTCGAGGGCGCCTCCGATTGACCCGAAGCACCTTCGGTGCCTGCTCTGTTTTTTTTTAATTTAAATTTATTTTAATTTAATTCTATTCTAGTTTAAGTTAAGTTTAAATGTGATTTTAAGTTTTAAATTAATTTTAAGTTTTACATTAGGTTTAGATTATATTTTATTTTACTTAATTTGATTTTAATTTAATTAATTTGAATTTAATTTTGCACCGGGTTTCCTTTTTTTTAATTTGAATTTATTTTGAATCCTTATTCATCTCATCCGATCAATATTTTTAATCAGGGAATCCTATAATTTTGTAAGATGAGTTAAATTAAATTTTAAGATTTGGTTTAACTTGTATTAGATTCAAGTTTAGCTTTGAGTTCAACAAACGGACATTGTTTGGATAAACGTCTAGGCTGTTGTGTGTCACCTGGACATCATTAGAGTAATCACGCCTTTGAAGTTTTTCAAATAGTCTTATCCACTAAACTTAATATAAAATTTTGGTCTAATCAATTAGGATTAGTAAGGGGTAACTTCAGTTAGTTCCACTAAGACAAATGCAGCAGATCAGAATCATATCTTCCTAGACATGTATAGACAGAGCTTCTCTAACCTACTATCATACAAACTTTTCGAGTGTCATTTATCAAGTTAATTTTTTGTCCCTATTTATCCTAGTCCTAATTACCTAGCCAGGTAAATTATTATTTTTGGAGATGCAAACTAATTTGGAGTCTTCCCCTGAATTATTGAACTTTGAATTTAGGTTTTAGGTTTGTGGCAATTTGCTTTATAGTTATAATAGACTTTGTTATAGTTTGAGTTTAGATTAATTTTGTTTTTATTTAATTTAGGTTTAGTTTTTTATTTATTTGATTTGATTTTATTCTTTAGGTTTGAATTTAGTTTTGAAGGTTTAATTTTTGAGATTAAGAGTGAGTTATTTAACTTATTTTGATTTAGGTAGTGTATTTTATTTTTTGGTACATAGTATTAATTAAGTTCTACTTGTGTGGTTAGGCACGCTTTCAGAACTCAAGCTTTAGTTAGTTTTTTATTTTGAGTTAGGGTTAGGAATGATTTAAGGTATAGTCAAACTTGTATCTAAATATGGATTTATTGTACATAGCTCTTTGGGATCCAAACATCATGTTTGGATACTTGGATTCTAAGATAAACTTTTCAAACTATTCTTTTAACTCTTTAACTTAACTTTTCAAGACAGAATTTTCTTCCTCAAGATTTGTAGCTTGAGTTGGATTTCTGTTTGAACTTCGTCAGTTAAGGAGATCGAGCTCAATTGTTCCTTAAGGATGTTATTTTCCTTAAGGAGGAGTTTAGTGTGTTCCTTAATTTTTGTTAATTTTTTGTTTAAACAAGAAATAATTTTAAAAAAATTTGTGATATAATTAAATGTTACCTCAATTGGTTCGTCTGAACCGGATGTGGATCTGTTGCTTGATTCGTATTCGGATTTTTCTTCTTAATTTGTTTTGCCTCCGGTTGCCATCAGCGCGAGGTATCTAGTTTGCTTTGGTTCGTCAGCTTCCGATCTATCTGAGGAAGACTCATCCCAAGTCGCTTTTAGTGCTTTCTTTTGCTATGTCTTCTTGATCTTGTCTTCGTTCAGATATTCATATTTGAATTGCCCCTTCTTGTTGCAGCCGTAACACGTGATGTTTGCCTTTGAGTTGTTGGATGCGGACTTAGACATCTTTTTCATATCGCGTTTGGTGAAGTTTCTTTTGCGTCTAGTGAACATCTTCTTTACTATGTTCACTAGTTGCTCTTCTTCATCTGATTCCGAGTCGGACTAATTTCCTCCTTGGGTTTAGCTCCCTTCAAAGTACCTGCAAGAAATGTAATTCCTTTCTCAACCTTTGTGACGTTTGTTTGTTTGTGCAGCTCTAATTCACAAAATAGTTCATCTAATTTTAACTTTGAAAGATTCCTTAAACTTTATAGGCATCTACGATTGATGCCCATAGTGAGGTTCGAGGAAACGAGTTCAGAGTGTACCTTATGACGTCGCGGTTCTCAAGTTGATATCCGATCATGTGCAGGCCGTTGAGAATATCTTTGATCTTCGCGTGTAGTTGGCTTATTGTTTTTCCGTCCTACATTTTAATATTAAATAAAGTACTTAGAAGCAGATCTTGTTTAGTTACCTTGGCATTGTTAGTTCCTTCGTGTAATTCGATGAGCTTGTCCCATAGCTCCCTTTGCATTTTCGTGCAGGTCGACTCGGTTGAGTTCTTTTTCTTGAGTCCACACTGGATCGTGTTCAATACCTTTAAGTTGATATGGGCCTTGTTGTTATCATCTGGGTTCCATCTTTCTGGATCGAGTGGTACTTTAGTTGCTTCATCTACAGCGCCCAGTACTCTCATCGGATGGTGACCCATTGCTCTATGTCCGTTTTTAAGTAGACTTCCATTCTCTTTTTCCAATATGGAAAATCGTTTCCGTTAAAAGAGAGAAGAACGAGCGGTGTTGTATCAATTAAGTTGGGTCATTTGAAATATCTTGGAAAAAAAATAAAAAGAATATCCCAAAACTAGGTTTTGGATTAGCAGAGTTTGAGGTGAAAATAAATATCGAGGACTCGTGTAATGTTGCACCAACTTCAAGTTAAAACCGAACGAGAAAGATTTTTTTGAAAAGGCAAATATTACCAATTCAAATAAAATACGAAAACAGAAATTCAGAAAAAATAACTCCCCCGGTTTGATTGGTGGTTGTACCAATTCAAAGCTAACTTGGCTCATAACACTTGTTGGATCGAGACGCATGTGAGTGGGGGTGAATCACGTGGTTTTGAAAAACTTTTCTTTTCTTTTAAAATCAAAGTAAGTAAATGAGTGCAGTGGAAATAAAAATAGAAACAAAAAAGTACAAGAACGCAAGCGGTTTTACTTAGTTCGGAGCCTTCAGCGACTCCTACTCCAAGACTTAGGTTCCACGGACCTATCGATGGGTAATCCACTAATAACCTCTTCCAGAACCGCTGGAAGAGGGAATCGATTATAAAAAGAATAGGAACAAATGTAACACATTACACTTTTCCTTTTTACTATAATTAAATACAAAACTAAATTTCGTTACCCAACACTTTAGAAAATGATCGGCTTAGGCTCGGTGTCGGACGGCTCCTCGGCAGTAGTTAGACGCAGCAACGTCGTAGCGGAGCAACAGTAGGAAGTCGGGATAGTCGGAACTTCAAACGGACCATAGAAGATTGTAAAAGAGTTGGTGAAGAAGGCTTGGTCGAGCAGCAAGTTTATAGAGTGTGGAAGGCGCCTTCAATGACCCTAAAGGCGCATACCATCCCAAAAAGGTTACTCCTTATCACCGACGAAGTTAGATTTTATCTGATGGAAGACGCCTTCCCAGCTTCCGAACTTGCCTTCCATGAACAATATTGAAGGTACCTTCGGTCGCCTGGAAAGCGCCTCGGGTACTGTTCACCTGAGGTTTTTTGTGCTCCCTTTACCCTACAACAAGTGTTAGTCCAATGCAAAGATATTTAACCTGCAAAACAAGGTTAACATAATAAAAATTATGATTAATTTATGACTTAGACCTTGTCCTCAGAATCAGGATTTAGTCAAGGTTTCAATTTAGGTTTTTGAAAGAGACCTAAATTGGATCGACACCTACTATCCCTTTCAATTGGAACGCGTCCTTACTTAGTCACTCTCCTCCAGTAACTTACCTTCACTTACCAAATGTCAAGTTACCTCCTCGATGTCCAATCTGACCTACCAAATCTTCCTGTCGAAATCGCACATTCAGACTTCGCCAACTAGGAATCGAACATCCCGATCTCCGCTGGAATTGCACATCCGCACTTCTTCCCATCGGGAATCGAACATTCCTACCTCCTATTAGAATCTCACATCTGGACTTCCTGCCTTGTGTCAGGACTTCTTGATCCGTCCAGTTAGTCAACCTTACACACTCGATAATAAGGTTAGATCAACAACACATCTAACTTTAATTCATTTGTCATTCATCAAAACTGATCATTTGGGCCCAATACACCAATAGTTCTTACTCGTCCCAATTGCACATTGAATTGGTTATGCATTTTGTTCCATCTTATTCAATCTATTCAATCATAATTTGAATATATGAAGTTATTTGGAGATGCAAATTAGGACTTGGATTTCTTCATCTGAGTGCAATTGCTTGTGTTAAATAAGACAATCAAGTGAAGCATGCTACAAGCTAAATCTAGAAATAGATGAAAAGGAACAAGATAAGATTTTACTTGCAACCAATTTTTCTGTTGTCTCTTTGGGTAGGAGTCCTTTCCCCTGTTGGAGTGTATACTGAAAGCCTAAGTTTTTGTAAACTTTTGTTTTGAATAAAGAATCACATTTGGTCAATTTATCTACATTTGTTTGTAGTTGTTCAATTAATTTATATTGTAGATAACATAGTATGTGGTATCACATATAGAAGATGATGTTATCAGTACCTTATAAATTATAAACAGTAGCTCACAACAAAAAATGGAAAGGAACAAACCATTGGAAGGTCGTAGTGTAATTAGGAATTAGTTTATCTTGACTATATAATTACACTAGTACACTTAGAGTGTATTGAGTAGGATCATTTGAGGTTGTTTCTTTTATACTGACTTTATAAAGGAACAAATACCTCGGTTATTATGGAAGTGTGTGCTCTTAATTCTAATATAATAACAAGCACATATATTTGATATTTATTTCTTTAATTTATCAATGGGTGAGATTTAGTTCGATGAATCAATAAACCCGATAAGTTGGGAAATGATATCACTTATAGTGTGTGTTGTTGATTATAGAAGGAAACTGTGTCCTAGAGATACTAGGTTGATAATGTCCCCAAGAGGAGTTCATAAGGATTGTCATGTTAAACCCTGCAGGTGGACTTAGTCCGACATGACGATAAGGTTGAGTGGTACTACTCTTGGACTAAAATATTAATTAAATGAGTTGTCAGTAACTCACTTAATTAGTGGACATTCGATATCTTAAACACAGGGAGACTAACACACTCATAATAAGAAGGAGCCCAAAAATGTAATTTGGGATTGGTGCGGTAGTTCAATAATAGTTCTCTAGTGGAATGAATTATTATTGATAAAATTAAGTTGTGTGTTCGGGGCGAACACGGGATGCTTAATTTTATTGGGAGACCAAAACCAATTCCTCCTCTCGATCCCTATCGTAGCCTCTTATTTATAGAGTACTATACCCACCTATACGCACCTTCTATACCCACCTAAAGGGGGCCGGCCAAGCTAGCTTGGAATCAAGCTAGGGCCGGCCTAAGCATGGTTTAGGGTGGTCAGCCCTAGCTTGAACCCAAGCTAGAGAGGGCCGGCCATAATTAAATTAAAAAGGATTTTTAATTTTAATTTTTATTATGTGGAATATATAATTTATTAAAGAGAATTAAAATTAAAATATCTCTCTTAAAAGGATCTACAAAAGATTAAAGAAAGAGATTAGATGTCTTTCCTTATTTATAGATTGGAAAGATATTTTATTTTTTCTCTTTAAAAATTATTCACATGTTGAAAAATTAAAATTATAGAAATTTCTTTTTATCAACCATGAAGGAATTATAAAGGGAAATTTTATTTTTTAAAAATTTCCAAAGACAAATAAGGAAGTTTTAATTGTTGATTGAAACTCTCCTAATTTTTCTATTTGAGGTGGCCGGCCATGATTAGTTGATTAAGAAATTTTATTAAATTTTTCTTAATTAATTATTGTCAAAGAAAGTTAAGGAAATTTTATTATAAATAAATTTCCTTATTTGCCAAAGCCAAGGAATATAAAAGAAGGGGTAGGGGTGCCTTCATGGGATACAACTTCTATTGTTCTCTCCCTCTTTTCCTTGGTGTTGTGGCCGGCCATCATTCTCTGCCTCTCTTCCTCTTGTGGTGGCCGAATCCTTCATCTCCCTTGGAGCTCTTGTGGTGGCCGGATACTACTTGGAGAAAAAGAAGAAGAATGAGAGAAAGCTTGCATCTCTTGGAGCTTGGTTGGTGTTTTGTTCTTCATCCTTGGTAAAGCTTTCTTATTGTGGCCGAACCTAGCTAGGAGGAGAAGAAGGTGGTTGGTGTTTTCTCATCTCGGAAGATCGTTGCCCACACAACGTCCGAGGTTAGAAGAGGAATACGGTAGAAGATCAAGATGTCTTTCTAGAAGGTATAACTAGTAATTTTTCCTTTCCGCATCATACTAGTTATTTATGGAAATAATACCAAATACAAGAGGCTTACGATTCTAGTATTTCGAATATGTTTTTCGATGTTGTGTTCTTTTATTGTATTTTTCCTTGTGATTTGATTGTTCTTTTCGGTTAACCTAAAGTTATTTTAGGAAATTAAATATTAGCTTTCCATAAAAGGTTTTGTCTAGTCGGTGGTGGTTGCTCCCATATCCAAGAAGGTCGTGTGCCTCGCCACGTCAGTACTGGGAACCAATTATGGAAATTAATATTTAATGGAATTAATAACTTAAAGTGATTTGGGTCGAACGTGTTAAGTTCCGCAGGAGACCCAAGTCAAAACCTAAAAGAACGAATAGATTAAATTTTGGGTCGAACGTGTTAAGTTCCGCAGGCGATCCAAAATTTAATTTAAAAGAACACATGGTAGCTAGGAAAAGGTTCAGACCTTTGTACAAAATTTTTGTACAGTGGAACCTCTAGGTTTTCCGAGTAGCAACCAACAATTGGTATCAGAGCTAGGGTTTTACCTCTGTGTATTTGGTATTAGTTTAATTATGCACATGTCATACATAATTTAGGCAGGATAATAGTAAGATGTGCTAACTTTGTGGATGCAGGATCCAACTATTATGGCTTATAGTTTTATGTGTGTGATTGGACCCTTGGACATGTCAAGGGCATTTATATGTGTGTGCATGATTGTATTATAAAATACAGCAGGAGCTGTATTTAGTTTTATTAGGATTTTATTTTTTGATCTAGATACATGTACATTCTTTTTATGGAATATAGGATCAAAATTGTAAAATTCTATTTATGTCGCGGATCGAATCTTGCAAAGCGTGGAACCTTCTGAGGACCAGAGGCGCAGCGGAACAAGGAGCAAGATGGATGCGACAGCTAGACCCGGTGGTGGTGGCCAAATATGGCAGCAGCTTGGGATGACAACACACGGAGGACAACCATAGATAAAAGCCATAATAGTTGAAAATTAGATTTTTTTTTTATTTATTGCTTTTATATTGTGCTGTGTGTGTATGTTAGTATATATGTTTAGTAGGCTAGCATAGTTAAAATTCCTCATTTATAAATAACTAAGTGGGAGAAGGATTTTTAAATAAAACCCATGGTCTCTATTACTAGTTTGTAAGTGATGCAAACAAGCTTGCGCGTTGGCTCTGAGTGCCTTCCTCCATATCGGATGAGCTTGTTTGTGGATCACTAGAACAAACTTCCATTTGGGATGACTATAGGAAGTTAATTAAGAGTGTGTGATCTTCCCCATCGGAAGGGCACAATCTTATTAATGGACTTAGTGTCAAGTAATGGTATACACTTAGGCACAACTAATAGTATCCTCCCGATCGGAGTCACTGCTATTATTTGTGTGACCAAAGGATACCAACTATTAATTTTATTTGTCAAAAATTTAGGTTGACAAGATAATAAAATTAATGGGTTAAAACCCTCCTTTTACAAATGTTGAATTTGTATACGTCCACACTATCGTGGCATACAAAATTCACGGTGGTTTGAGGTGTTGGTTAATTTAAAATAGTATTGTTTGAGGAATCAATATTATTCTAAATTTAGAGTTCTGACCAAAAGTTATTTGTGATTCTTAGGATGACTTTCAACCCACTGTCCATCATACTTCAACAGAATAGACTTACTGGACCTAATTACATAGATTGGAAAAGGAACCTGGACATTGTCCTTACTGTTGAAAGCTATAAATTTGTACTGACTGAGCCTTCCCTGAAGCACCTACTGGTGAATCTACCCAAGAGGAGATTGAATATCATAGGAAATGGGTAAAAGCATATGAGATGGCGCGGTGTTACATTTTGGCTTCAATGTCAAATGTATTGCAACATCAGCATCAAGATTTACCAACAGCCTTTGATATTATGAACAATCTCAAGGAACTTTTTGGTCATCAGAATAGGGCTTCTAGACAAGAAGCCATGAGAAAGATAATGACAGCCACCATGCAAGAGGGTACTCCTGTGAGGGATCATATCCTAAAGATGATGGCTTATCTGAACGAGATACAGATCCTTGGAGGAGAAATTGATGGGGAAACCCAGATCGATATGATCCTCCAAACACTACCTAGAAGTTTTGAGCAATTCCGCCTGAATTACAATATGAACAAAAGGGTATATTCATTGGCGGAACTGCTGACAGAACTTCAGGCAGCAGAAGGATTGTTTCGTCACAACTCTCATATTCACTATGTTGAAAATGGTTCTACTTCTAAGCCGAAAGGAAAGAAGAAGAAGAAACAAGTTGGTTCAGCAAAGAAAGTGAATAAATCTTAGAGTACAGGACCTAAAGCTGGAATGAAGAAGCTGAAGGGCAAGTGCTTCATCTGCAAGCAGTCAGGGCATTAGAAGGTGGACTGTCCTCGTAGGAATCAGAACAACAAAGGTATATCTCATGCTCTAGTTGTTGAAACATGTTTAGCGGTGTTATCTACCAACACCTGGTGTGTAGATACAGGAGCCACTGATCATGTCTGCAATTCCTTGTAGGGGTTCCAGGAAACCCAACGACTATCTGAAGGAGAGATTACCGTCTACATGGGCAATGCTACTAAGGTGGCAGCTGTTGCAGTGGGAGACGTCTACTTATCTTTTAGTAGAAATAAAAATTTGGTTTTAAGAAATTGTCTTTATGTACCCAGTTTTAGAAAGAATTTAATTTCAGTTTCTAAACTGTTTTTAGATGGATATTCAGTTTCTTTTAGTAACGATGTAGTTATTAAGAGAAATAAAGTGATTATCTGTTCTGGTACATTAGTTGGCAATTTATATATTTTAAATACAATATCTCTCACAAAGCAAAATATGGAAATTTATAACTCATCATCTAACTCAAATAAGATAAAAGAACCTTCGGAAATGAATCAAGCATATCTTTGGCATCTAAGGCTTGGTCATATTAACTTAAGTAGGATTCAGAGGCTAATAGCCGATGGACTTTTGGGTTCATTAGAGTTGGAAAATTTTCCAACTTGTGAATCTTGCTTGGAAGGTAAAATGACCAAGAGGTCGTTCAAGGCCAAGGGGTATAGAGCCAAAGAAGTGTTAGAATTGGTTCATTCTGATTTGTGTGGTCCTATGTCTGTCCAGGCAAGAGGTGGTTTTGAATATTTTGTCTCTTTTATAGATGATTATTCAAGATACGGATACATTTACCTAATGCGCCGCAAGTCCGAGTGCTTTGATAAGTTCAAAGAATACAAGGCTGATGTGGAAAAACTACTAGGTAAAAGTATCAAGACACTACGATCTGATCGTGGTGGCGAATATCTCTTAGGAGAGTTTAGGAATTACTTATCAGAGGCAGGGATTCAATCCCAACTGTCTGCACCTGGTACACCCCAACAGAATGGAGTGGCAGAACGAAGGAATAAGACTCTTATGGAAATGGTTAGATCGATGATGAGTTATTCAGAATTACCAAATTCGTTTTGGGGATATGCTCTGGAAACAGCAGTATACATTCTGAACTTAGTACCTTCTAAATCAGTTTCTTCTACTCCCACAGAATTGTGGAATGGGCGAAAGCCCAGTCTAAGATATATTCGGATTTGGGGCAGTCCAGCACATGTGCTGAAACCAGATGCTGATAAGTTAGAATCTCGTACAGAAGTTCGCGTGTTTGTGGGGTATCCCAAAGGAACGAAAGGTGGTTTATTTTATAGTCCTAAAGACCAGAAGGTCATTGTTAGCACCAATGCCCAGTTTTTTAGAAGAAGACTATATAATGGATCACAAGCCCAGTAGCAAAATTGTTTTAGAAGAACTTAGAGAGGATACGTCTACTTCAGTACCAACAGTACAAGATGAAGTACCACAAGAAATTGCAACACGTGTCACACATGATACACAACCACAAACAGTGCCTCGTCGTAGTGGGAGAGTTGTAAGGCAGCCTGAGAGATTCATGTTTTTGGGAGAGTCTTCGGACTTGATCCCGGGTAAACATGAACCTGATCCCCGGACATATGACGAAGCACTCCAAGATATAGATGCAGCATCTTGGCAAAAGGCGATGAATTCTGAAATAGAGTCTATGTACTCTAATAAAGTCTGGAAGCTTGTAGAACTACCTGATGGTGTAAAAGCTGTTGGATGCAAGTGGATCTACAAAAGAAAAAGAGGGACAGATGGGAAGGTAGAAACCTTCAAAGCTAGGCTTGTTGTGAAAGGGTACACTCAGAAAAAGGGAATCGATTATGAGGAAACCTTTTCACCGGTAGTCATGCTTAAGTCTATCCGGATACTCTTATCCATTGCTGCTCATATGGATTATGAGATTTGGCAAATGGATATCAAGACAGCTTTCCTTAATGGAAGTCTTGAAGAGAACATCCATATGAAGCAACCAGAAGGGTTCATTGAAAAAAGCAAAGAGCATCTAGTGTGCAAGCTCAATCGGTCCATTTATGAACTGAAGCATGCTTCAAGATCTTGGAACATCCGGTTTAATGAAGTAATCCAGTCATATAGATTTATTCAAAGTCCGGATGAGTCTTGTGTATATAAGAAGTGTAACGGAAACGTGGTGGTATTTCTTGTACTATACGTAGATGATATTTTGTTAATTGGCAACAATGTCAAGGTATTATCAGACGTAAGGGTATGGTTGTCCAAACAATTTGATATGAAGGACTTAGGAGAGTGTGCACACATTCTTGGGATCAAAATAATAAGGGATCGCAAGAAAAGAATGTTGTGTCTGTCCCAAGCTTCATATATAGATACAATCCTTGCTCGTTTTAGCATGCAGGATTCCAAGAAAGGTTTCTTACCTTTTAGGCATGGAATAGCTCTATCTAAAGAGATGTCTCCTAAGACATCAAAGGAGATAGAAGACATGAAAGCAGTTCCTTATGCCTCGGCTGTAGGAAGCCTTATGTATGCAATGTTATGCACACGGATATTTGTTTGGTGAAGTAGGAGAGAAATCGTATAACCCAAGGACATTGGTGGTGTTATATATTAAAATACTAGGAGGGCATTTGCTAGTTTACCAAACAGACGATTTGCTCCCTGTGGGTTACACGGATTCAGATTTCCAATCAGATAGGGACAACAGTAAGTCTACATCAGGCTATGTGTTTACTTTAGGAGGTGGAGTCATTTCATGGAGGAGTGGTAAGCAGAAATGTGTTTCGGACTCAACCATGGAAGTTGAGTATGTAGCAGCCTCTGAGGCAGCTAAAGAAGCAGTATGGCTCAGAAACTTTCTAATGGACTTAGATGTGATTCCTGATTTGCCCAAAATCATCACAATTTATTGTGATAATAGCGGTGCAGTTGCAAATTCGAAGGAACCACGAGCTCATAAGGCAAGTAAACATATAGAGTGCAAGTACCACCTGATACGAGATATCATGAAGCGAGGAGAAGTTGTCATCGCCAATATTGCATCAGCGGATAACCTGGCAGATCCTTTCACTAAGGCCCTTCCGGCGAAAGCTTTCGATCGGCATGTGGAGGGAATGGGAATTAGATGTATGGTAGAAGATATGACAGCTTAGTCATTAGTATAAGTGGGAGATTGTTGGAGTGTATACTGAAAGCCTAAGCTTTTGTAAACTTTTGTTTTGAATAAAGAATCACATTTGGTCAATTTATCTACATTTGTTTGTAGTTGTTCAATTAATTTATATTGTAGATAATATAGTATGTGGTGTCACATATAGAAGATGATGTTATCAGTACCTTATAAATTATAAACAGTAGCTCACGACCAAAAATGGAAAGGAACAAACCATTGGAAGGTCGTAGTGTAATTAGGAATTAGTTTATCTTGACTATATAATTACACTAGTACACTTAGAGTGTATTGAGTAGGACCATTTGAGGTTGTTTCTTTTATACTGACTTTATAAAGGAACAAATACCTCGGTTATTATGGAAGTGTGTGCTCTTAATCCTAATATAATAACAAGCACATATATTTGATATTTATTTCTTTAATTTATCAATGGGTGAGATTTAGTTCGATGAATCAATAAACCCGATAAGTTGGGAAATGATATCACTTATAATGTGTGTTGTTGATTATAGAAGGAAACTGTGTCCTAGAGATACTAGGTTGATAATGTCCCCAAGAGGAGCTCATAAGGATTGTCATGTTAAACCCTGCAGGTGGACTTAGTCCGACATGACGATAAGGTTGAGTGGTACTACTCTTGGACTAAAATATTAATTAAATGAGTTGTCAGTAACTCACTTAATTAGTGGGCATTCGATATCTTAAACACAGGGAGACTAACACACTCATAATAAGAAGGAGCCCAAAAATGTAATTTGGGATTGGTGCGGTAGTTCAATAATAGTTCTCTAGTGGAATGAATTATTATTGATAAAATTAAGTTGTGTGTTCGGGACGAACACTGGATGCTTAATTTTATCGGGAGACCAAAACCAATTCCTCCTCTCGGTCCCTATCGTAGCCTCTTATTTATAGAGTACTATACCCACCTATACCCACTTTCTATACCCACCTAAAGGGGGCCGGCCAAGCTAGCTTGGAATCAAGCTAGGGCCGGCCTAAGCATGGTTTAGGGTGGCCAGCCCTAGCTTGAACCCAAGCTAGAGAGGGTCGGCCATAATTAAATTAAAAAGGATTTTTAATTTTAATTTTTATTATGTGGAAGATATAATTTATTAAAGAGAATTAAAATTAAAATATCTCTCTTAAAAGGATCTACAAAAGATTAAAGAAAGAGATTAGATCTCTTTCCTTATTTGTAGATTGGAAAGATATTTTATTTTTTCTCTTTAAAAATTATTCACATGTTGAAAAATTAAAATTATAGAAATTTCTTTTTATCAACCATGAAGGGATTATAAAGGAAAATTTTATTTTTTTTAAATTTCCAAAGACAAATAAGGAAGTTTTAATTGTTGATTGAAACTCTCCTAATTTTTCTATTTGAGGTGGCCGACCATGATTAGTTGATTAATAAATTTTATTAAATTTTTCTTAATTAATTATTGTCAAAGAAAGTTAAGAAAATTTTATTATAAATAAATTTCCTTATTTGCCAAAGCCAAGGAATATAAAAGAAGGGGTAGGGGTGCCTTCATGGGATACAACTTCTATTGTTCTCTCCCTCTTTTCCTTGGTGTTGTGGTCGGCCATCATTCTCTCCCTCTCTTCCTCTTGTGGTGGCCGAATCCTTCATCTCCCTTGGAGCTATTGTGGTGGCCGGATACTACTTGGAGAAGAAGAAGAAGAAGGAGAGAAAGCTTGCATCTCTTGGAGCTTGGTTGATGTTTTGTTCTTCATCCTTGGTAAAGTTTTCTTATTGTGGCCGAACCTAGCTAGGAGGGGAAGAAAGTGGTTGGTGTTTTCTCATCTCGGAAGATCGTTGCCCACACAACGTCCGAGGTTAGAAGAGGAATACGGTAGAAGATCAAGAGGTCTTTCTAGAAGGTATAACTAGTAATTTTTCCTTTCCGCATCATACTAGTTATTTATGGAAATAATACCAAATACAAGAGGCTTACGATTCTAATATTTCGAATATGTTTTTCGATGTTGTGTTCTTTTGTTTTATTTTTCCTTGTGATTTGATTGTTCTTTTCGGTTAACCAAAAGTTATTTTAGGAAATTAAATATTAGCTTTCCATAAAAGGTTTTGTCTAGTCGGTGATGGTTGCTCCCATATCCAAGAAGGTCGTGTGCCTCGCCACGTCAGTACTAGGAACCAATTATGGAAATTAATATTTAATGGAATTAATAACTTAAGGTGATTTGGGTCGAACGTGTTAAGTTCCGCAGGAGACCCAAGTCAAAACCTAAAAGAACGAATAGATTAAATTTTGGGTCGAACGTGTTAAGTTCCGTAGGCGATCCAAAATTTAATTTAAAAGAACACATGGTAGCTAGGAAAAGATTTAGACCTTTGTACAAAATTTTTATACAATGGAACCTCTAGATTTTCCGAGTAGCAACCAACATCCCCTTTATTTCTTGTAAGTCAAATTCATGAAATTCATCTACTAGTTAAAGAAAAAGAGATAGGAGAGGGATTGTGACAAACCAAAATTACTATCTTGCCTTTAATTGCACTCACAATTGCATGTTACCCACCACCTTCTTTCTAATGCTTGCCTACTATTAGGCACCTCGCTTGATCCTGTCATCAGTATTACCGTTACGTTGGTGCCACTGGCCCAGTGCCCTCTTGGAGCAACTTTACCTCCATCAAGCTAGCTCTGACCGGAGCCTCAAAGAATGCAACAACCCAAATGATCATGATAAAATGAAAGCAAAAGTTAATTGGAAAGACAAGAAAGCTGATCCACACATTAATCATGGAAAAAAGTGATTCATCCTCTTTATTTACATCCGTTAAGGGACAAATCGAAGTATACTTTCTTGTCATTCATCCCCTCCCTCCATCTTTCCGTAGTCTCAATATATCTACTGTTCAGTTTTAGAGGCTTTTGATATGAGAAGTGATATTTTAGTGAAGAAAAATCCTTAGAGTTTCATTAGGAAGGGTTGGCTTATAATCCATTGTGTTGTAGTAGTTTAATCTCGATCACCTCACTCTCTATTGAGACTCCCTATCTACAAGATGTCTGGTACTGGCGTCCCTTTATTTCACACTGAAGCAGCTTCCGTGAAGATGATTAACAAATAGTATGACTGAATTGTAGAATAGTAAGATCCTACAATTTAACGATTCTTCTCTAATGTTTAATTATAATGCATCTTCTATTTAACTAACTTTCTAACAAATATATCACAATGAAAAAGGCTAAAAATCTCTTAAACAACGGTGACCCATATGGATCACATAAATAGTTTTAATTCTCCAGGTTTATATTGTTTTCTTTGGCAACCCTCTCCTGTCTTCATCTCTGTCTAATCTGTATTCGACTATGCTCAAATTCATTGTTGCAGGGAAAAATTTCCCGTTCAGTGATGATTAACCCAGAAACCCATAGAATCATTCATCAAGACTGCTACCCTGAGGTATGCCAATTGACTCGATCATTTACATTTAGTAATCTTTACTCCGAGTGTTGAATTGTCTCTCAATCTTCCTTAAACTCCTAAACCCATAGAAAATTTTATATATTTTTTTAAAATATAAAATAAATATTTAGGATTGATTTTTTTTTAACATGTCTAAATTTATTAAGGTGAATGACAATTTTAATTATTTTATTTTTAAAAAATTACAAGTTGAAAATAGATTTTTTTTTTTTTTTTTTTAAGTTAGTAAGATGTCTCCCATCCATCGACAATGTTGGCTTGGTTTTAAAAATTGTTGTGTGATAGTAGGCCTGGGTAAAACTTATCCTCAAGTTTGAGAGCTTCCATGTCAAGAGAGAGCTAGGCTTTAGTGGGAGCTTCTGCAAATAGCATGATATAGCTTTCGTGAGCGACCACAAGGGACAAGCTTATGTGAGCAATTGTAAGGACTAGGCTTTTGTGTTGGAGCTTCAGCAAGCGACTATGACAAAGCTTAAGAGAGTGTGAAGGTTACGGTTTAGTTGTTTCGTAGTGAAGCTTGTATGATGGGACTTTCAGGACTAGGGATCTTTTGCAAGTGTGAATTTTGTTTGCATCCTTTTCCTCCTCAAGACCTATATTATTTTCTCTTTCTCCTCCTTGATTACATCCTCCCTAACTCTAGAAACCACTACGATTTGTAGGTAGTTTACTAGAATGGAAAACAACTTGCCCATTTTCTATCTAGTTTGTGTAACTCGCATAGCTTGTTAAGCTCATTTGACTCTCTTGCCTTGTCTAGCTTACTTGCTTCATCTCGACACAATTGCCTCACCCTATTTGGCTCACTTGACTTAGCAAGTCCGCTTTGATCGACCAGTTTGCTTGTCCTATTTATCTTGCTAAATATGTTCGCCATATCTAAACTCCTTGTGTGTTCAACACATTTGTTTCATCGCATCCTCTAAATCCACCTAGCTCATCCCAGCTATATGGAACACTTAATATGCTATCTATTCTATTCTTCACCTTCCTATCGGTTAGCAGAATTATATTTTCTTTAGAATAATAATAATTGAGAAACATAATTGAAAATAATAAAATTTAGAGGATAGGTATTTTTAAATTACTTTTTAAAATGAAATACAATAATAATACTCCATAAAAAGAAAACAAGTACCATGCTGGATGCTGTGAACCAAACAAGCAAGAATAAACTCACAACACTTCAATGTGATATATGCCTGATGCAGCTCTGATGCAATCACCAAACACCAAAAGTAAACACAAAAGTGAAAAAGTCTCACCCACTTGAGAACCCTCCACTTTTTTTTTATTGCAGAAAAAAAATTTATTTTAGCTCATAATGCTTACTTTCCTTAAAGATGTCACTGAAATTATAACTTATCATCATACTGTACAATCAGAAATGTCTTAGTTAACTTAAACTCAATAGTGATGTGACAATTTTTATGATAAACCAAACAAGTAAATCTTGAGGGAGTACATGATTTTTTTTGTCAGAAAAAGGAAGACAACAAAACAAAACCAAGGGTGCTTGCTGCCTTTTTCTCTGGTAGTCTCACATGTGAATGCCTCTCTATACTTTAATACAGAGACCAAAGTGGAACTGGTCCACATACAAATTGGCTGTGTGCTGAAGTGTCCCCAGTAGCTGAAAAGATGACAAACAGATAGGAGGCGGCAAAAAATATATGAAGAATGACGGTTGAAGTTAGAGGGGACCAGTTCAGCTGGTTCATATGGGAAAGTAGATGAAAACCAAGCCCAAAACCAATGGCCAGAGGCTAGCAACTAGCAAGTATGAAGAAGGGTGGTTGGAGACTTGGGAATGGAAAGAAGCGGCACTTTGGTGTCCAATTCCTAAGTGCCATCATGAAGCAACAAAACTGGACTTGCATGTGCCAGAAGAAATAAGCCTCATTCTTTTGTCCTGCCATTAAAGGTACTTTTAAAAGGACCTCTCTGTGGACTTCCATTTTTTTTTTTATCAAGATAGAAGATTTTTACATGTCACTGTGATTCATATTTATATATTGATCCTCAGCTTCAGTCTAAGCATAACATCATCCTCAGTTTGCTAAACCATTTCAGTTTTCATAATTTATGCCTTGTATAGTTTTGATTATTTTACCTCATGATTGAACCATGTTTGTACCAATATTGATAATATTTAAACTATTTAAGGAATTCAAAGTATTTCATACTTATTTCAATTATCTAACCTGTCTAATAATGTTCATGTCAATAACATATTAGATTTTTCACCTTTAAATTCCCCCTAATAAAATCAACTATTCTAACTATATGTTTTTTATCATATTATCTCAATTTATTTTCTATTACTTCATCATTAATCAAAAGTACACTTAATTATTAGTAAATATTAGTATTCCTTTTCCATTTCATTCTCTGTCATACTTTCCACATGTTATTCCTATTACTTTTTCAACAGCTCAATACTTTCATCTATGAAGTATGAACAAAGTAGCTCAATAGAATCTTATTGTTAAACAGTTCAATTCTGTGATCCGTAAATTGTTCAATATTGTGATCTATAAATTATTATTATTGTTGTTGTTTTAAAGTTCAATATTTTGATCTACAAAAAATATGGCTCTTTTCACTTTATAACTTTCTCCAAAGTGAATCAATCTGTAAAGCTACTCGAACAATCACATAGTGGAGCTAAACATCCAAAGCAAACACATAGCTTAAGATCCTACTATTTCATATGGAAAATAACAAATCCAAAAGTGCATTCAACATAAAGCAAATAAAACTTTTGATCCCAACTAATTGAAGAACTATACAAGCTTATACTTTAAATTTCTGAAATCATGACAATTTAAAGATAAAGAAGTGCAAAGTAGAGAATAATCGATCATAGGAAACAGATTGTTAAAGAGTTCAGATGTCTACATGCCAAATTTCAATGGTTTAACTTAACACTGAGGCAAGATAGGTTACAATAAGCACAATGGTCTTGTAAAAGAAACAATCACAACCCCACTACTCCTGCCTAACAAAGCCACCAGAGGTGGCAGCAAAGCAAAACACGGCGATAATAGCAGCGAGTACTGTGGGAACAGCTTTTGTTCCGGAGTTGGTTGCAGTTGGAGAGATACCACTGCTAGCACTGGTAGTAGGGGAACCAGGCAGGGAGGTGGATGATGCGGTGGGGGAAGGGGAAGGGGAAGGGGAGGAAAGCTTTGAGACTTTAATGTCCACCCGTTGTCCAGCATCACAATGACCCGGAAAGCCACAGATGAAGTAGTAGTGACCCTTATGCTTGATTGTAATGGAGTCGTTGCCGGTCGCATAGGTGGCAATTGGAGATGAACTATTGCATGCGTTGTAGTTGGTCTTGTTGACCTCAACAACATTGTGGAAGCTCTTGGCATAACTGAACACTGCCAGTTGGGAAGATAAAATGAATTGGTTAGACATATGGAAGGTAGAATCTTGAGTTTTGAGGCTGCATTCTATGAAGAAATTAGAAGAGTAAATTTTGGTCGACAATAAATCTACGTAAAGCAAAACAAGTATCAGAAAAATGAACATAAGGACAGGAAATGTGGTTTGCAAGTCATGAATCATCGCATGCTATAACAAAAGCTTGTGATGAGCGCAAGCCAAACATGCTTTTGCTTTTTACTGTAAAAACAAAAGCTTTGTTTAGCTTGATAGCCATTATCATCTCTTTTAAAACATTAGTGATACTATAAGGAAAGCAAGATCACATTTCCAAAATCAACAAAGCAAAAGTTTCTGATGATGACAAAGTCAATCAATGCAATTAGTTGCCTACAAGCCCCACTGTATGGGGATCGATTTAAACAGAGTTGTCCTGACCTGAGGAGCAAATTGACCTTGAAGATCTGAAAATTTTAAAGGGAAAACAACTCGGCTAGAGAGTTGAAGAATGTTGTATGCTCATGGAGAACAATCGCAAATTCTTAAGCCCGAATTCAAGTTTCTATAGCCAACATGTACACTTAAATGTTATAGTTGCACTTCATCATTTGTTAGAGCTTGTAAAAGTGAGTAGAAGGCTGAAGGCTTCATTTCAATCGTGGAATTGAAGAAGGCCTCACCTCATTGAATTTGCCCTAGTTCTCGACCACGGTTCACAGAACACAAACTCACAGATCGAGCTTTTAGAACTGACGAACACACTTGCCGAATTGAGGAATTTGCCTTCATTGAGTGTATTGAAATTTTCTTACCTATGCTGACCAGCATGAAATGAAAATTAGAACCCTAAGTACAAGGTTATATAAATTAACTTCACCATGTAAGTATGATATATCTAGATGAATTCCTTCCTTCAGAGATCCCACAGAAATATTAAAGCCCACTGCCAAATGGACACATTATTATCACTCTGTTTAACTTCACTATCTATAAGTTTCATAGACCAAAGGTGGAAAATCATGAACAGCGTGTGCTTCATATATGCCTAGTTCAAGGATCAACTAAGAAATTTTATGCTAAAACATTAAAATAAAAAATAAATAAAAAAAAAAGGTAAAATGATGTTTCAGTTACAAGAAAAAAAAATCTTTTAGGGTTAGATGAAAAAAAGAGAGAAGATGATTGTATGGATATTTTAGTTGTCTCTGGTTGAGATACTAGATATAAGCAAAAGCTAGAAACCTTCAATTTCTAGAACAAATCCACAAATAAAAAAAGTATTTGGAAAAACGAAACCGGAAATCTTTGTTACAGATCTAACAGAAAGTTATTTTTCAAAAAAAACACATAAAAATCAAAGTAGATGTGAGGAATGAACTCATACTTGCCCCCAAAAATTAATAATATACAGATCGAACAAATATGTGTCATATATCAAACAGAGTTAAGATTTGTCCTCCAGAATAGAAGCACCTTCGAGAAAAGACGAGAAAATCACACTGAAAGTGAAAGATGAACTGTTACTTTTTCCCTCAAAATGGAATCTGAGTCCTGAGAAACAAAACAAGCTTTTCTTTCGCTGATAGAGATCGAAGAAAGGGGGCGGGAGGGAATGGGGGGAACTAACCGATGGTGTCGCCGACATGGAAGGTTTTGCTTGTGGCCCAGGCGGTGTAGTTAGGGCTTCCCATGATGGTCCATCCCAGGGCATCTCCTACAGTCAGGACGGCGCCGTCCGACGGCACTACGCTGACAGCGAGCAGAACCCCCACCACTGCCATTGCCGCCGCCGCCGTGGGCTTCCTCTCCATGGCAGCACCGATAGAGAGAGAGAGAGAGAGAGAGAGAGAGGAAGGCTGGTTCCTTCACTTGGTCACTGTGGAGCTTCGCGGAAGACGAGTGATGGTGGGAGTGCGATTTATACAACTTCCCTTCATCGTGATTTTATTTTATTTTATTTTATTTTATTATGTAAATTTTATTTTGCCCCCTGCAGTTTATTTATATATTTAAAAAATAATAATAAATAATATTATAAATTAATTCATATATTTCTAATTTATTAATTGCAGTGTGTTATCTGTTTTCATGTCTTTATAAGTACGAATTGATTGGTGATGTAATAAATTTTAAAGGAATTAAAAAAATTAAAGAACATTTTTAGTTCTTTTCATATTTTATTATTAAAAAATATTTTATGTTATTTTTATTGTGATATTTATATTAAATTGTTGAAGTGATTTTGACAAAATTAGAGTAATTTTTAATTAAGTAATAATAATAATAATAATAATAAATGAAATATTGCACATCTTAGGTTGCACAACCCATGCGGTATATTTTTTATACTTTCTTTGGCCTAAATATTAAATCTTAAACTTTAAGAGTATTTATATCAATTTCTCTATAATATCTTTAAAATTTGATATAATTCATCCGTTTTATTAAATTTAGATAATTATTTTTCACTATACACTATATCATATACCCTAAAATTCATTATCTTTTATTTTTTTATCTCTCTTTTACTTTTTAAATTATTTTTTCTCTCTCCCAAATTAAATGATATTTTAATATTTAAGAAATAAGTTTCATTGCTTAAATTTAAAGAAGTACTATTCATGAAATCTAAATTTAAAGAATATATAGGATAGTTGATGCAAAGGTTTCTTTTTTACATAAAATATAAAATTTAAGATAAATTATTATTTAGAGAAGCTAATGTGTGTGTCGTGTATACACACACAAATTTGATATATTGTTCTATTTTCATGTCTAACTACCATGCTTGACTCAGTGCGCGAGGTGCTTGGAAATGATTTAGGCTCCCGAAAGTATGAGTCAGTTGTGGATGAAGTCGTGTGTGTGTATATATATATATTATTATTATTATTATTATATAATTTTAATTAAATCACAAAAGAATGTATCAAAGGGTGCTCCATCGTACATAAAATCACATAATTATCCTTCAATACTATTTCCATTATTATTCTCCCTATATCTTTCGCCTAAATCCTGAATTGGTCGAGCATATTGTAGCAGCTATGAAACTGTAGTTGCTACAACTACAAATAATTACAACAGCAACAAATTGTAGCTGCTACAACTACACATAGTTGTAGCAGCTACAGTTTCGTAGCTACTATAATTATAATAGCTGCGGTTTCATAACTGTTATAACATGGAAAGTAACCTTAATAAAGAGATTCAAAATTTTTAGAGTTCCAAAAAAATGGTTTTAAATACTATTTTTTAGCCTAAAATTGTGTCTTTACCGGTTATATATGATAACAAATATAAATTTCTGAATGAGATTTGATTTAAATATTGTGTTATGTAGTTCAATTAAAGTAAAAAATTATGACTTCTCAAAACTTATCTAATATTCACATTATTGTATTAACTTCTATTTTGTAACTACTATAATTATGTACAACTATGAGTTTTTGTACAATTATGTACCTGACTACCATGCTCGACTCAATGTGAGGAGTGCTTGGAAGTGATTCATGCATCCGGAAGTATGAGTCAGTTGCGGACGAAATCGCCCACAGGGAGTCAGGTAGCATATTACTTATATATATATATATATATATATATATATATATATATATATATATATATATATATATATATATATATATATATATATATATATATATATATATATATATATATATATATATATATATATATATATATATTATATATATATATTTCATAATTATTATTCTGTCTATATCTTCCGCATAAATCCTGAATCGGTCGAACGTGTTGTAGTAGCTATGAAATTGTAGCTGATACAACTACAAATAGTTGTAATAGTTACGATTTTGTAGTTGCTATAATTACAACTAGTTATAATAGCTACAATTTTATAATTGTTATAACATGGTAAGTAACCTTAATAAAGAGATTCAAAATTTTTGGAGCTTTCATAAAAAAATATTTTAAATGATATTTTTTTACTTAGAATTGGGCCTTTACATGTTATACATGATAACAAATATAAATCTCTAAATGATATTTGATTTAATATATTATGTCACGTGATTTAATTGGAATCAAAAGTTATGGTCTCTCAAAACTTATCTAACATTCACGTTGTAGCAACTATAATTTTATAACTGCTACAATTATGTACAACTATGAAACCGTAGTTGCTACAACTGTGTAGCAGTTATGGATTCATACTTACTACAACGCATCCTTGTTCAGGATTTAGACGAAAATTACATGTGAGAGATAATAATAGGAATAGTATACTGGAGAGTAGTTGAGTAATTCAATATGGAGTGATGCCCCTTTTGATTAAAAAAATAAAATGAGCATCTTGATGATTCCAAAAGTAAAAGATTTCTTTTTTGCTTTTAATTTTAATTAAATTAAAATAATTTTACTATAAGTATTTCAAATAAGGATATTTTTAAAATAAAAAATACTATGAGATTTTTTTAATGAAAATAAGACACATGAATTTTATTAAAAATGTTTATCGATTTTATAAATTTTAAATTAATACTAAATTAACATTTTTATTATAATAAAAAGCGATTATGTTCATGTCTCTCACAGTAAAAGATAATTATGTGAAGGGAGTGATCTCGAAGTAAATCATAGGGTCATATTATAATCGACCGCAAGATGATTAATGAGTCAGAGGAATTAAGAGATTATATTTTAAAATATATATATAGGATCATCGATGACTTTGATCTAATAATTCATTTCAAATTAGCATCATTGTACTCTTAATGATTCCCGAATCTATTTTTGTGTTTTTTTTTCTAGTTTTGAATCATCTCGATGGTCAATAATTGACTAGAATACACCGTGTTACCAATTGGAGTTGGCTAGAGACAAATCGAGGGTGAAGTGAGTCGAGATGAGAGGAGAGGTATTTTTTTTAAAAAAAAATCATGCAGTAAAAGCCCAAAAATGGTGCACTTAAAGTAGGTTGAGTGAATCTTATTACTATCTTATTTCCATTCATATTTTCTTTCTTGAAAAAAAAATATATAACAGAAATTATTCAAACAAATTTAAATTTTAAATTATATTATAGAGTAAATTCCATTAGTAATTTACTATTTCATGCGTAGAAATCCATAGAATATTATAGAGGAACAAATGTTCTATTAGTAGTTTAATATCTTCTTGTTTCGTATTGTAAGAGTTAATTAGAGGAACTAATCTTCATTGTTTTGTGTCTGAATGTCTCCATATAACAATGCACAACTTGCTAATCGCGCAGCCATCAAAAAATATGATGAAATAAGATCGATTTTGATCGGTCATTTTATGTGTTCTTCCTATGGAAGTCGTATGACCATCGGTTACTCACTAGTAATGCACCCGTCAAAAATGCAATGTTAGATTGATAATAAAAGATGAGCGGAGGTGGAAGGTTGGTTGATCTTTTATGTTGGCTTAAGGGACCCTCCTATTTAACGCCACCCTCGCTGGTTGATCTTTTCTGGTGGCTCAAGGGACCCTCCTCTTTAACACTATCCTTTGCTCTTCATGCTCCATCCTTTACAGGGGGGAGGGAGGTGGTCCAAAGTCCCACCAAACAAGGCCATGCCACACCAGTTTGGTCCCCTCCACAATCTCATTGAAAACTTTGACATGTACGGCATTTTTTTCAAAGGACTTATCATTCTTTCAACACCCCAAAGCCCAAACCACACCAGTCCAGAGGATCCCGCCCTCGTCCCTCCCCTAGCTCTGGACTCCCGTCCTCGTCCCTCCCCTAGCAGAGAGTTATTGCTATCTTCAATATGTTCCCAGTAGATTTTTAAACTTCTGTTAAGAATAATTGCTGCGAATTTAATCCATCTTTTTGAACCAAGGTCTTTTCTTACATCTTTTAACTGTTGACTATATTTTACTATTATCTCACAATCTGTTCTAAGTGTAATTTCAAGTTTACTGCAGATAAATAACATAAAAGCTTCTAAACCGTAGATTACTGCTAAAAGTTCGTAATCTAAAGACGTTAAACGGCATTTTTCTTTATATTTACTAGAGACATAATGACAGAGAGACTCTAAAGTTTTAGGATCATATTTTAATTTTTTTCCCTAAATAAAGCGTCACCCCAACCTGTCTCACATCCATTTGTTTCTAGTTACATCCATTTGTTTCAATAACTAGGTAGTATAAGTCTAATGGTAGAGTTAACTTAGGTAAGTATTGTATCATGGTTTTTATTTGTTTAACCAAAACAACATCTTATTGATTAAAATACCTTTTCCCAGTTTGAGAGGTTTTATTGTATAAATGACCACTTAGTTTACCAATATCTTTTAAGTACAATCTAACATAATTAAGTAAGTCTAAAAAAGATATGAGGGTTTTTATATCTTCCATTTTATTTGGAAAAGCCAAAATCTTATTGGAGAGATGGGATTGGAGTGTAATTTTTTCCTAGCCAATAAGACTACTAAGGAATTCTGTGTTAAAGCTAATTGCATCTTTTTCCGTGAGATAATTAATTCACGTTTTTCAAATAAGTTAAAGATCATGTATAAATGAGCATAATATTCTTCTTTGGTAGGTGAGAAAACTAGAATGTCATCAAAATATACACAAGTAAAGGAGGTCATAGGTCTAAAAATATCATCCATTTTTCTCTGAAAAATCTGAGGTGTTATTTTAAGTCCAAAAGGCATGACTAATCATTCAAAATATTCTTCTGGGCAAAAAAAGCTATCCAGGGGACTGATTCAGGGTGCATTCTGACTTGTCAAAACCCAGATTTCATATCAAACTTCGAGTACTATTTTGATTCTGAATGTTGTTAAGTAGTTGATCCTTATCTGAAATTTTATATCCGTCTTCATGGCAATTGTCATTAAGGCGTTTATAATTGAATACCATCCTGATTGGCCTCGTTTTTGTTCTGCACCTTTATTCATAATAAAAGCAGGACTTCGGTGTCTAGAGGCAGAGTGTTGTATGACCTTAAGTGCCAAAAGTGGGGTAATTCCCAATTAGTGTATTTTAAATCTTATGCTTTAATGGTTAAGTATGGGTTGATGATATTTAGTTTATAATATGTTTTATCTTTTTCTTAGTATTTGGTTGGATTTTCTCCTATAACCTCTAGTTTTTCAAGTCTAGAGATAACTGCATCCAAAGTGTCTTAGTAAGTAAGGTGTTTAAGTATGAGGGCTTAAGACAATCTTGATAGTATATGGTAAAGACATCTTCATAAAAAATAGGATAAAGGTTAGTATAGCTAAATTCACTCCGGTCAGAGGAGAAAGAAAGGGTTGGGCTTTCGCTAAATCTTACTAGTTTTCCTATAAGGAGAGCTTAACAGTTGGTTTCTTGGAGTGAGGTTTAGGGCATAGGTAAAAGGAAGAGGGAGACAGAGAGGAAGTAGGGTTCCCACATTCAGCAGGAGAGCTACCACCACTCTCAAACTGGGCAAAGGTATTTAATCAACAAGATGTTGATCTGGTTAAACAAATCAAAACCATGGTACAACACTTACCTCAGTTAATTTGCCATTAGACTCAGACTACCAAGTCATTGAAACATATGGATGTGAGACGGGTTGGTGGTGCTTTATTTAGGAAAAAAAATCAAAATATGACCCTAAAATTTCAGAGTCTCTCTGTCGTTATGCCTTTGGTAGATATAAAGAAAAAAGTCGTTTAACGTCTTTAGATTATGAACTTTTATCAATAATCTACTGTTTAGAGGGTTTTATGTTATTTATCTACAGTAAACTTGAAATTATACTTAGAACATATTGCAAGACTATAGTAAAATATAACCAACAGTTGAAGGCTTTTTATTTTCTCCCAAGTAGAATATAGACCAGCATAAGCTCTTGATAAGATAGCATAACATGAGAACTTTTTACTAAGTGGTTTCTGCACAATGGTAAGAAAGTAGTTTGTAAGAGCATTGATAATGACTATTTTTTGACTCGATATTCCTAGGAAAGTTAGAATGTTTCAAACATTGTCTATCAAACATTGTTGGACATTATCAAGTTGTCTTCTCAAGGGACATTAAAAGTATCTTCTTGTCTCAAGTATTGTGGGAATTCTTGGACTCCAAATTTCATAGCGTGTTGGTGTCCATAAGTCCGAACTCTTTTCTGTTTGTCCATCCTGCATAAGTAGTATTTGTAGGTACAGCGGAGGCCGACAAGAGGGGGGTGAATTGCTAAAAACAAAAATAAAACTACCCTCCTCGGATTTCAACTTAGAAATAAAATCAGTAGTAAAATAATAGCAACTAAATTAAGGAGACAGAAAATAAACAGAAGACAGGAATTTAACCTAGTTACAACCAAGAGGGTTATTAATCTAGGGCGATGAAATGCGCACTAAGAAAAATCTCCTTCTCTGAAGGCGGAGAAACCTTTTATACTTTGGAAGCTCACTAGTTGCTTAGGAATTGCTTACACAATTGATTGCTTGAGTTATGTCTAATTCCTAGCTCTAGGGGACCTTTTATAGCCCCTGAAAATTTTATCCCGAAGCTCCAAGGCGCCTCCATTGAGGGTCTAAGGCGCCTCCAAGCTGGGTCAGCGGATAAAACTTTATCCGCTCATGAACGGTCAACTTTAACTGTTGAAGGCGCCTTGAACAAGCCTTGAAGGCGCCTTCAAGTTGAAGGGGCGTTCAAGACTGTTGAAGGCGCCTTGAGCTGGATTTTCCAACACAACTCCTTTTCCCAGCTCTTTTGCGTTGGCTTCCGATGCTTCGATCTTTTGGGTGATTTCGGCCAACCAGAATAGGGCTCACCCGAACTCAATTCCCGACCTTCTCCTCGAGCAGCCTTTCATCCCGGTTTAACGTCCCTCGAACGCCGCGCGCGCTCTTCACACCCACCGGAGTACTCTTCCACAGCTCTCTCGTCCTTCGGACGCACTGAGCCCGTCGGCTCCCTTCCCGTACCGTCCTTCACGCTAGCTGCGTCTTCCGCTCGACTTCCTACGCTCCTAAGCTCCTGCACATTCAGACACAGGGATCAAAACACAGCAGG
The DNA here is from genome assembly GCF_018446385.1 of Zingiber officinale. Lineage (NCBI taxonomy): Eukaryota > Viridiplantae > Streptophyta > Magnoliopsida > Zingiberales > Zingiberaceae > Zingiber > Zingiber officinale. The sequence continues at coordinate 36,017,968 of NC_056000.1, read as the reverse complement.
ACCTAACCAACTTGGTTGATCACATCAAAACACCCATGGGGACCCAATAGCACAGATTTTGGAACCCAATAGAGGTTCCTTCCTACTGGATTAATCAGATATTTAGGGGGCACATAAATTTTGGGCACTTTTCTAAGTTAACCCTGATGGTTTCTAATGTACCAGTTTAATTTTCCATAAATTTTAAGTTTTGATTTTGGAAAAACATTTATCTTTAAGCATGCATCAGATTTCAATTTTTCAATTTCCAATTTTAAATTTTCATTTTCTAATTTCAAATTATCATTTTCTTTTTCTAATTGATCTAACTCTTTAGAAAGTGCTTTAATAAAGCGAAAAGACTGAGTTGGGGTTAGATTGCGTACCTTATTTACCTGACTCGGTGACGCTCCCCCTTCACTGCAGCTTTCCTCTTCTGATGAATCTCCCCATTCATCTATGCTCATTTCTGAACTTGAGTCTTCTACCGGTTGATGGTTCGCCATTAGCGCTAACCCCGAGAATTCTTCGATGTCCGACTCAGAGGATGACGAATCTGACCAAGTAGCCTTCAGGTTCTTGTACTTGGAGGGTTCTGATTTCTTGTATTTTGACTTTTCCTTTTCTTTCTCCTTTCTCTTTAGCTTTGGGCAGTCATCTTTGATGTGCCCCTCTTCGTTGCAGTTATAGCAACGAACCGTCCTCTTCTTTCAATGATGCCTCTGTGATTTAAATTTGTTAGTACTAAAAAACCTATTGAAGCGTCTTACCAGTAGTGCCACTTCGGATTCGTCGACTGAGGCTTCGGAGTCGGAACCGTTTACTTTTGCCTTTAGGGCTATGCTCTGACTGGTCTTCTCTACTCCATTGGGCTCTGAAACTCGAGATTCGTGAAGTTCAAAAGTCGAAAATAATTGTTCTAAAGTACTTACCTCGAGATCCTTAGAGATGTAGTACGCATCTACTAAGGAAGCCCACTCTGGAATTCTAGGGAAGGCGTTGAGCGCGTACCAGATAGAGTCCCAGTTTGTTACCTCTTCTCCAAGATTAGTTAGTTGTGTGATCAACTCTTTGATCCTTGCTTGGAGCTGCGCTACCTTCTCGCCTTGGTTCATCCGGAGGTTCGACAACTGGTTCAGGAGGATGTCGCGCCTTGCTAGCTTCGCTTCGGAGGTGCCTTCGTGGAGCTCCAGGAATTTTTCCCAGAGATCTTTTGCAGAGTCGTAGCTTTCGATCCGATTTACCTCCTGAGGCGGCAAAACGCTAAGTAGATGGAACTCAGCCTTCCCGTTGGCGACGAAGTCTACTTGTTCCTTTTTCGTCCAGGTATTTTCCTCCTTATCTTTCGGAACTGTATAGTCATATTTCATTATTAAAAGAATGTCAAATTTAGTTTTAAAAAATACCTCCATTTTGCGCTTCCATGTGGCGAAGTCTCCGTCGAACTTTGGGGGATGTATATTTGCTCCGGCCATCGTCTTGATCGTAGTGCTTCAGTTGGCGGTTAGTCCTTCTGAGGCGATCAGGCTCTGATACCAATTGTAGGTGCAGCGGAGGCCGGCAAGAGGGGGGTGAATTGCTGAAAATAAAAATAAAACTACCCTCCTCAAATTTCAACTCAGAAATAAAATCAGTAGTAAAATAATAGCAACTAAATTAAGGAGACAGAAAATAAACAGAAGACATGATTTTAACCTGGTTACAACCAAGAGGGTTGTTAATTCAGGGCGATGAAATGCACACTAAGAAAAATCTCCTTCTCTGAAAGCGGAGAAGCCTTTTACACTTTGGAAGCTCACTAGTTGCTTAGGAATTGCTTATACAATTGATTGCTTGAGTTTTGTCTAATTCCTAGCTCCAGGGGACCTTTTATAGCCCCTGGAAATTCTATCCCGAAGCTCCAAGGCGTCTCCATTGAGGGTCTAAGGCGCCTCCAAGCTGGGTCAGCAGATAAAACTTTATCCGCGCACGAATGGTCAATTTTGACTGTTGAAGGCTCCTTAAACAAGCCTTGAAGGCGCCTTCAAGACTGTTGAAGGTGCCTTGAGCTGGATTTTCCAACACAGCTCCTTTTTCCAGCTCTTTTGCGTTGGCTTCCGATGCTCCGATCTTTTGGGTGATTTTGGCCAACCGGAATAGGGCTCACCCGAACCCAATTCCCTGCCTTCTCCTCGAGCAGCCTTCCGTCCCGGCTTAACGTCCCTCGAACGCCGCACACGCTCTTCACGCCCACCGGAGTACTCTTCCGCAGCTCTCTCATCCTTCATGCTAGCTGCGTCTTCCGCTCGACTTCCTGTGCTCCTAAGCTCATGCACACTCAGACACAGGGATCAAAACACAGCAGGACCTAATCAACTTGGTTGATCACATCAAAACATCCACGGGGACCAACAGTATTAGATTTTTTTCATTAAAAAAATTTTGCTACATTTTTTAGTAGTACTAATTTGATCGTGCAACGACCTTTGCTGAGCGGTCGGGTCGCCCGATGAAGGTCACCACACAACCCTACCATGTAGAGGAATTTTTAAAATAATTTTTAATGGAAAAGGTATTTTAGAAAAAAAAAATACTCTGCACCTAGTGTGCGCGACTGAATGCATGTGAGACGTTCGAAAGTGTTCCGAATGCCCTCACGTGCCCAACATGTGTGTATATAATACTTTGATATCTTGGACGATGTTGATGGGCGTCACCTAACCAAGGCCACCACACTACTCGACGATGTAGAGGATTTTTTTAAAAATAATTTTTAATGGAAAAAGTATTTTGGGAAAAAAAACACCCTGCACCCAGCGTGCGCGACTGAGTGCATGTGAGACGTCTAGAAGTATATATATATATATATATATATATATATATATATATATATATATACACACACAGCATATACATGTTTTTCAAAATGTCCTAAGAAAAGACAAGCCAAAAAGTGTCCCTGACACTTTTCCTTAAGTAAACACACAAATCTCTAATGTGACAGGTGGAAAGCTTCTAAAGTACGATTTGTCTACTAGATATATTTTGTTGTCAAGTGGCACAAACCTCCAAAAGGGTACGATGAGACATGTAAATGGATCCCACTGTAGGCCGACCGGATGCCACTTGGCAGGGATGTCCCAGCCTGATCATACTGAACAGAGCTATTTTCCTTCATTCTGCTGTCTAATTTTTGGAGGGCTGCATTTTGTCTGACCGAACACACCATCCGCTCGGCAGGGATGGTGGGACGGGTGATTTACAGTTTGTCACTTAACTTCAGTTGCAAGCTTTTCAGAGGATGGTCGTTCGAACAGTCACGTCTGAACGGCCTTGGAGGCTCGTTTAGCCAACTTCGCCTGATTAGCTGATCTAGGCTTTTAACTGTCTTGACTTTGACCTCCACGTCAGTCGCTCTTTCTTACTTTGACCCTTCTTTGATGGATCCCTCTTCATTATCATATCAAAATACAACTATATGTAAGCATGAGCCAACTCAGGCGAAACGTTAATTTTTTTTGTTTATTTGTTTAAGCTCATGGTTAGATTAATAAGATTTTTTTTTAGGATTTAAAAGTTGAATTATAGGAAACGTAAAAAAAAATTTAAAACGTAAAAAAATTAAATCCTCACATGATGTCAAGGTAAAATTTGCAAGATAATAAACCATATATATGGGCGCCCTCACATGACCGTGGGCCCCACGTGGGATCACCTCCTTAGCACGCGGCACGCCTGATGAGGTGCCCAACATATCAACATTCTATATATAATATCCATCGTTTACTATTTGGGACTTTAGGGTATCTACTCTCGTTTATTATTTCCTTAGCTTTCATCTCTTAATGTTGTTGTTGGCCTGGCCCCAGTACTTTCGCCGTTGGTGTTAATGTGATTCACAATAATTTTCACATTGAACCTTTGAAAATATATATATATATATATATATATATATATATATATATATATAATCCAAGTAAAAGTGTTCATGTCAAGATCGTGTGTTTGGACTTTGGTGAGAGGGGAATATTGATTGAAGTCACACGCATTCTATGCAATTGAAGAGAAAGTTTGGTCATGCAACATTCATCCGAAGCAAACCAATTTTATACAACTAAATTCCAGCACAAGAGATTTAGTCTACAATGCAAGAATTGAAAATCAGGTTTCATGAGCAGCAAAGGTACTGCCGATTGAGGGGCTGTTTGTTTAGAGGACTTGAAATGAGAATGGAATGAAACTTGATGTTTAGTTTGGGGAAATGATAGTAGACTCCAAGGATTCATTCCTTAAAATATGAGAATGAGCCATTAATGAGTAATATGAGGAGTATGGGAATCATTCCCATTTCATTAATATATACAATCATTCCTATTACCTATCTCATACCCTTATCCGAAACAAGCAGCTTTCTTCTAGACTTGCGCCTTGTTTATCTGTGCGGATTGATAATATCAATCGAGGGGGAGGAGAGAAATAGAATTGAGTTTTCTCCTCTCCTCTCCTCTCGGGTAAACGAAAGTTCACACTTGGTCATATGACTGCCGCAAATCTCAAGCTAGGCAGTAAGAGTGACAAGGTTCTCCTTATCACAAAGGTTCTCTGTATCCCATTTGATATCTTCGTATCCGAGAATTAATAAATTCCATCCCACATTATTCATAAACTTTCGGGTCTTCTTTTTCAACTCCAATCACTCGATAATTTCCACAAGTACAAATTTTATTTTTATGGGTCCAGAGATTCTTTCACAAAATAATCTATCTTTTTCCGATTTATTGGTCTTATAATGAAACGTATAGGGCTTTGTCACCTTTCCAACTATCTCTCCATTAAGTAAGATTTTATTGGTCCAAGCATTTATTTGTTGAGAAACTAGGCCAATTCAAAGTTGATAGATGGGTTTCGAGGAGTAGCTTGGAATGGAGTTTCCTCAGGTAAATTGCGATGCAAATAGAGTATCTATTTGAAATGAAAGAGACCAAGATCTCGGCTAGAAACGTCTTCAAGGAGAAGACATAAATGGAAAGAACAAGCTAAAGAAATATAGAAAATTTAGTTGAATCAATCCATCAAGCTTGTTAATGGGCAGATCATCCAGCAGGAGAAGAATTAAATCTTTGATATTTTGATCTACTAAACTTTTGAAGCCTAAAGGATGTCCGGTGTTTATTGACATAGTAAAGTAAAAGAAAATTTTATAAAATGACGGTTAAATTTACTATATTATATGACACTAAATATTGAATTGTGAGACGAGCACATGAGAAAAAAGAAAGTCGATATTAAGATGAATTTGTGAACATATGATTAATAGACCAATAAAGAATGAGAACATTAAAGAAAAAGTTAAGACACAATCTATTAAAAAAAATTTAAAAGATACATTTAAGATAATATTAACATATATTTAGACAATTAGTAAATGCTCTAATTAAGTAATATGATATCATGATAAATATATACATTAATTGAAGAAGAGGGCGATAAAAAAATATTTGATTAGTAATAATAAAATTTAAAAAATATATTTAAATATAATAAGGATATAATAGGGAATAGAGTTTAATGGTGCAAGAAGATTCATATAGTCAATCTCATTTAATGGGATAAAAATTAGATGGTTATTGTAAACTATTTGTGGATCAAAACTTAACCCCTTTTGTCTTCCTCTTTCCTTTAATCAAGTAAACAAATTCCTCTTTTTTCTTCTTCCTTCTTGTTTCCTTTACTCAAGTAAACAACACCATTGGATTGCACTTCCCTCTCCTCTCCTCGTCCCTCTCTCGGCAAGTAAACTAAGCCTACTAAAACCTTTCTTTTTTTTCTATCCTCCCATAAAATTTTCCGAATATACAATTACTTTACCTACTTACAAACTATGTTTCCTATCAAAGAACTACACGAGTTTACAATGAAAGATCATGAATTGGTGGTATTTTGAACTATGATAAGAGCTACACACCTCATTATTCACTGACTGAAAAATAGGTGTATACTTCAGAAGATAAAACCAATTTTTACACTACAAAAGTGATAAAATGGCAACAGATGCCATGTACAGTTTGACTGTCTCTTACATTATTTTTATAGTTGAGAAACCGAAACAGAATCGGCAGCAAAAAGAAGGTAATGTGTGACAGAGCAAACTTAGCTGTTGCAATCAGGAAGCCTTCATATTGTTGAAGCCGACACTGGCCTTCACGAAGAGGAAAGCAGCAAGTTACGTCAGTTCGTGTAGATTTATTGAAGGATGATAATCAAGTTTAGGGTTCATACAAGGAAGCTGTGGTTCTCTGCGAGAAGAGGAGCAAATGTTTTACAAAAATGATCCATGTCAGCATTGAGGTTGCCAGATCCGCCGATGAGCTCTATGAACTTCTTTCTATCAGGAGCAAGTTTGATAGCAATCTGAAAGGAAGTTCGTCGGTGAATAATTGGAAGGGGAAAACATAAGAACAGAAACAGCGGTAACATGTATTACGGAAAAGCTAGAACTAGCAAGCCAGCCATGCCATTTCTTTAAGGTCTTTGTGTAGGAATCATCGCACACTTGTGTCATTGTCCAGTTTGGATGATCCAGCAAGTTCTGAAATAGCTCCACTAGGAAGTCCATTGCTCTGAAAGAACATATATCACAAATTCATTTGCTAGCTGAAATCATGGGGGGAAAAGTTTAGCTTGGCTTGTAAGAATGCAGGAAAGACACCAAGCATTCAGAACCCTTTCGAAGACTTACGCAGTGTATGAAATGCAAAATGAGTGTTTTTTGTTTGTTTCCCATTACAAACTTTCTTTGATTTATCTACGACAAATCTGAGAAAGGTTCAGATTGCCAAAGTTTCAGCCTTAAAAAGTGAACCATGATCCAGATAAGAGCATGCAAATCCTTTTCTGGTTAATGTTTATGATGCCGTTGAGAATAAATGTTTGCATCAAGATAAATCCATCTGTCCTAAGTTTCTAAGTTATAATAAAAAAACTAATCGTCGGGCCAGCTCTTCACGGCTTGAGAAACATCTCTATCTATAGGATATGAACTCTGTAGTGAACTATAGGAGGATTAACCAAGATCAAAGTTGAGTGTCTTCATGTTTTCGATTCCATGCATGGTTCACTGAGTTTCTCAAACTAACATTGGACAACACTCAATTACCATGGCTTACAATGATAAAACATCTTTCACAACCTTTTTAGACAACCACAGCACATTTAGAGAGAGAGAGAGAGCCTGCCAACTTTGCATAGTCGAGCAGTGCACTAGTTTATAGAAGAGCAAGAGAGACAAAAAAAAAACAAAGCCTCAAGCCTAAACCTCCTTCCCGCCCTAGCAAGTACAGGACATCTGTAGTGGCACTCCACCTTGGACGAGCTCACCTATACCTCAACACCAACTTCCACCTCGAGAGAGATAAACTCATCCCTAAGAAGTCACCACTACCCTGGCCAAAGTGCATCCCACCTTGTCCAAATTTAACAACCACTTAAGGTGCCTCGACAAACTTCAGTCACCTCAGGCTATTTAGATAAGACGCTCAATTGGCCTTGACCGAGCTCAACTTACATTGATCCAGCTATGAGCCTAATTTATGTCCAAGCCTAATAATAAATTTAGCAAATTACTATTTAATATGTTGTGTCTCGACCATAGAAGGAGGAATCGAAGTGCTACATTAATTCAAGTTGCTTTAAAAAATGGTGGTGCATATAAAGGTCCCAACTTCTGATTGGTCTACTAATGTATCGAAGAGAAGCTTACATGACATACATTTCATTACTTTACTATTGGCCCAGTCCACCGAGGTTACATGAACATTTCTCTTGAATCTGCATCATCGTTTAAATTGAAACAAATATCCTATGTCAACATAGGAAACCAATGTCTATTTTCTAGGATCTACCATATGAACATACGATTTGAGAAGTTTAATTTAGAGTTTATCACAATTAAGAAAATAGCAGACCTTGTTAGCCACAGAAGGCCGTTGGTACAGCTTGAAGAACCTTTTGCTGTTTTAGAATCTACTTCTACTTGCACCATACTGTAGAGATGTTCAAACTTGGATGGATCAGAATTATATTTGGTTTCGAGCCTCTGCAAGAACAAATAGGTAAACTATGATTCAATGGTATAGCTAAAAAATTTAGGGTCAACTTACTAATAAATTTATATAAAAATAATTATAATAAACCTAGATAAAACTGGAAAAAAAGAAGAAGAAATGAATAAGCGTCGATTATTAATAAATGAATTTTGAAAATATATCATTGACTGAAAACAAACTTAAATAAAGTCATTTTATCGGCATTCAATTTTTAAGGTTGAATACGCAGGATTTGACATCAATACATTGGTTATAGATAAAATTAAAAGTGGAGTGCAATCTGATATTCCCAAAAAAAATGCTATTTTTGTAGTTTGAGGCAGTGTTTTCATTGCCCGATATAATCAGTTGAACAATAATCGATTGATTTAATCAGGAACCACAGGAGAATCAAGTCTAAATGATGCAATCTAATTATCTAAATTTTTTGGTTGAACTTGAAAAATTAAACACTTCAACCATAAAACTTTCCATAGTATCAGGGAATATTATAGCTTCCAATAAACCCCAAGTTGAAAGGTGCAAAATCTGTCATCAGAGACCTTCTATATGACAACGATTTAGGGTATGTCCACACAAACATGTCAAAGTGGAAATATTTTGATTTTAAAATTTATCTATTATTTAGGAAATTTCAGTGGGATCAATTGAGCCTCAATATGGCTAGATCCCTTATAGGGAAGAAGTGATGATAACTGGATTTTTGGAAAAAAAAAAAAAGACTATTTATTTGAAACTGGGAAACAAAGTTACAAAAATCCTTACTATCCAATACAACTAATTCATAAGAACGTCTCACCGTAATATTGCCCCCAATATCAGACTTCACAATAGCCAGAGCAGTTCCGAAATTATCTGGCAAAAAAAATATCAAAATTAGAGGGAAAATATAACAAGATACTGCAAGAATGAATTTTTACAATTTAGTGATCATCCAAACATTTGTTTCTTAACAACATTGTCAGGTGACAGAATTAAGAGTGTCTATATTGAAAAGTGAGTAACAGGGACAAGTTCACAATATCCAAGGATCACTATAGGTGAGCTATGTTGGATTCATGTAGTGTTGTGATATTTTATCAACTAACAATCTTTACTATATTCAGGTGATTGAAAAGATTTTTTTTTTTAAAAAAAAAAGGTGATTGAAAAGATTACAAATAAGTCAAAATTAACAACTCCCTATCACATTGGTGACGAGAAACAAATCTAACAGCATAGAAAAAGAAATCATGCGCATATCGAAACAAGATATCAACTGCATTCCACATACACCACCGAGCTACCAAAAATTCAGTTGATGTCTTGCAAGGTAATATTGTGTACACACAACTCATTTGTAGCAACACATCAAGACATTAGGAATTAATGCAATGCTGATTCAACTTAGCCTGAATCAAAACAAAGTAGAATCCAAGAATTTCATTGCAATTTTTCGTTTTAGGGAGAAACAAGAGCGAAGAGAACAAGGTACCTAGAACTGGCAGGATGAGCTTGCACACATCAAGGAAATGCTTTGTTAACATAATGCCATTCTCTGACTTGACGTGCTTTATTCCTTCCAGTGAGGGAGTGAACACAGTGGCCGCCATTTGTTTGCTATAATCCTTCGATCTGCTAAAATCATACAAAATATAAAAGCTTCACATCAACCAAAAATAACAAAAAGTGGATAAAACAAAGAAGCCATTCGTTCCAAATACCACAAACATCTTTTATATCATAACTCTAATAAAAGCAAGGCAATTATTGGTATCCGGGCATTGCCCGTAGAAACTATCATTCACACCCTTTAGAAGACAAATAAGAATCAATCTTACTTGACCGGAAGAAGAATTAAAATCAATACTAGGTAACAAAACAAGAATCAGGCGATAAGAGAGAAATCCTAAGCATTCTTTGTGATCCCGTACAGTTTCTCAAAATAAAAACAAAGTTACTTCTGTGGTTTCTTGACTTCAGATCTATCAGAAACTCATCAAAGGCCCAATCTTTCTGCAAAATACCAACAAGACTAAGAAATCGATCGTGCACCAACCTTTATGAGAAAGAAATGATACGATGGACTCGTGCTTATCCTCCTCCTCCTCCTCCGTGACTATCAGAACAAAGGAAGCGGTTTAAAATAGGGCACGGGATTGAGAGATTTGAAATCATTTTTATGAATTGAATAGAATCGACGTGAAAGGAGCACCTTGTACCGAAGAAAATCGTGGAAGGCATGAATACACTTACACAGAATACGTTTGTACCTGCGCGATCTTCCCAATCTCCGCAATTGTCGCCGCTGCCGTCATCCATCGTCTTCAGCGCAATCGCCGGCGAGAGCCGTCGACGCTACCGCTCACTCGTCGCTTCCTCCATCCAGGGCCGCACAGGATCCCCCGCTCACCATCGCCCACGAGGAAGAGACAGGGCTGTGGACGATCGAGCTCAATATTATATTAAAAAATATAATTCAAACAATATTTTTATTATATATATTGCTTTTCTCATATTATAAATAGTTTATAATTACAGATATGAGCTAGTTTATTAGTGTTTAATTAATTAATTATTTTATTTTATTTTATTTTTAAAAAACAAACGAACATAAATAATTTCTTCAATTCTTATCAATAACAACAATTGGTGAAAAAAAAAGGATTTTACTAAAATTTTAATTTAGAATTGCATAATTAATATTTCATCAACATATTCAAAGAACAATTATTACAAGATAATTAATTTCTTCACCAGCGATTATACTTGAAATGGATGCTTCCTAGTTCTTCCTATGTTGGTTACATGAACAATCAATCTGTTAAAAATGGTAAACACAAAAACAAAACCTTGCTACCTGTTGTTGATTTTCAAAATCGATTCATCACCGTCACAATACGAATTTCGGTGACTTATGTTCCTCCATCGAGTTGGTTTGATGATGAAAATTTGACTTGATTCGAATATCTTTAAGCTGCAGTCAAGTTTTGATGGGTTCATACTTTTCACCAGTAGCACCACCTTTCTGCTTCTGGAATTCGATGTATCGCAGTGTGCTAGCGAAGAAGGAATCGGCTGAGGGATCTGAAGAGGTGTCACTTTGCGTCTCAGTTTTGATGAGTTCAATCAGACCTTGCAGTATAGAACTTGTAATTTGAGGATTTCCTTTCTCAAAGAAGTAAAGGTACCTGCAGAAAGAGGAGCAGAATAATTTAGAAAAGGAAAGGCGGGTGGATTCGCCTTTGATAAATGCCAAACATCATGTTCTTTGATCGATCGATCACGTTACTTGTTCAATATTTCAATGAACAGCATCACCGGGTCACCACTGCCCCTCGTCGCATTTGCCATTTGTTGTGCGGCATTTGCGATTCTCAAGGCCCGCTTTAAGCAAAGGAGAACCCTGAACAATAAGGTGCAGAAGGATCAAGAAAACATTCTAAGATATACTGACATTGTAAGATGCGAAGAACTCAAAGAAAATGCTGAGAAACAGCCATGTACTGGTAAAACTTCTGTGCTCAAGTCAGACTCTAGATTCTGTACATCCAAGTCCAACAAAATCCTATCAGCTCTGGTCACTTCGAAAGTTTCTGATGGTACTCTAAACTAAGACCAACTGAAGAGAGATGCAAAAATAAATAAAAAAATTCAACCTATGTTTTAAGAAAATGGCCAATTGGTCCACACAAAATAATCATCAATAATGAAAAATATCTTCGAAAAACCAAAAAAAAATGTCAAACAGCAGCTATCTTAAGTTACTGAGGAGAACTAAACTAAAAAAACTCACCCTATCCTTCTTTGACCTTATAAATATGGCATAAAACTACATATACACAAACTATCTGTAGGTTCAACCGAGGTTCAAAATATTGTGCCATGTCAAAATTTCAGTCCTCGGCCAAGGCATTTCGAGATCAACTTAAACAAGCCTTAATTCTATAGAGTCCTAACCGATAACAAAATTAACAAAGCATCTCACCAACTACTGATTATACCTTCGTAATACATAAATGAGTGCATTCAATGCTGCTCCTAGGATATTTGGGATTAGGAGTGATTTCTTCACTTGTCTATAAAGATATGTTGGTATTCATTGTGAGTTGGACTTGGATTGCCACATTTGAAACTGTAACAAATTTAAGAACAAGATATAGATACATTTTAGTTTCTCCAACTTGATTGCCCCTCCTATTCACTATTATTGATGCTTCAATGGTATATCTCCTCTTACGCCCCTTTTCTTAGTGTTTCATCTCGTCCCATGATCAAATGGAATCAAAAGACAAACTCCAGGAAAAAAATCCTACTATTGTCTCAGCTGATTTCAACAATACTGGCCAATACAACCCTGTCTTTGTTGGTGCTACTAAAACCATGTCGACATGGGCAACACAGTGGCATTAACCAACGTTGACGCAGTATCACATCAGTTGATGGCTAATCTGATACATTATAGCATGCCAGACGACACTGGTTGATACTTGAAACCATGGGTTCAACAATGAAAATCGAACTGTGCAAACTGAAACTAACCATTTGTGCATCACAGAAATCTATTGGACTGAGTATAACCAATGACCACGCTATGCAAACTTACTAAAGCAGGGGCTAATATTTTTATCCCAGGAGGAGTCATGGTGCAAACGGTCAAGGACTTAAAATATGGCATTTGAAATCGGTAAAGGAAAGGCATTAGTCCCTAAAATTTTGGGTGTGAAGTACACAATCACTAGTCACTACTTTCTGGAATGGTGGAGCCAAAACCAGGCCATAATAAATATTATTCACCTTTCACCATCTTTAACTCCATCTTGATCGTCAACCCAAAATAAATGAGAACATGCATAAACTGCTCTACATTGATCAGGCTTCTTCAAAAGCTTCGCCGAATACTGAAGAGAAGAAAGATGTGAGTCAGCATGCCAACTTTAGCACATCATGAGTTAAAATAAAAGTGGGAAGCAACAGCTATTCATGCAGGGAAAAGTAAGATCCCACCCCTGTGGCCTTATGTGTAAGCGTATCTCGGTTTTCAACTCCAAATATATTCATCCGCTGAAGAGTTCCGGTAATTAAGTGAATGGCAGTGACTTGAGCTTTTGAGTCCTGCCAAAATAAAGATATTGAGGTACCCTTTAATTGAAATAAAGTCATTGAGTATTAATAGAACTTTGCTTGCCTAAGAATGACATAAATTCATTGAACTTTACTTACTGCAACCTCCTCTTCGTACAAAACAAATGCTTGAGTGAAGAATTCATAAGCAATAGGTTCCAGATCACAATCATTAGCGGCCTGAGTCAGTTAAACAGTTAACATTTAATGAGGAATGTTCGATCTCTAATGGAAACAAAATTATCAGCACTAAACAATTATGTACTTCTGCGCATTGTAGGTACAGCCTTAGAGCAAGCTCTGGTGAAGAAACAGATAACAAATCCTCGATAGTCTGAAATGAATTACAGAATTAAAAGACAATGGAAGAAGCAGGAACTGTTACAATCAAGGAAGATCACTTTAACATATTAGTTAATGATTTTTATAGATCTCTTTATTTGACATAATCAACCTTTGGCAATAATATAATTATGCACACGTTTAACATGCCCTTTCTGAATGAATGCTTGCTTAAGATGTCTGTGATTCCTAGAGTGATTTGTTTGCCCTTGAGTTAGCTCCTTATGACATAAGATAGATTCCTTTGCTTTATGTCTAAAAAAAAAAAGTTCAAATCACTTTCTAGAAGTACAGATCTGAAGTACAAGTTGCCATTAACTTGGTCTTCCCAAAGAAAGATTTTCCTTATTGTGGATTAGATCTTGTATCATCTAGCAGTTAGGATGAGAATTTACTATCCTTAGATTGAACCTTCTCCATGCAAAAATAGATGGGAAAAAAAAACTAAAGTGGAACCACCAAGCTTTAGGTTACTTCAAAACTTGGGTCTCCCAGAAGTGATTTAACCAAAGACCAAAGACTTTCACTAATTTTTATTCTATTTGGTGGGAGGAAATGATGATTAAAGGTGTTCATGTGTTGGCTTTATTTTTCTCAACTCTAGAATGTGTCAAAATTTTTCAACTAAAACTCAAGATCTAGCCTGGGTTTGTTTTTTTAAAAAAAATGACAAAGATGGAAAAGGTCAATTAAACAAATTCACTTAATGATACCAATTATCAGGTAAGTTGATTATGGGCCCAAAACATTATTAACAGCTATTGAATACCCTTGGGTTGAATCAATACATAAATCTGCAAAACAAGATCAGATATAGTGCAGATTTCCTTTTTCAAGTCAAAAAACAAAAAGTAAGAAGCAAGTTCAAAAAGTATAAAAAATAACTTGAAACCAACTAGAGATTCTCTGAGAAACGTGTCAGCTTGCAAAGTTTTCCAGTAGACAGGATTTTACCATTTGGTCCCTTCATGAAATTAGTTCATTGTAATATAATGAATACTTGAATTAATTCTAGAAGGCCACAACAACAAAAAAATAACCTGATGTAGAATTTGGAAAATTTTCTTTGGCGTTGCTGAGACTTGTTCTCCAACAGCCTCTCCATCTTGACCTTGTAACTGTCTAACCAACTGTAGAACAGACACAAAAACAAAAGTCTTAACACATTAATAATATCATCCAAACTGCAACTCTTTTTTCTTGAGATGAAATCCAACTTAATCAACAAAATCAAGATCTTTGTGATGCCATATAGTAGTTACAAGGCAGTTAAACATGTAAGGAGTACACAACTCACCACACGGATTGCTTTTTAACATAGAATAGTGTATGTGAGTGTTTGAAAATAAGAACAAATTTCAGCGGCCAGTTTAAAATGAAAAATGCCAGTTCATGCACATCTAAGAAGAAAGAAAGAAAGCGCACAATCTACCTCAAAAGGTGAGGCAACACTATAGTCAAAGAGATTGGATAGCGACATTTTCATGAAGAAAAATCTTATTCTCACCTAAAGAAACTTGGTAGTTGGTATAAGCTGGCAAGTTACCAGATTCAGATTATTGGTTAACCTCTCTCAGACTAAAACAGAAACAACCTAAAGCAATACTTCCAATTTCCTATAAGACTCCTTTTAGGCAATGGCAATAAGCCACTGTTCCACTAAGATGGTAAAATAATTACCAAGAAATTATATCTAGTGATGCAGGTATGTCAATACTCAATACCTTCATACATGACACAATTTGTAGCTGAGATTCAACATATAGTTGATCCAATATCCACATGCAAAATGTATGTTTCTTGCATGGTACCTTCTCACCTAGGTTGGCATAGTTGTTCGATCAGATGCACAACAATCCTTGTTTAAAACCTTCCTCAACTGTACCTTAGCAAGAGCCTAACCTTGTAAGAGTAATATAAGTAGCATGCCAGGGAAGGCATCTAAGAAAATGATAGATAATCCCTCTAACACTTCATAATTCCTATAAGTCGCATGTAGTTTAAAATGTTTACTCCTGTAATTTTGTCCAAGCTCCTAAATTTGCCTCTCTGTATGTCCATCAACCACATGAACACAAACTTACCCAGATACATTGAGGAAAAGGTATTTTAAAGATGAAGTTCCTTGATCATAATTCAACAACTTAACAGCATAAGGTGTCCATGCTAATCAAGTTGTGGTACTATTCTTGTAATGGCAGTCTTAGGACACTGAATTTTGGAGGAATACCATGTAAAAACAGTCACAATATAGAGTTCATCTGAAGGCAATTATTATTCTATTTTCATCTTTGGAAAAATACAAGTTGTCCATCTTTATGCGAACTCTGTACTGACCATACCATCACCACCACTAAGTTTAGAGAGTACTCAATGAGGTGATAGCCATTTATATCAAGTCACCAGAAAAAAGACATAATCTTGAAGTATATAAGAACCAATTATGTAGCTATATCTCCAAAAATGGAATGGAGTTTAGTAAAAAAAAGGTTTCCTGGAACCCAAGAATTTGCAGAGGCATACAAGATTTAATACTAACCTTAAGGGCAGAGAACATCAGGGAAGGTACAGTAAAAGGCAGGCGTTTGGGACCGCCAAGAACAATGTACTTCCTTACAGTATATATGATCTGCAAAGCATTGTATAGTTGCAATTAGACCAGTTGGAAAAACATAATTCTATAGGCAAACAACAAGGCATGAGAAAATTCATCAAAACAGAATAACAAGAGCCAATATAACATAAAACCAACACAACAAATTCTTCTATCCAAAATTTTTATTAGAAAGTCAAATGCTCTTAAACATAGCTATGAATGTATAAAGTTCATATGGCAAATCAAACAAGTAGTAGTATATGAGAAGATTAGCAAATAAGATGCCAAGCATATGGATTCCCAAAATTTTCACACCACATGAAGTTTCATGAAGTTGCTTACACAAAATACAGTTTTAACTGAAAAATGATAGTCAAAGGTCCAGGAATAGCATCACTATATTATTCATGGAACTTTTGTCTTTTAGTAAGATAATGAAAAGCAAACTTAGACAACAAAATAAATTTATATCTGGATGTGAGTTTAGGATTATCAGAAGTCAATTCCTTTTTCTTCTCTCATCTCCTTTTGCTCTTATGTGAAATATGCACTTTGAGATCCATCTTATAAGTCAATGTCTATGGATCATTTTCAATTAGATAAGGAACAGTGATCCATCTTATTGTTGTACACTGAATCTGCCGACTTCAGTAAATTCTATCCAACTTTAAAATTTTAATGGACCATTCTTATTAATAAACAACATAAATGTCTAAATGACACTGAGTATACTTCAATGGTGCGTATCTAAGTTTTGAACAATTTGCATACTTGTATGTCTTATTTAGATTTATTATTGCTCCTAGTCCGAGGACCTTTTATTTCTCTTGATCTAGAATACTGTTTGGTCCTCTAAAACATTTTTTCCCTTTCACGCAAAGAAAGAAAGGATGATACAGAATCCTC
Source organism: Zingiber officinale (assembly GCF_018446385.1). NCBI lineage: Eukaryota > Viridiplantae > Streptophyta > Magnoliopsida > Zingiberales > Zingiberaceae > Zingiber > Zingiber officinale. Next base: position 36,000,958 of record NC_056000.1, on the reverse strand, counting down.
ATAGAGAAAAATGGAAGAAACAAAAACTGTAGTAGTTCAAACAACCAAGAGGTTGTGAATAAACAGAATACACTTGTCAGAATGCATAACTTCACTAGATTACCTTCAACATTTCCTCCGGGTCATCATTATGCAACATGTGAATAAGACGTGCAACCGAATTTTGCTCCTCCTTGAAATCCTCTTCGTCAATCTACATCCAAACGAAAGACAAAGCACAAAAGAAATCGGGTTGTTAGCAATATAACTTAATATAATAGCTACATTGCAGGGAGAGACAGAAATTTGTCTCAAGCAACCATGCTTACACTCTTGACCAGCCAAGACTCTTATTGAAAAAAAAAAAACAAATGCACTTTATGCATAAACTTTATCTAACTGGAAAAGAGTAATCCAGTGCACACCTCATCATCTTGAGTTTCATCAACATCTTTCATAAGCCCTTTTATCAGTTCAAATAAAGCCTCAACCTACAAATACCAACATATTTTGCAGTTTAAACAAAATCATTCAAATTTAGAATTTAAAACTCAGAAGAAGACCTACTTTATCTGCAGTTGATATGCAGGTTGTATTCTTCATGATGCTTTGAATGATAACTACAGCCATGACTTTTTTGGTTCCATTATCTAAGTGATCCATGACATGGGGATAGTTAGGAAGCTTCAAGGCTGTAACAATATCATTGTACTTTTCAAGTGGAGCACTCATAAGTGCAACAATTTGCTTAGTTGCTTTGCTATCCTCAAGCTTAGCTTTTCCTGGAAATTTCTTGACACAAGCCCCCTGTAGAAATAGGAAAAATCTATTATGTGATCTATAATAGAAGAATGTTAATTACATTATTCAAAAGCTTTGTGATCCTATATCTTTTATTATGTTCTATATGCCAAAAGAAATTTAAAGTAGTTTATTTTTAATTGGTAACTACTATATTTAGTATATTTTGATAGAATATGATTTAGTTTACTTCACAAATGCAAGAATAAGAAGAAAGACAGCAAGTATATCCTGCAAATCAACAATAAAGCTTTATTTTGGCAAAAACATGGACATCAGATCTTGTAGTTAGAATCAATAGATCATACCAATACTTGATCGACATAGTCAAGCCGATCAGGATGCACACGGAGAGTAAATGTGAGAAGCGATACATATAGAGTAATTGCTCCAACAATAGGCATGTAAGCCTGTGCTTCTATTACCTATAAAATTATATTAGCTCAGAATATTTTGTACACAGATAAATCAGAACAAAATTAGGTTCACATAATTTGACTTATCAATTCAATGTAAGAATAAACCAAAATAAAGTACACAAATAAGGCATAAGAGATGGCACAATAGTAAAACCACAGTAAAAAGAACAACAATCTTCTACCTGGAGCAGGAGAATGAAATCAAGAGTGCAACATTTTTTTCTAATCAAATGAAAAAATTAGCAAAAATTTTCATTTATAATTATGAATTCTTCAAAATTTTATACAATGCATGCATATGGTAGGCAACCAACTTAACTGAGCACTACAATTCACTGTAGGAATAAATTTGACATCCTACATTATCATTTATGCCTGTTATGGGCATGACCTATAAATTGCATCGAAGCAGGTAGAGAAAATCACTCAAACTGCACTTTTTATTAATTAAAATCTTTAAATCAAGTACAAAGGAATCAGACATCATTTTGAAAACAACAATTTTGATGAATATGGTACCAAACAATTACAGTCCACAGGAATCAATCAGTTGCAACAATGTACTGAACTGAAGAATATACTTCAAGTTCCTACATAACCATAGTGGTTTTACAATATTAAGATATTCATCCATAATTTTGATAATTAGGTTGATAAATTGAGAGCTTGAAATCTGAATGACAAAATTGAAATCCGATTCATTAATATGATTTATTTAGAAAATTGGATGTATAAACAAATATGCTCTTTAGGCTGTAGGCATGACATAGGATAGAGCAGAGCAGAGCAGAGAGGGGATTTAGATACCCATTCCTACTACGCTTTTTGTGCCCCTGGCCTCTAGGCCAGTTTTGTGTGCAAGGCATGTCGGGGTGGGACAAAAATGAGACAGAGTTAAAACAATTCAACTATAATATTTAAATATATTCTATGCAAAGCAGACAGGGTGAAGCAAGCCGAGAGGGGTGGTGCATAAAACCATCATCCCATGCTGCCCCATCTAAATAATAGGGTAGCCTCAATCAAAGTGTTAATGCATGTCTCCATGTGGGTCAAGTTGTCAATCCTACTGATCAAAACGAATAAATTCATTTTTTAATAGAAATTATGTGAAGTTTTTAGGAGGCTATAACTACAAATAAATCACCAATGAACTGGACATAGCATGTTACATCGATAAGTAAAAATTTATAAGGATAAACATATAATTTTTGAAATTAGTGTATGTTCACATCCCATAACAATTTTGTTGTCTCATCCTGTTTGATGGATAAGATAAATACAGACAACAGAAGAATTTAACAAGTCACATGACTTATAGAAATTCTCTATAGAGATAATATGATGAGTATCATGAACTACCTTTCCAATTGCATTGCTCAGCTTGCCAAAAGCTTCTACTTGCAAGAATTCTGGTAATACCTGCAGCATTTATGTATGAGAAATAATTGGCTTTTTTGGTAAAAAAAAATCAGAGCGATCAAGTCAAGAAACTTACTTCTGTGCTGGATGTAGCATAGTTTGATAGCCTATCCATAAGTTGAGATAGAACAGTTTTGATGTCAACAGATGGCTGCATAAAAAAAATGAGAAAGAAACTTAGGCATAAAAAAATTGCAATAATGAGTTACTTTGGCATAAATTTGACAGCCAAAAACATTACATAAAACTTCTATGACCTTTCCCATGCCAATCCCCCATTAGTACAAACAAAAGAGGTAGGAAAGACCTTAGCCAACTTTTAGCATGCAAATTATTCAGGACATGCTTAAATTGGGTTGGATAAAAAGAGGATAATGGGGAATAACTTTTGTTTTTATTCTGACATTAGTAGGGTAGGAAAGACACTGATATTGTTCTTCCTTTATGACTTAACTCCTGTTGTCAAGCATCATCAGAGTGATCTTCTCTACAGATATCTTAACTTGACTGGTAGTGGAATAGACTCCACTCACTTCTCTTCAAATACAATAAGGTCTGATAATAGGAGAAAAAACTGACAACTCAACTGAGTTTTTGAGTGGTCAACTGAATATCACCATTAGCACAAGTTAATATAATTTTATAATGCACAATAAGGGTATGCCTCATCTCTATCACATGTTCACTAAAAGACAAAAGCAAACAAAGGAGTGATGCAAAGCATGACCTCCTCCGGGAATTACTCCCTTACTGCAGACAACTTCGTTGCTTGAAAAAAGTAGTCAGAAACAGCTCACAATCACAGACTAGATTGAACAATGCAAAGATAAAAAAAAAAACCATAATAGCATAAGCTCTTGCTCATTTAGAGGGAATTTGTTATCCTATGTGAAGTCTAGATGTATGCTAGTTGTGGCATGCCAAAATTATGGATAATCAACCAAAAAAGCATAAATACTAAAATATGTACTTTTATATTCTTAGAAACAACTATTTCAGCTACCTGAAGTTGGGGAAATGCACTTAATAATGTTTCAAGTGTCTGCAAGTGATATTCATCTGGAAAGACTTGGATTATACAATCCATCAGATAATGTTGAGCTACATCATCTTTACAATTAACAACCTGTTAGCCAATACCCTTAAAAAACATGAGATACTAGGATGTACACCCTACAGAAGTAGCAATTGTTAATGAGTGACAATAAATGACCTGCTCCAGTACTCTAGGAAGAACAGTTTCCTTATACACATCAAGGTCAACACCCTCAATCTGGCTGAGAATGTGAAGATTTTTGCCAATCTATAAAAAATAAAAGAAAATATGAAGATTTCATACTATCTTGAAGAGAAAAAACCAATTCCAGGGTGCTGATATTACAAGATCACGGAGTTGACTCCTTTCCTTTTCTCGTTTATCCTTTTCCCTGGTCAGCCCCTGCAGACCAGAAAGTTCAAATTCTAGTCTCAGCACCAAATCACCTAACAGTTTGAGAATCACTATAATACCAGCATGACTTACTAATGCCGCAGTCTACAACATGTCAAACTTGTGACATGCATGTGTTCAGGTATCATACATATTCATAAACAACAGCATGCCATATATGGCATCTATGTCAACCAACCTGATGTTGCATTCGAACCCAGAGTTTGTTCATCTCAGTGAAGTTTTGAAGCACAAATTCAATAGCATCATTAACTGTCTCAGCATCCCTAAACAGTAGAAATACTAGATAATCAAAATTGCATGAAAATGCAATCAGCTAAGCATCAATTAAGAAAGCCAGTGATTTCCTTTCAATAAGTGCAATGTCTACATCATAAAAGAGATGTACATAAGTTTGTTGTGAAAAATGAAGTTCTAGGTTCAAAAATGTTCAACAGTTCTAGCAACAAGGGGTTTTCTAAGTTAATAATTAGTTTATCACAGAATTATAGAAGTTACAACTCCAGTGGATATATATCATTAATATCATAAGTAAACAAATTACAGATATAATCAGAAACTAGTTACTTACTAAATTTCAAGTCCAAAACTAGAAGCAAACACTATAAGAAATACCCTTAGCGTAAAGCATTAAACGTCAACATACAAGATAATGGTGGCAAACTTTGAGTGAGAGACTAGTAATGGTGGCAAACTCTGACAAGTCTACAAAAATATTCAAGCATTTATATGAGACAACATCATATACATTTTTTATATCATCACTAACAGAATGTGTTAGTCAATCAAAATAGGTTTAATAAGTAAATACATAACAATATCAAAACAAATCATATTTCACATTGCAACAATGTAAAGACATGATAATCATATAAACATATAACACAATGACTGAGGAATTTAGAGGGGTCAGATAATTACAATTTCGTCCATGTGAACCAATTAGATAAAATAAGCTCTTTTTTTCAATAGACTACTTTGGACCTGAACCACCCATACTACTAACTAGAACACCTCAGGGTACCACTTTCTAGAACACCCACGTAAAGGGATCTGTTTAGTCACTACGCAAAGTTGCTCCCTTCTATTTCTACCTAAGTCGCTGCTTAGATTGCTTTTGAAAAATTATGTTACAAAGAGATTCAAAAAGAGCAAAAGTTCATGTTTTGCAAATTGTAGTAAGCAATAACCAAAAGTTATTAATTTGAACATCAAAACGATAAGAACTTAGAGAGCAAAATTGTTAAAATTGATTGATTAACCACTTATCCCAAAAGCTTGTGATTTTCAGATAAGTGATTAGCTAGAGTTTTGGGGATAATCAGTTAGCCAATCAACTTTAACATGGCATCAGAACTATTAGGAGAGGAACTAATTTATTTATTTATATATTTATATATTTAATACTTTTTTTCATATGTGGGTCGGTTAAGTTCACTTGATTGGCTCAAGCCATAAGACATGAATTGATTAGAATTTTTTTTAATGCCGGCAAGCCTATTAGATATTTCTTTTTTGGACACAAGGTAGATTTGAACCCATGACCTCATTCTATGACTGGTTAGCCAGTGAACTTTAATAAAAACTATAAACAACCCTGCCACTGGAGATTTTTATAACAAACTCTAACTGATAGCCACTGGGTGAATTCATTTTGAAGTTTTTGATTAACCAGAGACCAAATTGCATCAACATCTTACCTTTACAATAATGTTTCACTTTTTACAAAGGATAATTTCGTTAGGATTGAGCAATCAGTACTACCATATCTTTGAGGTCTAATTTTAATAATGTTGCTAACATAATTTTTGAGGTATTGTTAAGAATATGTTTCTAAAGCATAGACGCATCAGTACTATCATATCTAGAGATTTGGGGATGTAGAAAATCACTATGTTAATAAGCAGTCCCCTCTATGCTTATGGCATAAGATGTAGAAAATCACTATTTTAATAAGCAGTCCCCTTTATGCTTTTGGCATAAGGGACCTTATTTGCATATGCAGTTTGGCTCATTAGATGATCCGGTATGTTCATAGTACTAGTAGTGGAAGCATAAGGATCATACAAGCTAAATCAATATTTTAATGGTTAAATTCCAAGTCAATATTGTTTGACAAACCAGTTTTAACCACATCAACAATGAAGAAGCATATGTTACATATCTCATGACAAAAGAAGAGATGATTAAATAAATAGTCAGAACTATACCACTACATTTAAATCCCTTATGTAAACTTTCACAATCCAAATAGATGTATAATGCTTTTGAAAATTTAGACAAAGTAGACTATGTTTATTTTAAAATTCAAAAAGAGAGAGAGAGAACATTTTAATGAAAAAATAGCACAATATAGCAATATTAACCCACATCTTTAGTCAGTTTATTTTATTTGAACATGTCTAGTTATTTTGCGTACAATGGATCCTTCCCCGGGACCCCGCATGGCGGGAGCTTCGTGCACCGGGCTGCCCTTTTTTTTTTTTTTATGTCTAGTTATTTTGCATCAAGACTATTTAAGGCAGATTATGGATATAAAGGTACCATTTATAAATGTAATCCACATGTAACCAAACAAACAAAAATATCATCACTGTGTCAGACACATAATTTCTCATTCATTGGGCATATTCTTACCCTTCATACTCTGACCCAATATCAGGCAACTTATCCCTGCTAATTTGACAAAGATAACTTCTCAAGAAAAGTCCATGAACAGAATGTTGGATACCAAGGCACATTTCTACAAGATCCTTAAGTACATCCTTGGCAGGAGCCTCTTTTGATTTGATATAGACAGATCCTACTGTGCATAGGAGATACCTGATCAATTGACAATCTGGACTTCATACATGAGAATTAGATAACATATGCAAACTATTATTTCTATGACTAAATAGCAAAAAAATAGATGTACAAAACACTGAGTTTTAGATGAAAAAAAAATGACAGCAAATAATGTGTCAACCAATGGAGAAAAATATGCTCTATAAAGAATCAATTCCAATGTTCAACCTACATGTAACACAATGTCAATATGAATAAGATATTCCACGCTCAAGCTTACATTTGATCCAACATTAGTTGATGTCGGAATTTTCTCAAATTTTGATCATGTCACAAGTCAAAGATAAATCATCCTAAAATTAGGTCGACAACAGGCATAATACTAACTCCTATTTGCGTTGTGATTTGTTCATTATACATTCACGATTTATTTCAATTCATCGAGGCACCTTTCATTTTTGAAAATGGTTTTGAATCTTTGAAATTTATTATTGACTCAACAATAGACACAAAATATTCTAAATAATTCAAAATTAATTTTTGAATTTTGTTTATACATATTTTTTAGTGTTGATATTCTCTGAGCAATTTAAATTAATTTTGAATTTTATTAAAATTCAAATTGATTTCTCAATTCATCAAAATGTTCGAAATTAATTTTTAAAATTTGTTGTAGATTCAGAATCAATTAAAACAAAATTAAAATCAAAAGGGATTCAAAACCCAATCTTGTAGATATGCTTTGTTAAAGTCCATCCTAAAAAATACCAAGTATAAAGATATGCTTGAGTGTACTATAACAAAGCCACAGTAAAGATTTAATAATTGCATGCTGCAACAGCATAACAATATAAAAAATATATCATAATGTTCCATATTTAGCAAGCTAATGAAACTGGTTACTAGTGTGCATGTATATCACTCACGTTATTCGCTCGCTAAAGAATGTACGACTAGAAATGTGCTGAATTGCAAACAAGAGTACAATGTCCACATTTGCAATAAACATAATAGGAAAGAAAAAAAGGTAGCATGACATGAGTATGTTTAAGAAAGTCTACCTTGGCTTAATGTGAAAATGGCAATTGAGTTTCTTCCCCATGTTCCTAGACTTTTGTAATTCTACTTATTTAAAAAACCATGGATAAATCAGTCATATAAAAGTTTTCCACAAATTATTTGAAGGCTTTGATGATATGCCAAAAGGGAAAGGGCTTGAAACTGATAAAGTAGTTTACTTGCACTAATAAGAACTAAAAATTACACTAGACAATAATATAGAACAGATACATTTGCATAATAGGTACTTCCATGTATGGTTTACTAAATGCTATCATAAACTCAAATTCTCTGAAAAAAAAGAGAGCCTAAAGAAGGAAAAAATTCAAAATCCGTAAATTGAGTATGTAGTTAGAATAAACTAAAGCAAAGCAAGGTCATTTAAAAACAAAAAAGGAGCAGCAGGATTTGAATAGTTACAGCCTGGGTAAGATGTTGCCCGCGTGCTGAACGAGCTCGTAAAGTTCCATAACCGAGATATTGCCTCGGGAGATCTCCTCTCTGAAGAACATCTCCACCTTCCTCAATTCATCAAACGCCCTCATATCTTCTCAATCCCAAAACATAAACCCATCAAAATCAAATTTTGACACGACTCATTATCCAAAAGGATCAAGATAAATTGGAAACACGCATTCTACATACAGAGTTCATAGTATTTGTGCGGAGAGAGAAGGGAGGTCCGTAGCTCCGAGAGCATCTGAACCGAGTACCTGAGCACGTCCTTCAAATCATTGGAATCCTAAAAGACGGAGGTGGATACGGATCAGAAGAGAACGAGAACAGTTAGGGTTCCAAATCAGTAACTGGGGGCGGGATAGACCGAACCAGGGCGCGATGCATGTAAAAGGCGTTGTGCTGAACGCCGGCGATGCCCTCGGCCAGCCACTTCTCTTCGTCCTCCGTGTCCGGCAGCATCTCGATCTGCGGGCGGCGATCTCCTCTACTACAAATGCAAGAGGTCGTTCGATTTGATCCTCTTCTCCTTCGCTTTGCCGCTGCGTCTTCCTCTTCGCGTTCCGGTCGTAACTTACGTTCTCTCCGGTGCTTTGGATTCGGGATTTGACGACGTGACCGAGCTGGGATAGTAAGCTGGCACAACGAACCGTGGACCCCGCGATTCGCCAGTTGAAAGGTTGAACCGGTCGAATAAGGAGGTGAATCGGTGATGTTACGGGTGACTCCAAATTATTGTTTTGGAATTTACATTTCAAATTGAATTCATTTTATAATGTTTTCGAAATAATTTTTTCTTATTTCTAGAAAGATCAAAAATAAATTTTATTGTATAATGTAATAATGATGTAAAAAAATGGTTACAAATGTTTTACTTTTTATTTAAAATTCCATTTTTTAAAAAATGAAATAAAAAATAAAAATTTCAAATGTTAAGCTTAATTAGATAATTTAATCTACAAAAACCCTAATGCTATTAACCATCAAATTTAGCATATCCAGTTTTGAAGGATTGATACAGTTAATATTTGTTTAAATAAATTTTAAAATCAATTCTTAATTAGTATAAAATATCTAATTAGATATCTAAGCTCATATATAAAAGGGGCTAAGGTAAAATATCTCTCATAATTTACATACATATATTTTATCATATAACCATCTTTCATAATTTACTTATCCATATCTTATCATCAAACTATCCCTATAATTTACCTCCTATATTGTATAGTGATGCCGCTTAGTATATTCAAGTTTCTTTATTTCTAAGAATCTTATTAAACTCTAGCAGAAAGAAAGTGTTCAAAATGTTGATTAATTTATGAAATTTATATTATTTTCTAATTTTTAACTTTTGAGCAATTAAAGATTATAAAATTTTATAATTAAATTTTACACAAATTAATAAATAAGTATTCGTAAATTGTTCAAAGAGTTTATTAATGAATATTAACAAACCGGATTCACTAATGAACTATTGAATATAAATAAATTTTTATTAGATCAATTTTTATTTTATTTTATTTTTTTTAACTAGCATCATGTATTAGCTTCGGGTCGAATAACCCTAGATCTCTTAGAAATGATCAATTCAATTCAATGAAAATTTTCTATCAACTATTAGAATAAATTTGAAAGTACCCATAACAGAGAGTCCTCCTGCATCCTAGATTTATCATCTAAAGAAAATATCTTAGTGCGCCATATTTGAAAATCAAATCATGAATGCTTAAGAGATTACATGGACGTCATGCCACACACTGTAACAAAAGGACGTTATCAGATACTTATTTATAAACATTCGATTCATCTACCATCATAATCACGAGAGGATATAGCAAGCTGATATTTTCTCGATGTAATAGGTAGGAAAGAATGCAGTTGGAAGAAGGTGAAGATGTGATTGAGGAAGTGAGGTATTAAAGGAAGAAGCAGAAGAGGCAGAATCAAAAACATATTTAGAAGATGAGCAACTAGGTATTGCAATGGTGATTGGTGAAGTTAGCGAAGACTCGGTCGATACAATTGAGAAACGCAAGAGAGCCGAGGAAGCGTAGAGACAGCTTGAGGATCAAAGGGAAGAGGTTGGAGGAGAGAAAGGCGGAGACCAGGGGCATAGTGGATTTTCAATTAGGAGAGATAATTTTCAAAAATTCATGAAACGAGGAAGGAATAACTTATCATTCTTGGAAGATCAATGCTTTTGAGAAAAATAGAGAAGATAAAATAGAGAGGAAGAAGTAAAAAAAAGAACTTTACTTTCTTCAATAGCAACTTTGACTAGTTTCGGTAAGCTCGGCGATAACACAAAAAGAATAAGATAAGATAAGACATGACTATTTTGCTGTGCCAATAAAATCTTAAAAAATACCAAAAGAGGAAAAAGATAGGGGGTTGATGGCTGTTTGATCTTGTTGCTAGAAGACGGCAACAATTGGTGTTGCATTTCTTGCTTGCTGGAGAAGAGAAAGGAGAAAAAAAAACTCTTGTGCTTTAAAAAAAGAGAGGAAAAAATTATAGGTTTACTAACGTTGGAGAAGAGAAAGAGAAGAAGCAAATGAGGAAGAGGAAAAAAAATAAAAGAGAAGAATGAGCGAAGGGGTGGCATATGGTACGGATGGGATGTAATATGGTGGCAAAAGGTGAATACGCTCGCCCTCAGCACCCCTGTCAATCCGTCCCAAGGCCAACACGGAGGAGGTAAATCACGGGCGACTACTAGTCTTGGGAATAATGACTAGCACATAAGGGAGACACTTACCTCGGCTATGCCGAGATTGAACCGAGACCTCATTGTGGCAACACCTCATATGTTAGCCACTAGACCATCCCGAGGGGACCAGTTGGGATGTAACATGCATAGGGAGAAGAGAGAGAAAAAAAAATGAAAGATTTCGTCAAAAATATCCTAATTCTTTTTAAATCGTTTAAACTCGTTTAAACATTAAACTTGATTCGATAATAACTCAACTTCAAATCAATTTCAATTTGAATCAACATAATACTTTTCTCCATATCTACCCTTTGAATTTAGTTCAAACTCGATTCAATTTTAATTTAGCTTCCTTACTTTGTGGCCTACGATTTAGTTCATTCGTTTATTATTATATATTTTATTTTTAAAATTCAATATTTAACATTTCAAATCGTGATATTTCCTCGTAAAAGTGGTACCATAGATAACTTAGGTCATGAACTTTTCAAATATGTGATCAATTTTAATTTTCGATATTAAATGATAATGAATCAACTACTCAAATTAATAAATAAATATATATATATATATATATTCGCACCCCCTCTCCTTGAAGGTGACTAGGCCCCTGGTTGAGACCAAGTAGATTGTTGTTGAGGAGATTAGAACGGATGAAGTGAATGAGGCTAAGGAACGAAGAACTTGACGGAGAAGGTTAGGAATACGAAAGGAAGAATTTGAAGCCACTTCCTTTGCTGAAGCAGAAATGATGCCGATGCATGACATCTCATCCAATTGGAGAAGATAAGATGGAGCTATCTGTTCAGCAAGAAACATTGCAGTGAAACCAAGAATTGTAATAGATTGTGCGTTCTACTTTGTTTATCGTCTTACTGTGGATAAATTGCCGCCACAATATCTAAAATATTTTCTTATAATGATCTGGCCACAATCCTTCCATAAGAGCCGAAGGGGACTTCCATGCTTAAGCATGTTGATACCAAAGCTCGAGGAATATTGCCAGTGTATGAGAAAACTTGATTTCTTCCTCATCGCTTTGAACCTCTTCATCCTTTTCATTGTAATGAGGATGTCTTCAAGTAGATGCAGCAGCATAATTTCGGAAACTTAGAGAGATTCTTCCATCAATAAGGTTTAGGCTCTTGACGTCTGATGGTTGCATTGGGATATTTACCTGCGTTGGATTTATTATCCAGTTTAGTCATTGCAGTGTCGTAGTAGAATACCTTCGTCCTGGGAGTGCTCGAATCCGATGGCTTGTTAAATAAATACGGACTTGCAAGATTCCTAAATGGATGTATTACATATGACTTCTCTACAGTTGGGTATAGCTTTCCTCTTGTATGAAGGTTCGGTCTTGCTGGTTGCCATCAACACATAGTATTACTTCCTTAGATCGGTGGATGTATACTCTATGGTTGGCATCATCTCTTCTGGAATGGTAAAGTACTTCCGCTGGTATGATGGCAGCTCATTAGAGCCGCAATTGTGTTTGCGGATCTATTATGTAACCTTCTGTGGTTGCGCCTATATTCACGAATTTGATCTTTAAAGAGCGGAACCTGTGGGAGGCTGGCTGCTTGCTCCTGGATGGTTATAGTAGTCATAGCCATCTAGTTTTTGTTTAACTTTTCCTGCTCCTCCTTAAGAATTTTGTAGGGATCTTTGAATACTCGTAGCTTGTCTCTCTTTTCTTTTAGTTTCTCTGAAGGTCCTAGAGACAAATTTTACAATTTTTCAATTAGGGAATCAGGTAAACTGATTGAAGATTTACCTCCCTTTGATTGCTCGATGACTATTTTCAAGTCTGCCTATATGTCTTTGAGACTTTCAGTAATTTGGACTAGTAGCTGAAGCTGCGTGTTGTTTTGTTTGATGAGGGCACTACTTGATGCTGAGACAGTAAGGTAGTCACTGGGTTTTGCAAAACCTACAACGAGGGACTCAATTTGCTCTGTTGCTTTCACCGTATCTTTGTAAGATTTGGTTCCTCTTGTAAGAGTGTGGCCCATCAAGCGATCAACTTCTCTATTTTGTGAAGCAGTTGCTCCACCATTTCCAACTTCTTATTCCGGCTTTTTACAAATTTGTTGGCCTCCTCTTTTGCTAGCTTTGGTTGCTGAGAAAGCTTGATCACCAGTTCTGTGGCTTCCTATTTTGTGAGAGGTTTGCCTTCTATGCAATTCGTAGTTAGGTTTGTCAAGGCGATTTTTAGGTTTACAATTTCTATTTCAAGATCTTGTTGTTTTTCAAGGAGAAGTTTGAAGTTTCTTAGGTTGACCTTAGAAGATAGGCAAGTTCGATCATAAATGATGGCAAGGTTATGAAAGAGGTGATGGTTTGAAACTTTGGTAGTTGGAGCAAGATAAGGTACTCTAGGTTTGAGGTATGAGACTTTGAATACCACTCCTATAATGATTCTTCCCAACGACTGGACATTAAATCCCCTATTCTTTCTGTGTTTGTTTACAGCTTAGAGTCTAGGAAAACTTTCATGTTCATCCGACTGACTGCTTTAAAGCGCTCTACGACCTTTTGCAATCAATTACCTTCCTGGTCACCTTATTACGATGCACAGATATAGTAAGGGAACATAAGGTTCTTAACACTATATCTTCCTTTTTAAAAGTAAAAGCTTTTAGATGAGAAGTGAGTATTACCAGTTGGATTCTTCAGATTTACCGTCTTACGTGCTTACTAGCCTTACTAAGAATGCATGTCGAGTCTCTATCTTTCAGATCCGGGGTTCTCTCTACTGTAACACTAAAGACTTAGTGAGTAAAACAACAGGTTCTTAGTTATTTGATAGCAGAGACCTTGCACCATTAAGTACCTTGACCTCTTTAGGATTTACACTACCACATCTGTTACCAGAATTACCTGCTAGATATGACCATGGTATCATGAAAGCAGGTCTTGGAGACAAGAAAAACATACCCTTCATTGGAGCTGGTAGCATCCCCAGTGACTCGCTAACCTTTGAAAGTGTGCTTTATTTCTTTTTGGAGACTCATCAGGACTAGGCAGTCACAGAGTAGGTTTTGGCGGGCTCGAGGGCTCAGGCGGTGGCTTCGGCTGGGGCGGTGGAGGCATCCTATAGGTAATTCTCTTACAAACAGAGTGTGACATGTACTAAGAATCATGAAAAATATATACTATTGAACCGAAAAAAAAATGCCACGTTGTGAATCTTGTGATTAATCTCAACTTGCCATATAAAACAAACTTGATATATCAAAAACTAAAGAATGGAACTTCAAGTGACAAACTACTTAAATTACACTAGTGCTATGAAGTGTGCATACTTGTGAGTGTGCAACTTTTGTTAACTTTATGACAAACCAAAGTGATATTTTTGACTGTTGGAGTTAAAGGTCAGATATTGTATGAACATATATTAACTTCAATCTTGTATTATAGGTTCCATACCTATTGCTGTCGCTTCGATCAAATGAGGGAGATACCCCAGCAATCCGAAATCGAAGCTTTATCATGTAAAGCAACCTGTAAAAAAAAGGAAAACAAGGAAGAAAAAAAAATTTAAGAGTTTTAAAAATACTTGCGAGTAATCATATTGCACCAGAACCAACAATTGAAACAAGAAGAATTACCATTTTCATGTCACCTGGCATTAGCGCTGCTATGGTTAAATTGGCGACGGCAAAAATCACCCCAAGTGAAAGTGCATACCGTGCAGTAGAAAACAAGAACATCTACAGCTGAATCTGAAGCTCCACAAAATCATAATCATCAGGAGAGAACATATCAATTCATGCTATACACGCATAATATACAATACGCTAATCATGCCTATTGTGGGTCTCCCTCCATAGCTTGGAAACAAAATACTTGGGCAAAAACCACCATGAGCAAGTGCAGAACATGAACTTATTCCGGTTAATAAGCAGCTATAGATAAAAGTATAAACCAACAGCCTTATAAAAAGCAATGGAACATCCATAGCTGGATCTGAAGCTACATGAGAAAGCATCAAGAGAGAACTTCGTATTGACCAAACAACAAAGAATTTGTTTGCACTATACACACATAACATACAATTCACTAATCCAAGCCTATTCTGGTCCTCCATAGTCTGGAAACAAAATACTCATTTGCAGCAGGTGAAGTAAAACCACAAACCGACAATGATTATCCAAGTATTGCTATCACACCATATAAGTAAGATGTCCTAAGGGAAGCAGCAGTTGCAACAGACTCTAAGTTCTTAACAACCAATATTAACATTTGAAACCATGGCATACAGACAAAATTATGATAAGGATCAGGGCAATAATGATGCCCAAGACAATGAGCTTAATCTTCATGTTATTCAGCCACATCTTCCTTCGCATTTGTGTTCCCTGTTGTCTGAAATCTTGTGCCTGTCATACAAAAATATCAAGTTGCTTTAGAATAAGAATCCAAGGGAAAATAGAAAATACAACTATCCACAATACTTGTTTGTCAATTTCAGAGAATGTATCTAATGGAGCATTTAAGGGAGCTTCCCGAATTATCGTACTGGCTATCATACCTGGGAGCGAAGATTTTCAGTCTTGTCAACAAGCAACTCAATTTTCTCCCCACGGTCAAGAACCTAAAAAAAATCAAGGACATCATAAGAAGTAACAATAAAATACAAATTCCTCAACACAAGAACAAAGCGTATGGTAACAGTCGAGCACCTTCTCAATGTTCTCCATCATAACTCCCTTGACTTCAGAAACCTGAGCCTTCACCTTGGCAAGCTTGCTAATCTCTTCTGGATTGTCCATGCAGTATTGCATGTGTTCCTTAAGCTTGGACCTAATATCTCATTTTAAGGAATCAGTACTCTGGTTAGACATGATAGCAGGATTATTTGAAAATTTGAATGGCGATGTGATGTAAGAATACCCGAACTCACGGCTGAGGCTATTAGCTGTAGCTGTTGCAGCTTTTCCTCCACCATATCTTTTGCTAAAATCCTCCTTCACCCGCTCAAGAAAGGCAATAGGGACTTGCCTGCCAACTAACTCGGTAGCAACGACACAGTATGCTGTGAAATTCATTTCTTTCAGTTCAGCTACATAACATAACTAATTATCATAATACCTCTTGAAGGATCACAGCTATTTAATCTCAAGCAGACACAAGGAACTATTACGTGGAAGCAAACAAAGAAGAAAGCAATGAAATCAGATATCTATCACATGAAAGGGGAACACAACTAAAGCCTAAAGGCTGACAGCCAATTTTATTGGGAAAAAAAAGAAAATCAAATTGCATGTCTCTAAAATGCAAGAATGATTTCACCTTAAAGGGAAATTTAGAATATCGACAAAGCCATCAGATTATAGTGCTAACATTAAGGGCCGGTTTCCTTGGATAAATGAGTCAATGGGTGGATCAAAATTGAAGGAAAAGAAGGATCATCCTTCCATTTTTCTTTTTCCTTTGATGAATAAAGGGATGAGGGTGGATATTTGAAGTGTTCAATTCCTTGTAACCCCCCATCCACCCAAAACCAGAAGAGAAAACTAGTTAAGGAATGTTGAGAATGTAGAATTATCCATCATAACTGCATATATTTGTTCAAGGAAACAACTCAAAGGTATTGCTCATCTCTCCCCTCATTCTTCTGTCTTTTCAATTCCCAAAAGGTCCACATAATAATGTAGTCTGTCATTATATTCCATACGTAGGTGACTTTGGTTTAGGTTCTAGAATAGATACGTATATGATGCATATCCAAGAAACATCATACAGCAACTGACAACCGAACCATGTCAACTAAAAGCCTAACCTAGACTAAATTACTACGCCATGAAATGGACCAGCTTCTCTGTGTTTGACTGCTTCTATACAAGATCAAGGCTTAACATTTCATATCATTATTCAAGTGTATGATGTTATTCCCTGCATTACAGCCAACTAACTCGAAAAATGAAATTTGTCTTGAAATGATCTTTCTCAGAGCATTTGCATTCAATGATGGAACTACCTATCAGTTTCCAGTAAAAAAAGGCTACTAGGCTATTGTTTAAAAAAAAATAATGGAATTGACATATCTAAAGGAACTTTTTTGCTTAGGTCAAATTAAGGATGGCAAATTTCCAACCCAAACATGTGCGAATACCTAAGAATTAAAAATGGACCAAAAGCTATAAGCTACAGAAAGATGAACAGAATTAAAACAGTTAACAAAGACAGGCTCAAATGACCAAAAATATTACACTGAACTTAGTCATGGCACAGTCAAGAAGTTTTGAAAATCAATTACTTCATGTCCCTGTAATTTCCTGGTAAAGCAATACTTAAGAATTAGTCATTAAACATTTCCATGTGACACAAACAAGTAAGGTGAGCAGCTATTTCTGTACCCATCAAGTTAATTTACTACTCCGCTTCCAAAGGACTTGTTGAAATATTCAAAAACTCTAACAGTCCACTATTTTATGTCCATCTAGGAGGGAAAATTCTTGATTGCCATGTAAATCATGTGCACTGCTGTAGCCAACACCTTATAATACACTTGAATGGCCAAATCATCAAAGTTCGAACAAACATATGAAGGTCAGATGTGAAGCCTATGACTCAATCCATAGTTGGCAGCAAAGGAAATAAAGTTTGATCAGAAGTATTGGAATTGTTTGTTACTTTGGTTCATGGGAATTGGGATAATACTGTTGGATTTGCAAGGTTGCAACATAGTCCCACATTGAAAACACATGGGAAAGATCATGGGTTTATAAGAGAAAGATATCTCTATTGGCATGAGGCCTTTTGGGTAGAGCCCAAGAGCAAAACCATGAGGGCTTATACCCAAAGTGGGCAATACTATGTCATTGTGGAGATATTTAAATTCTTTTCGGTCCAACAATTGGTATCAGAGCCCAAATTTGTCTTGTCTAAACCACTATGGTTCTCATATTAGACCAATCTATGCCCCTTGATTGGAATGTTTCGATTGGCTGCACCTAACCAAACTTAATTTGGAATGCATGGATGATCCAAATTGCACCAATTCAAAGCACAGGTTCACTCAGACCCAGTCACTAAGTCCTACCACTTGGGTCAGAATCAATATGTTGGTGCACCGCCTATTGACAAACTAGTCATTCTATGTGGAGGCGTAATTGCAATAAGTCCTACATACCAATAAATTAAAAACGCATCAATACAACTCATGATGATGTGTACATGCAAAGTGCACCAACAATGCCCACACTAAACCTCATGCACGCTATGTAAGCCTAGTTTGCAACACGATCACATGGGCGTCATGTCAGCACTTGAGCGCAACCATGCTCACATGATCCCATATGTGCTTCCACTAACTCTACCTTTTTCCAAATCATTATCTTATGCAAGATGTCTAAATCTCCCTACAAATTCTAGATGACAAGCTAAAATTCCCACACTAGCTTCCCATAAGCTCCAAAAGCTCTATTTTTCTTCTTCTTTCTTATGCTTTGAAAACATTTTGGAAAACAATTTCTTATCGTGAAATT
This sequence comes from Zingiber officinale, assembly GCF_018446385.1. NCBI lineage: Eukaryota > Viridiplantae > Streptophyta > Magnoliopsida > Zingiberales > Zingiberaceae > Zingiber > Zingiber officinale. The sequence continues at coordinate 35,982,376 of NC_056000.1, read as the reverse complement.
CCAACAAAAAAGATATATTATAACACTTATTTTAACTCTAACAATGACATCATCATATTAATTTATTTTATGCTATTAGATAAAAAAACATTAAAATAAATTTAAATTTTTCATTAATACTAATTTTTCACATTCAAATTTTACTTTATTACAATTTTAAAAACTATTAATGCAATTTCATCTTGTTGTCATCATTAAATAAATATAAAAAAATAAAACAAATAATAATACATACATGTTGGCTCAAGAAAAATATAATGAACAATTTAGAAATTATTATAAATCATTATGTGTATTAAAAGCCACGTTTACAAAGTAAAATTTGTTGATCAATATTTTCCACTTATAGAATTATCATTGTAATTTTAACTAGTGCTTTTTAATCCATCTTTGAAGAATTAAATACAACGAGTTTTGCGATGAAAAAACACTTCTGATAAGAAAAACAAGACATGCTTGCACCAATCTACCAAGCGCAGCTTCAATATTCCGTTCAGTTGCCTAATCATGAATCGAGGATTATACTAGTCACAAACAAAAGAAAACAAGATACAAGATACAAGAAACAAGCATATAATATAAGGTTGCAAATCTCAAAAAGACGCACAAACTCATTGAGAAACGTCAAGAAAATGAGATGACATATCAATTGGAATTCCTATCCAACAACTTCCACAAAATCGTAATTGTTTATGGATCCCAACATCTTTGTCTACAAATCCTGAGATTTAGATCAGCTTCCTCTTCAATTATCCACTAGTCGTAGTAATTTCAATTCTCGATGGAGATAATGAAACAAATCACAACGTCTTGATTAGAAAAGATTGGAAAAATAAAATCAGATCAACAGTCACCTCCTTTTTATGCTGTTTTTAACTAAAAAACGGTTTCTCAAAAACACCCAAAATCGCACTCGCGTATAACATAGGGGCAAAACCGAACTAATCGACGAACATCAATCAAAAATCAACCCAAATTCATAGATCCGCTGCTCGCACCGACGCACTAAGAGCCGTGAGGAAGGCAAAGCGAATCAAGTAAAATACCGTACAGTAAAGTGGATCTGGATCAAGGCACTCACTGTATCCATCCTCGACGAGGTAATTGAAGGTATGGCCGTCGCAGTTATAGGTGAACTTGTTGTTGCTGGCAGGGAGCTTCTGCAGGCACTGGGCGGCGATGCTGTTGAAGTTTCCCGTGAACTCTGTGTACTCCGCCAGGATCACCGTCCCCCGGGCGACGAAACTATAGATCAGCGACTGTTGCCCCATCTCTGTTCTCCCAAATCCCAGATCGATCGAAGCGAGATGGATGTCGAAGCGCCACGATCTCGACGAGGACGATGAGAAAGAAAGGCATCCGACCAAGGGAGTCAAACTTATAGCCACGAGAGTCGACGAAGAAATCACACGACTTCGTGATCGTTGAGGGGCTTATTTAAAAATACATAATTACATTGTGTTTTGCAAAAATAACTTATCTAATTGTTATTTTACAGCCTAAAGTAGTAAAGTTTAGAGAGCTGTACTAATTATATTAAATATTATGTGTTAAGATTACTCAGTTTATTTTTTTGCATGTTTTATTTTTTTACTAATTTTATTTACGTATTTGTAGTGAAACATTTTATTAGTATGTGTTCACCCCTTTACTCGACCATTATGATCCTATATATGTTTCTATAACAAAATATTTAAATAATTTATTTATTCTATCCGGTTAGCGAAATTAGTGACCGGTATTAAAAGGGGCCATTTTGAAATAAAGTAGGAAAAAAATTGAGGGCAATCTTAAAAATAAGTCAACCCTCAGGGGGTATTTAAAAACTTGCCCTGATTTTAATAATTTGGCCCAGCAAATCTCTCGCTGGCTCGCTCAACCTTTCATTGTTCTTGCTACTTCCACTCTGCGACCTCCGCTGCTCCGCAGATCCGATCCTGCCACCTCGCTTCACCACATGCTCGAACCTTATTCTGCATCGTGATCTTGTATCCGCGGCCCGTGCCCCCGGAAATGTGGAGTTTCCCCGTGGCCGGAGGGGCCCCGGGCCTAGGGCCTGCGATCCGGCGTCCGGGCAGTGGGGCGTCGGCGGGGAATCCATTGGGCACCGAGAAGAGGGAGCGGTGCGTCAAGGGGAGGCGGAAGAGGAAGGAGTTGGCTTCGTCTGAGGAGGACTCGCCCAAGTATGCCCATGACTTGGTATTGATGATTTCTGTCTCGTTCGGTTGGTTACTTGCTTAAATTAGCTTAAATTTGGAGCTTTGAAGTGTAGAAGTAATTCATTTCTTGCTACTAAACAACAATAATTCAAGCATTGTTTCTTATTATACACTGATTTGCTAAACTTCATGGTTCTTTTTAGTAGTAACCTTAGCAATATAAATATAATTGTCAGAAGAGTTTAGTTTAGTAAATAAGAAATGCTAAATTCTCTCATAATAAATTTGTCATAGCAATCTTCTTATGTAAATATAAAATAAGGAAAGAGTAGTGTCAAATGAAGATTCTGTAACTTTGTGTTGGAGGTGCAAGCAAAGGTGCATTCCATTGAAGTGTAGAAGTTCACAACTTTTTCAGGGGAACATTTTTGGTCCATGTTAGCTTTTTCACATGGAAGGTCGTAATGAAAATTCTCTTTTAGTCCAGATCATTAAACATTCTTGGACTTTAGAAAGCTAATGACTGGTCATTTATAATCTCAGGTTTGGGTAGAATTTGAATAGTTCGTATCAATGATGGAGTTTGCATTGGCAGTTCTAGAGAAGATACACAGCTTAATGACACAGCAACAAGGTCTACCTCAGCATCTGACCTTCTGTGTTAATTTCTACCTCAGCATCTGACCTTCTGTGTTAATAGTTTCTAGAGTAGCTAGAGAAAAAAAATATAAAAGCAGTAAACAAATGTCAGTTAGCAAATGTATAGGAAAGGACGGAGCAAGAAGAAGCAGTGATAAGCAACCTCTTTTGTATGATTGTTTACGCCTTGGCTTGATGCGATCATACTAGCACTAATGCACTGGATCCCATCAGAACTCCGAAGTTAATCGTGTTTGGGAAAGAGCGGTACTAGGATGGGTGACCCCTAGAAAGTCCTTGTGTTGCACCTACTTTAGTAAAGCTGCCACGAGCATAGCTAAAGTGGTAAGTGGATGGAGCTAGGACTGTAAACAAGCCGAGCCGAGTTTTGAGGTGTTCAAGCTTGTTTGATAAGATAACCGAGCCAAGCCAAGCCGAGCTTAAAATGAAGCAAGCCTTTGAAATGATTGTTCAAGCTTGGCTTGGTTTTTTTTTTATGAGCTTGAGCTTGTTTGAAGCTTGGCTTGAGCTTGGTTCATTTAGATGTTATCAAGCTCTCAATTCAAGCTTGTCTTGAGTTTGGTTCGAGCTTAGTTCGTTTAGATGTTATCGAGCTCTCAATTCAAGCTTGTTTGATTGTTTGAAACTTTTACTTGTTTGATTGATTATTGAGCTTGATAATTCAAACTTATATGTTTATTTTATTTTATTATTTTTTGTTTATTTAGCATATTGATAAGAGTTTTATTAATGAACATGGTTCGTGAACATTGTTCTCGAACGTTGTTCACGAACATTAACGAGCTGAACACATATGCGTTCAAGCTCGTTTGTTTAGTTTAACGAGCTGTTCAAACTTATTTATTTAATTGATCTTGTGTATATTGAACGAACATAAGCAAGCTCTTACCAAACCAAACATCAAGCTTGTTTACAAATGTTTGGTTCATTTACAGCCCTAGATGGAGGTTTGCCACTTGAGGTCGAGGGGTCGAACCTCAGGGCTAGTGGGGCGTAAATCTCTGCACCCCATATAACTCACCCCTCATCCACTTACCTCCTTAGTCACCGTGATTTATCTCCTCCGTGTTGGTCCCAGGGCAGGCTGGCGGGGGTGCTGGGGCAAGCGCTTCGCCTTTTGCCACTTGTTTACACCTTGGCAATCGTAATGAAAATCATTCTAAAAAATTGTGTTGATGAGTCTCTTTAATTTAATAAATTGAAGTGATTTAAGATGTATACCAATAGGTTAAACATTACCTAAATGTCAAACAAACAGAAAACAGGCTCTCTGGATAACAAGAAAAAAAAAAAAAAAAACAGGTTTGTTATTTACCATTATGGAAGAACAACAAGAACAAATATAACTTCTGAATGTTTAACTGACCAATTGATCTTGGCGAACTTTTGTTATTTGATCATAAGGTTATTTCTTCTGTTGTTGCATTTTGACTACTTAATAACTGAATGCTTTGCTCTCAAGATGGATCATGAAGCTAAACGCCTCAAGGGCATGAACACTGACGAGAATGGCAATATAAAAACTGAGGTGGAGGCAAATTCAGGCATCTGTAATAAGTTAAATGACCAAAATTCTCAACCAGCTGAGCTACCAAAGCAAAACTACATCCACGTGAGGGCCAGGAGAGGTCAAGCAACAGACAGCCACAGCCTGGCTGAAAGAGTGAGCATGCTCGTTATAGTCTTAGCTTACTGTTGTAATCAAAACAGTCCAGTTTCATACTTGGGTTTTGGTCAATATACCTTGGGGGTCAACCAAGAAATTTGAGATATTATTGAATATTATTCAGCTACTTTAACTTTGTTATTGCCATTTGAATTGCTTGCAGGCAAGGAGAGAGAAGATAAGTGAGCGAATGAAAATTCTTGAGGATTTGGTGCCAGGTTGTAATAAGGTGCACAATAAAGTATAAAATTACTCGCTGCTAGATATCATGTACTTGAGAGGCATTGTGTTTTTCATTTTAATTGAGATTTCTCATATAAGTAGGTAATTGGCAAAGCATCTATTCTGGATGAGATAATAAATTACATTCAGGCTCTACAGCACCAGGTCGAGGTATGCTTACTTGATTATCTGTAGGTTTTGAATTTTAACCTATACTACAGAGGTATTTTGATGTTATTATGCAGTTCCTATCATTGAAGCTTGAAGCTGTCACTACTAGTATGAATTCAGGTTTTGAAGTACCCACCTCTAAAGATGTAAGTCAAAATGTTTAACATTTTGCTATTTGTTTGTCAGAATATATAATATTCGAACAACAATGTTGCCTTTTGTTTGCTGCTCGTATGAGAACTTTGTAAACAAATTATTTTCAACAGTTAGACTAATTGCATTTGAAATGTATACGACGATTGTATGGTCGACATGTTGTCTCTGCATAATTTATCGAGTTCCTTCTTATGAGTGCATAACCTCTGAAGTCACTGCCAACTAACTACTCAACAGTAGGATTGTTCTAAGGGATAGTTATTAGTGTGATACAGGTGGAATGCAGTTCTTCTTTCCGAGGACATTAATATATAAACGTTGGTTAAGCTTATCAATGGTCATTCTTCATCTCCAAATTATGGTTCTATCTGTTTGTCTGCCTTTTCTACCGCAGATTTCTTGCTAGACATAATATATTTTTTATGGAATGGTGTGTTGCTATCATCTGAAATACACTTAGTCATGATTCTTAAGCATGAAACTTAGCTTGAAATTGACTTGGTCGTAGTTTGTGTTTGTCTTGATTGCTGCTTATTGTTTGTGTTGATCGTTTTATTTGATACGAGAACTTCATTCCTTAACCTTTCTTATCATGGAATCACCCTGATACATAGCCTCTGTATTTCAGTTTGCTGCGCAGGGACATGACACCATTTCCCGTTTGACATACACTCCGCATGAGACGAGAATTCGATCAAAATTCGACAACAGATTGGCTTCATATGCAGATTGGTGGTGCGCTAGAGAGAGTGACATAATCAAACACATTTCTCACTCCTAAAATGAATACCGAGTCGGGATTGTTAAATTCCCTGGATTAAGGTTACTTATCTATAGCCATGTAAAATTACATTCAGAAATCCACCTAAATTTGTTATGTCCCTAAGGTGATGTCTCGAGAAAGATTATCAATTACTATTATAAGCGAAACGATGGACAATTTTTTTTCTGTTAGAAGTTGATTGAGCTGTAGTTGAGTTGCTTCGTTGAGTTCTAAGATTTATGTTCTAATGAGTTTGTTATGAAGCTTATCAAGCTTGATCCACACCCAATGCCAAAAACGGATTTGAACTTATGGAGCTTGATGTATTACAACTTTTAATCTACATTATTGAGCTTATTGAGTTGCTCATTTAGTTTTACAAGATTCCATATAAAAAATTTACATCTTGCTAGAGCAGTCGTAACGTGGTTGTAAGAGGATCAGTAGGCATGCACACAAGAGGATGAGTAGACATGCACACAATATAAGGCGATAACAATGTCTTCAGTCAACATGCACAGTGATACCAGAAGGTAGCAACACACAAACCATTGGTGTAAGTTGAAAGATCCATAGGAACAAATGCCTTCATCTGATTTTGCAGCGCTGCAATTGTTGAGGTTCACTTAGATTCTTCGGCGCGCACAGCCACGAGATGTATCTGATTATTTAGCTTACACCATCATAAAGAGTTTTTTTCCACTCGTCCATGCGACTCACTATCTTGATTTTGTGATAGTAAGTTCCAATATGTTCTCGTAAATGTTTGTAAGGATAGAGATAATCCTATAAATTTGAGTTTCCATTAAATCCATGGATCGAATTGTATGCCATCTGATGTTTATAGACGCCAATGAGCATCTAACAATTTTAGTATCCAAGAAATGTACCGAGTGAAAGCGGTAACAACTTGTTTAACTATTTTGCATCAAAAGCACAAAAGAAAAACATCCCACATATGTCAGCTCTCGGCCGCAAAGAACATGATGAACAAAAATCATACCGGGAACATGAACTTCAATCGACCATGAGGAGATTATTCTCGTGACCATTGTTGTGCGCAGTAGGGCGCAATGGATCAATTTTCCATACACCATCAACAATGAACTTGATCTGTGTCAAAGCGAGAGATATATCGAGCCCAAGCATGCTTCGGATTCATAAAGAAGATTGTTACCAATAAAAACTCTGTTGCTAACCTCATATCTTCCAGGGTACAACTTTAGCTGCAAAGAGAAGATGCCTGAGTTTGATCGTTCCATCCTTCTCTGAGTACAATATATTGCATTGTTAGATTATGCTCATGAAAAGAAAAACTATTTGAAAACAATGGATGCAAGTACCTAGTTGGAACTAGACAGTGTGTTAGGATAGTTAATGTAACAAATAAGATAACTCGATTGGGGTTTATTTTCGTATATTGCTCAACTTACATACGTTATGCAAACCAAAAATTTAAAGCAGGAGAAAATTTTTACCTGATTAGCCCATCCATCAAAAGATCCCACAAGTAAAACCTCTGAAGCAGAATTAGGCCAGACAATACAGGTTGTACGAAGGAGTGACAAAGCCATTTGAGCAGCAGTAATACTACTTTGTTTCTCTTCGGCTATTTTCTGTGCTTCTCTACACACAAAATCCAAACATTACATGTATGACAAGAATTCAGTAAAGATTTGAAGCCGAGCTTTGAATAGCAAACCTGATCTCGAGTGACAGTTTTCCATCTATAACAGTCAATTTTGCTCGAATAGACCTCAACTTATCTCGAGCTTTCATAATTTCAGTTTCTTGGAATTCCCAAACATCAGAAAGACTATGCAGCTCATCTAATGAGTTTTCTTGGTGCTGAAGAACCAGAACTGAATGAGAATAGCAGTTGAAATTATAAAATTTCTCCAATATTACAAATATGACGATAATAGTTGAACAAACAAACAAACGAAATGAAAGAACAATGTACGAAACACACACTCGCAAATTCAGCCAATTATGAGAAATAGGTTCACATTATTTTAAAAAAAAAAAGGGAAAAAAAATTGCTACATGTAGAAAGACATGACAAACCTTTTGGGAAGTAGCACCATTGACTCTAGCTTGTAATATGTGAGCAGCAGAGTTAAGATCCTCCTCCAATCGCTGAAGACGTGCAAGTATCTTACTTTTGTCCACTACCACTTCATCTCTTCCTTTATAAGACATGTTGTTCTGCGCTTGTTTATGAAACTCATTACTAGAAGCTTCAACATCTAAACAGTGCTCTTCTGAGAGCCTTCCATCGTCATTGGGGACAATCTCAGCAGCTGAAAAACACAAAGTTTTTAACACTACGGATACATTAAAATGCAACGGCAGCTGTAAATTACCTTCAAAGTCCGTCAAAGAAAAGCCAGCTCTTTGAAGACTCCAATTCCTCCACGTGTCAGGAAATGCACCTTTTGTGCCATTGACAACTTTGAATTTCGTATTATTTGCCTCGACCATTTGAGATTCTGATGACTTGGATCTAGTATTTCCTGCATTACTCTGAATATCAAGTTTACGAGCAACTAATTCTGCATTTGGAAAAGTAACTTCCATCAAAATTTAAGCAAACAAAGATTTTCAGAAACCAAAATATTGGCAAATATGACTAGATATCTAAAAATGACTACTAATAAAGAATGGAGTAATTGCTCCTACTTTTTTGAACTAGCACCAACAAGGAATAACGAAACTTGACAAAAAACCATTGCACAAGATACTTGCTTAGATGTATGAGATTAGAAACAAAAAGATAAGAGATGAATCAGATTGATGTATCGAAATCAATATTCATAACTCAATAATATAAGATTGAGCTCACTCAGATAAATATGGATGTTCCTATAACTCAATGAGATAATTCTTCCATCATAAAAAACTAGTTCACATATTTGGATCATTGAATTGTTGGAATTATTTTAAAATTCAAATAAATATATTTATTTAACTGGTAATTTTATTCTATTTTATTAAAAAAAATCATTAAACCCTAAACCCTAAAACCCATAAATTGTATATATCTTTATAGGGTTCTTTCATATAATAGCTTTTCATACATTAAAAACGTGAGAGGTGGATACGGCTCATGTTTATAACTAAATGTGTATTTAAAATAAAACAACTCCATGCTTTATATATGTGCTATAATGTTATCTTACACTGGATATGTTTTTGATACTTGGTTAAATGCATGAAATTGGACATTAGCAACTTGATTAGCCTTGATAATTTTCAATTTTTTTTTAGTTAAAACCTTTGTAGTTAAAATCAAATAAATGCCGCACCATATTTATATATGAAATGATCTTGTGAGCTATGAAATTAGTTAATTACAAAGATGTTAGATAAATTTATTTGTCTTATAAAATACTAGCATGATTTTACATGAATAATTATTCAATAAATATGATAGCTTGCTTATAACTAAAATTTATGGAAAATAAGTTGAGGCTAATTTGATTTGTCTTGTGTTTAGCATAACTTTGAATTATGATTCATAAATACTCAATTGAGCACTATAACAATTGCAAATAGCTCTTCATGCTAGTCAAGTTACTCATTGAGTACAATGATAATTATTTATCATGTTTGTCTTAGTTGTGCACATGCCAAATTTCTACTTGTGGCAACATGCTCTGTGTCTGTGTCTGTGTGTGAGAGAGAGAGAGAGGGAGGGAGAACGAACAGTTCAGAATTGTGTGTGACTGTCTCTCTCATCAACAACAATAACCAAGCCTTATTCCACTAAATGAGGTTAGTTATATGGATCATTTTACATCATTGAGCTCTATTCCCTCTATATTTAAATAAATTTTATCTTATTTTATTATTACTAAACAAGTCTTTTTTTATTTTCCTTGTTTGATATGCATATTTATCATAATCTCACATCGCCTAACTAGAGTATTTATTGGTCGTTTAAGTACATATCCGTACCACTTAAAACATGTCTTTTCCCCTCAATAAATGCAACCCAACTTTCTCTCTAATCTTCTCCTCATCTTACTAAAAGGCTAAAATAGGATTGTGATCTTAAAATCATTGGGTGGAATGAAGAGTTATCTATAATGGGTCTTCCAACAGTGGCAACCCAACATTTATGATGGACGACTCGTTGATGGATATTTAATGAAGTAATATCAAGCCAATTGGTTGGTCGTAAAAGTAATTAAAAATGTAAAAACCTATATAGTTCTTTATGATGAGAATCTTCACACCCCGATTCCTATGGTAATGACTCATACTTACATAGAAAAGGGACGGCTTTGCTTCAGAAAACTCTGAAAAAGATAATTTCCATGAGATGTTACTCTAGAAATCCTTGGTAGGTGTCTCTTATATGGGGACCGATATAAGGTTGCGGCTAGGAGTTGGACCCTCCTAAAGGTCCTCATGAAAAATTAAAAAACTTGTGAAGAACCATAGATGTGCACCATGGCAGTGATTTTCTAATATTCTGTGTTTTAGTGAATGTTGGGTTCAAAACTGGTGTAGTTCAAGATCAGATTTACTCTGCACACGTGAGAATTATATGAATTACTTTAATTTTTTTAAAAAAAAATATTTATTTTTAAATAGTAATTTTAATCTATTTTATTGGTTATTATTTGTTTAATTGTAAATATCAACCTGCGCGATAGGTTGATTTCTCTTTTATTTATTTTCTTTCATAATAATTTTAATTCTCAAAACTAATTTTTATTGTATTTATCATTTCGGTTATTCATGACATGGAAGGAAATTTCATATCGTGCCAAGCAACGCAAGCAGAATTTATTATTCTGCCCTGCACAGGCATAGGCACCAGCACTGCAAACCACCGCAACTCATGATAGCCTCCTCAAATTTGCGGAGGCTATCATGACCTCCACAGGTCATGGAGGTTGTCGCGACCTCCGCGGGTCACAGAGACTATTGCAATCCCACAAGATCATGGAGGCTATTGCGATTCCCTGGTTTTTTTTTAATATTTAGGTTAAATTTTTATTTTCTAACATCTAATTCTTCTCCCTTATTAACTTTTTTCTTCCTTGCTTACCTCTTTACAAGATAAATAGAGAAAAAAAATAACCCTTTTAACTTAAAGTCAACATTACATTTCAAATATAACTCAATAATAAACATCTTCAACGATCAAATATCAATAAAAATATTTTTAATTAATATATTTTATATTTAAAAAATATCAAAAGCATATCGGTATAGTGTGATACAGTACCGAAACTCGATCGTTCCAGTCATAAATCGAACTTCTAGCATGGATCAAAATTTTAAACCTTGATACACGATAAGAACAAAAATTAATTTAAGTATAGATGATGATATAGTAAGGGATAGAGCCCAATGATGTAAAAAATCTATATAGCCGACCTCACCTAGAAAGATAAGGCTTGGTTGTTGTTGTATACATGATAAGAACAAGCACATACTTAAACCTTCACTATTCATTGCACTGAAGAACATATCTTAGTTGGGTCTAAAATGTTTAAGATTATAGAAGCGAAGCATGTATAATTTTGTTCGTGTCATGGAAAATTAGCAGATATATGCCAGAAACTGAAATGTATAAACTCACTTGTACCGTCTCGATCGACTATAGGTTTTGTGTATGAATCCAGACCATTCACTACCTTCCCACTTGTTATCAAAGACAAGTTCCTTTCTTTTTTCAGCCTGCTCAATATTCCCTCAACCCCACCACCCTCTTCCTGCTCCGCTGTCTCCCTGAAAAATATAGAAAATCAATCAAAAAAAGTAAATTAAAAGGAAAATAAAGTAGCAACAAATTGTCTCAGCAAGCGCATCTCCCACTCACAATGTTCTTCCTGAAGAAGATGGTGTGGAAGGGCAGTCGTCGGAGCCATTAGAAACCCTCTCTTGGTAGACTCTACCATCTTCTGCAGCTTCACTTTTGCTTGGCAGAACAGTTACAGTAACGCCCTCGTCAATGGGAAACTCCACCTCATTGTCATCGAGGTCCCAGCCAAAAGCGAGCCATCCGCCCTGAGCTACCACAGCCTCCACTAAATCTGCCCTCCCAGCCGCGACGAGCTCCAGCTTGGTAGGAAAATCTGTCGGCTTCGCTGAGTTTTGCATGAATTCGTAAATCTCAGCTTCCACGTTCGCACTCCTCTTACCTGCCTCGAATGCATCCGCCGCCTCTTTCCTCTTCTTTCTCCTACCAAAAACTCTCGTCCTCGAGCCCTCGAAAAGTCCAAAAGACTCGATCTTGACGCTCGCACCGCAACAAATTCCAGCCGGAACGGAAACTGCTAAAGGTGCGATTTTGGCAATTAGACCACAACGAACTCGGCGCCTGCGCGGGCCGGAAACCGACAAAGAATCGATGCCGGGACCAAATTGAGGCCGGAATCTGGGTTTAGGGATAGAGGGGAGGATGAAAGACATGTCGCTGCATCGCCCCACTAGCCGCGAGCCTTGAAATTTATAAAGAGGACGGCTGTCCGGCAAAGGTCGCGCCTTTAGAGCTTGCTTCCTTGACAAGAGAGGCAACGTGGGCACGAGTGACGAGACAAAGAAGGCGAGAAAGCGACGACGGGAGGGGAAAGGAAGGCAATGTGCTTGTGGAAATGGCCAGGAGGAGGAAGAGCTGGAAGAAGAAGATAAGGAGGCTTCTGTGGATAAGGGAATGGATCGGGGGCAGGCGACAAAGTGAAGATCTCTAGTCCTTTTCGGGAAAGGAACCGAACTAAAAATAGCAGTGGAACACGAGTCATCCGTGGCTTGCATCCAGAGGTGCAAACCCTAAATGGGCTGATCCATATGGTGCGGCCCAATACTAAATAGGCCGACGCTTTAATAATTGGATAAAAAGCAAAATAGATTTTTTTTTAAAAAAAATTGTCATGAACCCTTCTTTTAGTTTTTTTATTTAAAAGAACACGATCACCCCCGGGCCTGGTAAAATGACAATTGCCTTTAAATACATTGTTTGACATTTCTATCTCATATCTCATGCGGTAAAATTCGGTTCATAATGAGTTAGTCAGAGTCGATTTAAGTTCGGATAAAAAAAAATATTATGTTATATTATTAGTTAATGTTAAAGATATGATAAATATTTAATGAATAAATTTATTAAATTATTCTATTAATATTATATTATTCCACGAAAGAACGTGTTCTAGGATTAGACTAGAACGTCTCAGACAAATATTGTTATATTTTCAAAACTCAGGATGTAATATTAAATATGTAAGAGTTCATATTACAGAGTCCGACTGTAATGTATCTATAAGAACCGCTACATCTCCACAAGAATTTGAGTATAGTGTTAAATAAATAAGAATTCTCACATCATAGGTTGGATAAGAACAAATATGATAGAAAAATTAATAGTCTAAAATTTAGAATATAAAATATAGGAACTCTCACTGGCAAATTAATAGAGGTAGTAGATACGATGATTAAGGAAGAATTAGTATTTTATGTATATAAGAGACTAAATGGTAAATTGAGAAGATAAAAATAATTGAAAGTTCAGGTTTTAAGTTATGATACACAAAAATAAGTAAAGCAAGAAATGAAGTGGACATTGTTGTATATAGTTCATTAAAGGATGAAATTATAAAAATAGTTAGAAAATGGGATAAAATTATAACTCTTAAGATAATAGTGGTGAAAAAAATTATGAACATAATTAGTGATCATGTCCGAGTCGACGGACGCTGGAGAGATGGCGCTCACGTTGACTAGATGTAAACTGAAGATGGCGTGGACCTCCAATGAACTAAGTCTACAACCACAAGTCGTTAGTGCCGAGCCAGCAAGGGATTTCCAAGTGATGGCCCTCCGACGCTCAAGTCAGTCACCGGCGGTAGGAGAATGAAGTAGAGAAGAGAAAAGAGCAACAACATAACTGTAGCCACAGTAGTGAACATACCTCCGAAGAAGCTTTAGGGCTCCTTATATAGGGCCTCGGGGAGCGCGCGTGTAAGCTTGTCAAGGTGTGCATGCTTCTCAAGGCTTACCGTGAAAGGACGTGTCAGTAAAGCGTCCCTGACATCATACCTTATCAGCCCGAGCATATCTCTGACAAGACAACGGAAGCTTCTACCGTACGATCCTCCGCCTGACCTTACCACCGGGAGTTTAGGATGGGGCATGCCCGGCAGAAGGTCAAGGTGGTCAGCGCCCCGAGAGTTCGTCCGATCGGGCGACCCATCTGCCAGATCGGCGCGAGGGATATTTGATCCAAGATCTAGGGGTATCAAAAATGAGCCCGACCCGACGACTCAACCCGAATCGACCCGAAAAAAATCAGAATCAGGTCGGACATTTTCGGGTTCGGGTCAGGTTCGGGTTAGAGGGTTGGAGAGTTAAAAAATTTCGAGTTGGGTCGGGTCGGGTTCGGGTTGACCCGGGTTGACCTAGGTTGACTTAAATATAGGGTTTAGTGGGTTTTTTGGGGTTAAATCGATTTTTATTTTGAAAATTAAGATGTTTTTATGTATATTAATATCATGTTTGTATGATAATGATAGAGTATTGAGATAAAAGTGAAGAATTATAGGAAAAATAGTCCAAAAAAGTCGTTTTGAATCAGATTTTCGGATTATCTGGGTTGGGTTCGGGTTGGTGGGGTTCGGGTTCGGGTTTAGATGTTTTGAGTTGAACTCGGATTCGGGTCGGGTTCGGATTGAGTGTAAAAAAAAAAAAACTTAACCCGACCCGATCCATCCGAATTGACATCCTTACCGAGATCCATATAATCAACCTCATTTAGTGAGATAAAATTTATTTTATTTATTATTTTTTTTATTTTTATTATTGTCACATGTTGTAAATCCTAAACCAATCAAACACTTTTATGAACCGGACAATTTTGTGTAAACAGCAATGGAATGATAACTACTTTAATATTATACCAATAACAATTTCATAATTGTTATGATAATTATAACAATTATAATTCATATTTACTATCACATGAATATTGTTTGATAAGACAAATTAACATTGTTTGATAAGACAAATTAGTTACAAAATCGTAAGTTCTACCATATAAATTTTGTTACACTGACATTTTCGATTAAGGATTTAATACCTCATAATGATAATATCGAATACTTGAGAACAGCTTGGATTTTTTTTAAAAAAAAACTAGTAGGTGGAAAGTCTGATAAAAAAAACCTTGATGATTTAAAAACAAAAGCACTCTTTCAAATTTTACTCTTAATAATTTTAAAATTATTTTAATTTTATATTATAGCATCTAAAATAAAAATATATATTTTCGAGATAAAAAATAGACACTTCTTTCATTCGATTTGTGAGTTACCTCTATTCACTTTGAGGAACACCAATGCTACATAAAAACTCACACAATTATTCAATGAACGCAACACGGTTCGATCCAATCAAGTCATCAACAACAGCTCGATCGAACTGTTGCCCGGTGCTACATGAACATGAGACTGTTCTATCCAGTTCTTGGCATCTCCACTTGAGAATCTCCTTGTAGAAAACATAGAGCTTCAGTCGAGATCCGTGTCTTCTCTTTCGATTACCATAAAAGATCCCCCTTCAGGAAGCCTTTGCATAGCCTCTTCCAAGCCTCCCGGTCCGGTTGTCGCATGCCGATGCTCGCCTTTGCGGCTTCCGCATGGCAAGTCTGTGAAACAAAGTGTCCTTGAGCATCAACTGAAACTATATATGCCACAATTGATTTTCAGTAGTAATAACCTGAATGAGGTTGCGTTGGAGGAGTCGATCGATGAGGTGGAGGAGGATGCCTTTGTCGTACTCCGGGTGGCCTTGGATGCCCATTATGTGGTTTCCGTATCTGAACATCTCGATGCCGGTCTTCTCGGACCAAGCCAGCACCTCTGCTTGAGGAGGCAGTTGCCATACCTGAACACAAGGCAAACCAACATTATGTACTAGTCCAGTGCTGAAAAAAACCGAGCTACCGATCCTGCATTCACTGACTTCGTCGCGGTGGAATTCGATTACGGGGAGATGAGAGGGGATGTGGAGCGAGGCCTGCGACTTGATGATGGTGTGGGAGGGGTGGATGCAGGTGACTCCGATGTCCCAGCCTTTCTTGGCTCGGCCGGTCGTCCCCCCTAGAGCCCTGCTCAAGATCTGCCCGAGCAAAAGATGATATGAGCAATTGCATTGTAGGAAATCTTGGAAACTGATCATATGTGAAGCATTGTTAGCGAAGTTTTAAGTATAGACTAACTGGCCCAATTCAGTTTTTGAAACGCAACAAATAGTCATCAATGGCCGAGAACTTGACCTTCTTGATCCACCTACGCTCACCCTTATCGAATCTTCGGTAAGTTCCTGAAATCTAACCATATGCATCCGCAAACGAAGAGCCAACCGGACTTGTTTAACAACCGATTGCCGGTTTTAACATGATCCAATTTCAGAAACATTAGCATCTAGAGGGGGAGGGCAAGTAACAAACAGAGTCTTCATTCGATGGAACCATCAATGGCAGAAAAAACAAAGAAAGTTAGTTCCCTTTTCCTCTTACCGAACTAGAAATTCCACACAAAACATCGAATTCCATTCGGTAAATCAAAAGAGATGAATAATGTTTGACAAAAGGCAGACTTGGATTATGTCAATTTTCCGAAACCCAAACCGGAGTCAAACCGATAAAAGATCGATCTTCCGGATCAGATAGGCCATCTGTTCCTGAATTACAGTAGAACTAATCAAACTCAGTGTTCTGGAAACCAAATGAAGCCGATTCCACACGACTAGATTGGCTATCGGTTACCGATTGTACCAGCTGAGTATTTAACCAAGTAATGATCATAAGAAGTTTACCTCTATTAAAGCTATTTTATGCACAAAGATTTGACATAAAATGGACAATCTTTCGGACGGTCCAGAATATCGTCAATGTGGAGCACCTGAAATCTATTGTACGCAATCTTATCCTATCCTGCATTACAAATTTTCCGGCTCAAATCTACACCAGCATATATATATATATATATATATATATATATATATATAAGAATATTTTTGTTTAAACCAAGAAATATTTCTGTTTTAATTTTAAGCCCCAAAATATTTGGGAAAGAAAAAAGATGGTTTTTAATATATTTTTTAAAAATAAATAAATAAATAAATATTTGCATTGCAATTGCAGTAAATTATTAAAATTAAATTTCATGGTAGAAATTACGAAGAAAGTAAAAGAAACAGAGCATCGTCCACCTGGTGGCCAAAGCAGACGCCGAGGACCTTCTTCTTCTTGGCGTCGAGGGTCCTGAGGAAGGCGACGAGGCCCTCAATCCAGGGGTCGTCGCCGTGGGCGTCGTTGCAGCTACCGGTGATCACGAACCCGTCATAGCCGTCGGCCTCGGCGGCCGTCGGCAGCTCGCCGTGGGCGGCGCGGTAGACTTGCCACGCCTCGCCCTCCTCCCCCAGCAGCCCCACGAAGACCTTGAAGTACCCGCCGTAGGCCTTCCGCACGTACTCCGAGTCGTCGGCGCACAGCAGCACCGCGAACTTCCTCCGCCCCTTTTCTTTCCCCTCCTCCTTCTCCCCGGCCGCAGGCGCCACCGCCGCGTCTCCATTCTCTCCTCCCATCTCCGTTCTCCCTAAAGATTTCCTCTTTCGGAGGGGAATGGAGTGGGAGGAGGAAGATAATGGCGGATTCGCCCGCAAAATCCTACCTTTTGGGGAGGAAGAAGCGTGGAGCAATGGAGATGGGAGGGAGGAGGAAGGGGATGAGGCCCATTTATAGAGGTGGAGGCCTGCTGCTTGCTTTCGGAGAATTTTTATTTCAGCCCCTCAAAATTTACCTTTCAATATTCCTCCAAATGTGCCAAAAAATTTTATTTTAACCCTCATAGGTTTCTACTTTTTATTTTACCCTCCAAAGTTTGAGTTTATGAAATATCTTCCCGGTAAACAGTGTGCGAAAATGGAGGAACTAATTGCCTTTACGGATTGGGAGAAAAGTTCTTTAAAGAGCATGAAATGGTTGTTGCTAGAAGATTGCAACACCGAAATTCATTCTCACTAGATCGATCATATATAATGAAAAAAAACAAGAAGGTTTGGCCATGATCAAAACAAACTAAAATCATTTTATTATCTCTTAGGCTTGTGAATGAATAGATATATCATTGTCTTTAAATGTACGATGCGCATTAATATATTTTTATGATAATTATTGCTCAACTCAATCCTTTTTCTAATATCGATATGAACCAAATCAATATGCTAATCATCTTTACTCAAAAATGTCCTACAAAACTATTGTAGATAATTTTATTAATTTTTATTTCCAATTCATTTTTTAAAATTTTCATGGTTCTTGAGTCCTAACACAGTTCGATAATGGTAGACTTAGACCAAAATTAATAATAAACATATTGCTAAATATGTTGTTATCAAAGTGATAGAATTTGAGTTTTCAATTCTACACAATCGAAATAAGAATTCGAATAGAAAAATAAGAATGAAAAGACCTAGTTTCATAACAAAGAACCTGATTGAAGGATTATGTCTTTATCCTTTTGCATCGTATAGAAGATTATGAGGAAGAAGAAGCGGAAGCAAACAAAAGAGAATCTTCCAAATGACTTAGGAGATGACGGCACTGATAAATTTCTTGTCAACTGGGAACAAGAAACTAAGTCAAGAAGAATCCTTAAACCTTTTGGGGCATCTCCTTGTATAGGCAACTAATCTGTTATCAACCCATAGATGATAACGGATCATACTACACATTCAACCCACATCCAATTACCCGAAACTTACTAAATATAAGTTATAAGTTAGATATATTTACATGTGAAACTTATAAATAAGTATACCTAATAGGAATAATTATATCACACACGGAGATTTGTTGAAAAATTAAAAGATGGTCATCGAAGAATTAATGATTATATTGAGGGATCATCTAAAGTGTCACTATTGCTATAATGAAATTTTCCATGATTAAAACATTAAAAGTCCTTTAAAGTCAAATGATTAAGAAAATTTTCTTGAGAATTTCCTAAGATCAAGTCACATTAAAGTCTTTTATTAAGAAGGGAGATTATGGTTGAATTAAAGGATAAGAGTATATTTGAAATTTAGAATGGTCTTTTGATATTTTTTTTTTCCAAAATGAAATACCTTTTGATGATAATAAAAATAAAAAATGCTATTTTAATTTTTGTCCATAATAATATCACTTCCATTTCTTTCAATTCCATATTATGAAACACAAATAATATCAAAAATCTTTTTTTTGGAAGATTTTTTTTCCACAAATGTGTATATTTCTCTTCTAATGGTCCAACTCCAAGCTCAATTATGAACTTTTTTTTAATCAAAATTGAATTTGCATACTATTCTCGTGACAAATAATTAATAGTAAAAAAAACAGTGAAGAAGATGGAAACACACATTTTTTACTCATCCATTTATTTTATAGTAAAAAAACACGTTTTAGTTTAATTATTATATTATATCATTAACTTTAAAAACCCATTATTTTTTAATCAAGTAGTATTTGTGTACATTGTTTAATTTCACAGGTCACTTTCATACATGCATCTTTCTATTTTATGATGAGACACGTTTCATATGTGAGTTTTTTTTTCAATTTAATTTTTAACATTTAAAATGATTAAATCAACATATTATCTAACAAGAAAGTGACATGGTGCAATGGATTAACTACCATTGTAGCTATTTTAATTGATAATTGTAGTTCAATTAAGGGAGTAGGTTAATAAGAGGGTTTTTTAAGATCAACTTAATAAGGGATTTTCCATGGCTAAGAAGACATCAAAGATCAAGTCATCAAGAAGGTCTTTCAAGGTCAAATCTTATGGTTCAATTAAAGGTTCATCGAATTTAGGTGAAGTAGGAGTTATATTTAAATTTGGTGCTATTTTTTTCTTTTACATTTTCTTTCGTTGTGTTGAGTATATAAAGTATCGAATTGATGTCGGCCACATGCACTTAGTTTTCTTAAATTTATAAATTTGTTATATTGGTCACACAAAGAAGACAATGGGGGGAACATATCAATATGCAATCAAACTACTCTATGAAGCACTAGGATTAGGCAGACACTTTAATCAATCATAAATTTCCATCCTTAATATCGGGGTTGTGCTTGATTGAATGAGGACTGAATTGACTTGGAAGGAATGAGTCAATGTTATTCATATGGAGACAAGAACAACAAAATTAATAATAGATGTACTATATATCGAACTCAACGGTATGATCTTTGTAAAAAGCAATGAAGTTTTAATGTTGTTGTAGTAGTTCTAATATATTCAAAAGTGCTAAGTGATTATAGGTCAAAGTTCTTTTAATATTAGTAAAAAAAATACTCAAATATTAGTAAAACTACTACAATTTAATTAAACATGGTCCATTTTGATAATAATAAAAATAAGGAATGTTCTTTTAATTTTTACCTATAATAATATCACTTTTATTTCTTTCAATCCCATATCATTTCTTTATTAAGGACCACAAATATTATCAAAAATCTTTTTTTTTGGTGAGGTTTCCTTTCACAAATTTGTCTCTTTCTCTTATAATGGTCCAAGCTCAATTATGAACATTTTTTTAATCAAAATTGAATTTGCATATTATTCTCTTGACAAATAAATAGAACAAACTTATCCTTATGAAAAAAAACATTATTTTTTAATAAAGTGGTATTTTTACATTGCCACATGTCATTTTATGATGAGTGTTTCATATGAATTTTTTTTTTATCAATTTAATTTTTAACATTTAAAATTATTAAATCTAACATACGATTCAATAAGCAAGTGACATTATGCAATGGACTAGCTGTTTAAAATGTGCTAGATTTTAAAAACTCATAATCAATTTAATATTATGGTATTGATAATGATATTTTGTAGGGTTGAATTGTAAAATTTTATTTGCATTCTAAAGTTTTTAAAACCTCCCTTTTAATTTTTGAATCCCAACTTTAGCCTCCATCACATCTTTATTTGACGTAAGAATATCGGATTGTAAGAATATCGGATTGATAGGTCGTTCGTTGAAACGCTTCTTGATTAATTTGGTAGCTTATAGAAAACTTATGTGAAATTGGATCAATTACCCTTAAAATTTGTCAACATATATTGAATACTTAATGTAACTTAAAAAAAAAATATTGATCATTGTCTGTTGTGACCGATGCACATATAGGAGTTGGTCTATCTTTTTGATAATTGTTGATCCAGTTGAGATTATGGGATGGGTCGATTCCTTCGTGTATCTAGCTTTAGTTAAACTTTTTCAGTAAGTTGGATATGCATCAGGTCAGTTTCTCTCAGATTGACTCCTGTCAAATCGATTCTTATTAGGTCAACAATTATCAGATCTAGCAGTTGACAGATCTTACAGTTATTGAGGTTTACAGTTGTTGCCAAGGACTCCGGTGAAGTATTAGGAATACAAATAAAATCCTATATTAAAAATATATGAAAAAATCATAAGTTGAAAAGATAAAAAATATCTCCATTGTTTGAGACCTTTTGAATAAAATTCAAAAATTAATCCACAAAAAATTAAGTTCAAAATATAGGATATCATATTATTAAGCAAAAAGTTCAAACATCTATTGGTATAAAGTTTAAGTAGAATCCTTTTTAATCAGAATCTTCTAACTAACACGAAGGGCTCTATCAACGACCACTTCAAAAAGTAAATTGGAAGAACACGAAGAAGGGATTAGAAGGAAGACCAAAACAAATTTTGACAAATTCTAAATCCTAAATTTTCCTTATGTCTTGGCCATTTGCACTAATGGCTAATAGTCATTCGTGATTTATCTCCTCCGTGTTGACCTAAGGACGAATTGACGAGAGCGCTGAGTACGAGCGAATCGTCTTTTTGCCACATGCACTTAATTCGGATGTGACGCAGACTTCAATTAAACTCAATCATGAATCAGCTGACTTGATCTGAATTTGACCATGAGTTAACCCACTTAACTCGAGCTCAATCCGCAGTCAGACCAAATTGACTCTGTGTTGACCAATAATCCGACCACGTGACCTCTGCTTTTTCCGCCACATTAAGTGTCAATATTACTAGAATCTTTCAATGCCAAATAAAAATAAATAAATGTAGGAGTGTTTATAACTCTATCAAAATCATGATCTCAATCACGTGGATTCTGAGTATTTTGAGAAATCTATGAAAATTTATGTGGCAAATGGAAAATTATTATTATTATTTTTAATTTTTTGTTAAAAAAGTAAATAATAATAATAATAATAATAATAATAATAAAGAAGGTATCCGGCTGATATCGTTCCAGCACATTGTCCTGACAACTTTGCCTGCCTTCTCACAGACATGCCCACAGACCATATGTGATGTGGACGCTACAGACACCTTTTTCTAATTATCCTAATAATTTGGGGTAAATTGAATCGAATAAGAGCAATTACCCTTTTCCATTTGTGTCCCTCCAATAAGGTTTTTTTTTTTCATCCGTCTCTTATTTCTGATCAATAGAAGGTAGAGATTAAGCGTGGTAAAATTGAAAAATGGAGGCCTTTTTAGACAATTGGCTGCATATAATTTTTGTTTTTTCGAATAGAGCAGACCAAATCTAAGACTTCGGCCACCCTATCGCGCATCGCCAAATAGATTCTCGAGAATCTACCGGTCAGTCATAATTTATTTTTTAAAAAAAGTATATCGATTTAAATATAATTGAAAATTAAATTACATTCCGTGACACACTTTGTTTTTTTTTTTTATGGTGTAACTTGATTTATTTTAATCATAAATCTTTATTTATTATAAATAGATTACAGCTAAAGATATTAAAAGATAAATCAAAATGCCTTTTGACATGCAATACTTATGGGCTCACGTCTTTATAAATACCAATAAATATTTTTTTTTTTCTGAAAAAAAAGTCTCTAAAAGCCCATCAGTATTTATCATCAAGTAATATATTTAAAGATTAAAAATAATCACAAAGATAGAAAAAAAATCAAAGCATCAAATTTCAATCTTTTTCCCTGTTTTTTAATGGAGATATGATTCGATGTCGATGTCGATGTCTTTGAAATGGCATCCAAGTCATCTGATTTCTAAGTGGATTTTTAAATTAATTTATGCTTAAATTTGATACAATCAGTACAAATTGCGCCAACAACATAGTAAAAATCATTATTTTTTTTATAATTCGAATGTTCCAACCTCAACTTGAAAATCTTTCTTTGATTTACCTATGTGATAAATTTGAAATATAATTTATACATGTTCAAAAATCTGCTTCTAAAATATTCATCTCGTCTAAAATTTAAAATCTAATCCGATGAGTCACCCCTACCAAAGTCACTGCAGAAGAGAATTATCCTTTCAGGACAGTACAATGGTTAAGACATAAGATGTTATCATATAAAACTTTGGAGTTAAAATTCAACATGTCTGAACATACTTTCCTCATATTTTAATTATTTGTACTAATGATTAATAATTATCCATAATTTATCTCCTTCATATTGATCTAGAGAATGTTAGGATGAGTGAACAACCTTTTGTCATTGTAGAAGAGAATGAAAAATGAAAAGGAGTGAAAAAGGAAAGAACAGCCAGCCGGCAAGGTAGAGTCATGGTGAGCTCTCGACTAGGCAGCCACAAGCTCGCGACGGTCTAGTCACGGGCACACAACTAGGCATCTGATGCTGCAGGGATGAGACATGTGGGCAAATGCAACCAGCAATGTGTCGTTGCTTCAAACATCCTGAAAAAAAATTAAAATAAGGAATGAGCATCATCACTTAAAACACTTTAATCCACCTTTAATATCTCTTATTCATCAGATCAATGGATACTTTACACTCTTTTGTGCTTCAACCATCAGCAAAGATAAACACTCAGCCTCATCCTGTTTGACCTTTCTTGCCTTCCTCATAAACAATCATTTCAAAGTAACTTTTTTTTTTATAATTCTTACCAAGTATCGACATCAACCACTCTAATTCAAGTTGCATTGCTGACCAGATGAGCACAATTCTGAACAGGCTTTCAGTTTGTTGACATCAAGCTTGTACTGCGTTTTACTCATCAACCTCTCACCTTTTGGTAAGATAAACGTGTAGAACAAATATTGAATCAAGAGGCTCAATCAGAAGCTGCAAAAGCCTGTCAATAAACCTTTTAGCTGCTTAAAGATGCAGTGTCACTTGTATAATTCTTTGCTTTCACTCTTACCTGAAAAGAATGACGCTAAAAAATATATTAATCGACAATAATAGTAATCAAGTGTTATCTCACTAAGTGAGATCGGATATATAAATCCTCCAAATCATTGAGCTTTATCCTTTATTATATCATTTATATTTAAATATTTTATTCATTTATTTATTTTCTTTCTCATTTAACATTGTCTAACCAGAGGTATATGTTCGTAACATCTTAAATATATCTCTAGAAGTTTTTCCTCCATAAGCATAATTCTGACATTCTTTCTAATATTCTTATTTCTTGTTTATCCATCCTTATATATCTTTACATCCATTTTAATATCTTTATCTTTACAACTTCTCATATATTTGAATCATAATTTAACATTCGGCTCCATAAAACATAGCATGTCTAATCGTCGAATGCGTTCCTCCATTTCAACTATCTTATTAAGATATCTTTCTTAATCCTTTAATCCCTTCTATGATCCTAAATATTTAAAATTCTCAGATAATTCATTTTTTATCTCAACAATTGTCTTATTACATTCAATATTATTAAATTTAAACTCCATATATGCTTATCTTTTATTCTATTAAATTTAAAATCTTTTAAAAAAAATATATTAGACATTGTGATAAAATTAATTATATTTTTTCCTCCTTAATCCGAAGTGAAAACCCCTACAAAGTCCGGCCTCCAGCTCTCCAAATCAAGCTATTGCCATTACAAAGGTAGAGTTTATGAATAAAACTAACTTGGCCAATGTACTTACAACTAAAATTAAATTATATTTCTTTGTGTGTGGCACAGTAAGCATCATGCCTGATTTAAAAGTAGGAATCAGGTATAGCAGATACATTACCTCTCACGCAGCACAACTGGACAGCATATCCGACACATTGGTTTGTCGGAGTTACTCGTTTGGATGGCACAGTGAGGTCCTTGTCTGCTAGCAACTGAAATTAAAAATATTCTTCATTAGCTGGCAATGACAGATTTGAATGAAAAGGAAGATGCAACCAAAATTGTTGTCTTTACAGCAGCATTACAATTGTTAATTTGCATGGCCACGGGTTAGCATCTAGCAGCTAGCTAGAAAGCATTTAGCACTGGAAGATCACGACAATAGTGAAACAAACTAAGCATCAAAGAAAGAAACTGATAGTTCAAAGTACATTGTTGATGAACCCCTCAAAAAAAAGCAATGAAAACAAAGACTGAGATTGTGTTTGTATCACGTGAAATAGTTTTCTTATAGTGTTTGTATCATGGAAAACCACCGACGCTAGCATCATCGAAGGCGTGATCAATTAGACAATTAGGCACAGCACGCTAGCATCATGGATGGGGTGATCAATTAGGCAGAGCTTAGTCGAAGCCCCATCACTATTGACGCCTCCACCTTTACCAAAACCATCCCTGCATCTAACTATGCTTCCAAGTGGAGTAGGCAGAAGTTTATCAAGTGGACCAGGAGGAGCTTGATCAAAAAGGAAAAGGAGGAATAGAAAGAAAAGAATATTTTTCCTTGTATCTATTCAAATAGAAGAAAATAATTGACTTACTCTATAAAATAAATTTTCAAGTACATTACCAGACTATTTTACATCAAACCAATGGGATACTAAGCATCAAACAAAGAAACTGAGTTAAAATCTCCAAGTATGTGCCTTTTCTCATTGTAGATAGTATTAGGCATATTAAAATCTTTGTTCAAGCTCAACATATATTTCTGAACTCTGTTTCTTTCTCCTAAATTGATTTGTTCATATTGAAGCACTGACATTGTATGCTACAAACTGAGAAAGTTTGTGTTTTCAGTGCCATTTCTATTTATTCACTACAAATACGAACTTAGTTTCTCTAAAATTATCATTATCTCATCACATTCTAAAAGAATGAAAAGGGCATCAAACTGCACAACTTTGCCAAAAGTTTCCGAGTCTAAATGTGGATTTGTTGGTATAGCATTTCAATTCTGAATGGTATTGATTGAACAGAGAGGCATCTTTAAATTTGCACCTGATAATGATTTCAGCAATAACAATTTGCTGTCGATGAGATTGCGGTGTAGATAACATAGAAAAACTTATCCACGATCAATTAAGTTGCAGTAAGACAAATAACTGAATATTTAAACATTCAACAATCCAAATTTAGTGACAAACCAAGTTCAATTTTTTTTTTCTTTTCATAAAACAAGGCAACAAATCATGCTGGAGCCATGTCAAATGAACACTCAGCAATGCAAATAGAGCACTTCAAAGCGTCTTGGTTTTCTAATGTCTTGTCAAACAACTTTTCATAAATTGCATTTAAAACAGAAATCGTAAGCCCAAATCTGCAGAAAAATTAGAGAAAACAACTAGATGCTCTGCAAGTTACCAGTTAACTATCAACAGTCCAAAGAGAATAACAAGTAGATACAAGTGGCAAAAGGCGAAGTGCTCTCAATATCTCTGTCAACCTGTCCCAGAATCAATACGGAGAAGATAAATCATGGTGACTGAGAATGCAAGCGATTGGGGGGGAGGGGGGTGGGTTACATGGGATGCAGAGATTTATGCCTTGTCAACCCAAAGATTCAACCCCAAGATCTCATATGGCAAATAACCATCCACTTACCACCTCAGATATGCCTATGCTGACATAACAAGCAGATAAAAAAAAAATGATACACTCAGTTAGGCTCATTGACTATTCCTAGGGATGACCAATCCAGCCCCACGGAAGTTTCCTACTAACCATCAGGATAAATTGGAAAGTGTACGCGGCAACTAGCCGAGAAGCCCAGTATTTTTTTCGTTGGCCCCCCCATTTGGAGAAAAAAATTCTACAAATGCGCCATAGCTGGAGTCAAACCGTGGGTGTCTGGATGACAACCTAGATGTCCTACCATAGGGGTCAAACCGTGGGTGTCTGGATGATAACCTAAATATTTTACCGTGGCACCATGGTCCCGGGGACACATAACAAGCAGATACAAGAGCATACAACATGGTGCATTTTAGCCAGATTGCATTTCGGGTTCAAGTAGTTAGCTCCTGAACTTGGAAGGAATTTTGGGGTTAAGCAAGTGACCTGACCTGGACCAGAGTGAGCTTTTCTTTTGA
The DNA here is from genome assembly GCF_018446385.1 of Zingiber officinale. Lineage (NCBI taxonomy): Eukaryota > Viridiplantae > Streptophyta > Magnoliopsida > Zingiberales > Zingiberaceae > Zingiber > Zingiber officinale. The sequence continues at coordinate 35,955,262 of NC_056000.1, read as the reverse complement.
CCATCCAAAAGCTTCACACCATCACTGACCAACAGGCTCTGAAGATTAACATCCAAAACAACTAATTGATGTTAGGTAGAGAGCACTGAAAAGTGTTAATTCAAAATAATATTCCACAGATACGAATTTACTCAACCCTAAATGAAAACATAATGGATACTTTAAGCAGGGTCTAGTTAAGTTGAAGTCAAATCAAAGACAACAATAAAACCACAACTAAGAATCCCAGACAACACTATATTATAGTGGCCAGCATAAAATCTTATGAGCATCATTCTTAACCATGACTCATTGTTTTCGTATATTAGAGAATGATAGTATTCAAGTTACCCAGGGAAATGACCATTCATTATCGAAGTGCTAAGGCCAAACAAAGAAGGGGAAATGACCATTCTAAAGCTAAAATTTATATAAATAATAATGCACAGATGCATCAAAAGTCAGTCAATATGGGGAAGATGCAAAGCAAAACTGGGATCAGATTACATCCAACATCTTTCCTGCTACCAAAGCTCCAATTATTAGCAACAGGCACTCGCTTGTTGTCATCACCACTGATATTTCATGAAGGCTTCACATGCTCCATGGTTCTTCACTAAAACAATATAACACTCTTATACAGTTACATCATTGCAGTAAGAAAACTGCTGAGCTTATCTTAAATATAAAAAATCTAGTTTACTTAGAAGTTTCTGATAAATTTTACATGGGAGAAAAAAAGGATAGCAAAGACTATCGTCTTGTACAAATATTTGGTACTCAAAACGCAGTACATCAGAGAGCATTCCTTAATGCGCTGAAGATTACAATGAGAGCATTATTTAGTTTGAACATTCCTTAATGAGTTGAAGATTACTACAATGAAAGCAAGTACTTTCCTCCCTCATCACAGATTTCAGGAAGCAGTGAATAGTGAATAGCTTGAAAATATACAAACAATTCTGCTCCTAAGTATTGTAGAATGGCACACGAATGCAGTCATTCAGGTGATGTAAGGTAGAACAATTTATGTGCCTCAATGACTTCCAAGTTCCACATTGCTTCTCGATCTGGTTGTTCAGAGAGGTCAACAATCTTGTGAACCTGCAAAATCATAGAATACTGAGCTACAGTGTCTAGCAACAAATTTCACAGTTAGTTTCCTCGTTATATTGTTCTCTCTACATTAAGATCAAGAGAAATTCCAAGAAGTGTTCAGGTCATTAAACAAACCAAGTTCAATTTTTTTTTCTTTTCATAAAAAAGGCAACAAATCATTCTGGAGCCATGTCAAATTAACAGTCAGCAATGCAAATAGAGCACTTCAAAGCGTCTTGGTTTTCTTAATGTCTTGTCAAATAACTTATCATAAATTGCATTTAAAACAGAAATCGTAAGCCCGAATCTGCAGAAAAATTAGAGAAAACAACTAGATGCTCTGCAAGTTATCAGTTAGACTATCAACAGTCCAAAGAGAATCACAAATAGATACAAGTGGCAAAAGGCAAAGCGCTCTTAGTACCCCTATCAATCCGCCCTAAATTAACACGGAGTGACTGAGAATGCAAGGGATGCAGAGATTTATGCCCTGCCAGCCTAGAGATTTACCTCATATGGCAAATAATCATCCACTTACCACCTGAGATATGCCAATGCGGACATAATAAGTAGATAAAAAAAAATGATAAACTCAATTAGTCTCATTGATTATTTTTGAGGGTGACCGACCTTATCCCACAGAAATTTCCCACTAGCCATCAGGATAAATCAGAAAATGCACGCAGTGACTAACCGAGAAGTCTAGCATCTTTTGATTACATCCTCCATTTGAAGGAAAATTTCTACAAATATGTCATAGCTGGGGGTCGAACCGCGAATATCTGGATGACAACCTGAATATCCTACCGTGACACCATAGTCCGGGGACGCATAACAAGCAAATACAAGAACACACAACATGTTGCATTTTAGCCCGATTGCATTTCGGGTTCAAGTAGTTAGCTCCTGAACTTGGAAGAAATTTTGGGGTTAAGCAAGTGACCTGATCTGGACAAGAGTGAGCTTTTCTTTTGACCATCCAAAAGCTTCACACCATCAGACCAACAGGCTTTGAAGATTAACATCCAAAACAACTAATTGATGTTAGGTAGAGAGCACTGAAAAGTGTTAATTCAAAATAATATTCCACAGATACGAATTTACTCAACCCTAAATGAAAACATAATGGATACTTTAAGCAGGGTCTAGTTAAGTAGAAGTCAAATCAAAGACAACAATAAAACCACAACTGAGAATCCCAGAATTGGATAAAATGAATGAGATACACTATATTATAGTGGCCAGTATAAAATCTTATGAGCATCATTCTTAACCATGACTCATTGTTTTCGTATATTAGAGAATGATAGTATTCAAGTTACCCAGGAAAATGACCATTCATTATCGAAGTGCTAAGGCCAAACAAAGAAGGGGAAATGACCATTCTAAAGCTAAAATTTATATAAATAATAATGCACAGATGCATCAAAAGTCAGTCAATATGGGGAAGATGCAAAGCAAAACTGGGATCAGATTACATCCAACATCTTTCCTGCTACCAAAGCTCCAATTATTAGCAACAGGCACTCACTTGTCATCACCACTGATATTTCATGAAGGCTTCACATGCTCCATGGTTCTTCACTAAAACAATATAACACTCTTACACAGTTACATCATTGCAGTAAGAAAACTGCTGAGCTTATCTTACATATAAATAATCTAGTTTACTTAGAAGTTTCTGATAAATTTTACATGGGAGAAGAAAAAGATAGCAAAGACTATCGTCTAGTGCAAATATTTGGTACTCAAAACGCAGTACATCTGAAGATTACAATGAGAGCATTATTTAGTTTGAACATTCCTTAATGAGTTGAAGATTACTACAATGAAAGCAAGTACTTTCCTCCCTCATCACAGATTTCAGGAAGCAGTGAATAGTGAGTAGCTTGAAAATATACAAACAATTCTGCTCCTAAGTATTGTAGAATGGCACGCGAATGCAGTCATTCAGGTGATGTAAGGTAGAACAATTTATGTGCCTCAATGACTTCCAAGTTCCACATTGCTTCTCGATCAGGTTGTTCAGAGAGGTCAACAATTTTGTGAACCTGCAAAATCATAGAATACTGAGCTACATTAAGATCAAGAGAAATTCCAAGAAGTGTTCAGGTCATTAAACAAACAAATGTTGACAGCACCAACATAGAATGAAACAGCAACATAACAACTTAACTTAAAACAATAAGGGAACCATCATGTTGAAGCTTAAAAAGACTTTGTCTATCACCTGCCACTTTCTTTGCTATGGATGCATTCTCAAAACAAACAACTACAACTAGTATTACATACAGTGACAAGAAAATTGCAAAATCACAAAAGAAGTCACAAGTTCTTCCATAAACTGAACAGTATTATAACATGTTTTGATGGCTTACTCAACTTTCAGTTGTAAAAGTTAATGGTAAATAACTACTTGGCTAAAAGTCCTCATAGTTTACTTTTATGTACATTCAGTTTCTATCATAATAAAAAATCTTACAGGGATAATGATGCATCAGATATCAACGACTGTTTCAGTTTAACAAGTGTTTCAACAATACGTGAACAACTGTAGGCTTTATTTGTGTCACCATACTAAAGGTCCTGAGCTTGCAGACCTTTATAAATGGTCAGTGGTTAATTTTTATGGCTAGAAGATAAATTATGTAGAAAATAACATGGTTCAAATTATAATTATACACATTTGAGAATTGGGATGAACCAAGCCACAGTATATCACTAGTTCTTTGATGAAGAGAGACATCTTACAGAACTTTTACTTTATAACAAAGCTGTGTTGGATTTGTCATTCATCAATTCCTCCTTTATCAAATGAAACCCTTGAAATCATATACTTCAAACAAATGCTTGCTACTGTTGCATGATTTCAGCATCAATTCTAAACAAATATTGTTTTAGCAAACTGAAAGCAAGAGGATGAAGAAGAGTTGCTAGTAGTGATGGAATAAAGAAATCCGCTTTGTTTTAATTCATTTTCTTTTCCTCTTCATAGTAATTTATCACATACACAATCTAAAACTAGAGTCAACGGAATAGAAATTGTGTTTACCATAACTCCCCCCTAATAGCATAGCAAAAAACCTTTATGCCTCATTATCCTATCATTAAAACTATCACTATGTTGTCATGAAAGTGCACTAACGAAAGTTATCATCCTAATGATTTCAAGTTTAAACATAGCCGTAGAACACACTTTTTTTTTAGTAAACTAGTTACCTTGATGGTGGAAATGCCGTCGGATTGAGCTGCGACGTATGGCCCGACAACCATTACATACATCCCTGCATGAAACAAGAAATAAAGTGACTATACCGCAAATGCACAGATAGAGAGAACTAGACAAATTAAAAGGAGTGTTTTTTCGACCCATCTTCCACTGCTGCGGCTGGGATTCGGCAGAGAAAAGGAGCTCGACGACCCCGGAGCCGTCGTCAAGGAGGAAGCGCCCCTCATCAGATCCCGAGACTAGAACGCCCTGCCTGCATTCTCCGTGTCATCAATGCCGAAGGAACAAGCAGGAAAGGAGTGGGTATACGAGGACCTGCAACCAAGCACGCTGGAAGAGGATTCCGTAGATAATGGAGGCGGCTGATGACGAGGAGGTGGACGGACGAGCATCCTTCAGTTCGCCGGAGAAGAGCTTCAGCGCCGCGAGGTTGTAATCCATGGCCGAGATCCGAGATGGCGGAATCCTATCCTTCCACAACAAAAACCCTAAATGGACACTCGTTTTTTTACATATCAGTCCATGATAGTTGCATTTTTTCACAATTGGTATTTTATTTCATAATTATAAAAAAGGGCCTTGTTCGATTGGCGGCGGTTTGCTGGATAAATTCGACGCCTCTCCGCGCCGCAATTGCAGAAGGAGCAGCCGATCGATCATGGAGGTGAGAGTGGAGAGCTCAAGGCTCGTCAAACCAATCGACTGCCATCCACCTCCTTCGACTGATCGTGTCCATATCGTTCCCCTGAACGTCTTCGACAAGGTGACCATGAACCTCCACGTCGCCGTCATCTTCCTCTTCCGCCCGCCTCCTGCGCTGCCCTCCAACGCCCACTTGGAACGCGGCCTCGCGGAGGCCTTGTCTTCTTACAGGGAGTTCGCCGGGAGGCTCGTCGCGGACGGTGACGGCAACCCTGTCATCGTCCTCAACGACGCCGGCGCTCTCTTCGTCGAGGCAACGGCAGACTTGCCGCTCCCGCTCGAACCGTCCCCTGCTTTCCGGCGCTTCCTTCCGAGCACGGACGGCGGTGACGCTGGAGATGCTGTGGCGCAAGTCCAACTGACACGGTTCGCATGCGGCTCCTTGGCCGTCGGATTCTCGTGGCACCACCGCGTCGCCGACGGGCACGGCGCCGGTAATTTTTTAGTGGCGTGGGGGCTCGCTTGCAGGGGGATTCCGTTCCCGCCGCCGTTCCGCGACCGGTCCGCCGTCGCGGTTCGGCGAGAGCCGCTGGAAATTCGGTTCGATCACCGAAACACGGAATACTACTTCAACGCCGACGACGACGGTTACAATTCCCCTGTCGACGACGATGTCGCGATGGTCAAGGTTCACTTCACACCGGAATTCGTCGCCTATCTCAGAACAGAGTCCGAGGCGCCCACCAAATTCGAGGCCGTGGTGGCGCAGCTGTGGCGGGCGGCGACGAGGGCGCGCGAACTCAGTGAGCGCGAGATCACCCACTTAGTGATCTCAGTCGATGGCCGCAGGCGGATGAACCCTCCGCTCTCCGGCGAGTACTTCGGCAACCTGGTCCTCTGGGCCGTGCCCCGCTCCGCCGCCGGCGATCTCCTCCGCCAGCCGCTGCGCCACGCGGCATCAATAATCCGAGAAGAGATCGCCAAGCTCGATGCCGGGTACTTCCAGTCCTTCGTGGACTTTGCGAACTCAGGGGTAGTGGAGGCGGAGAAGTTGGTACCGGCGGCGGAGAGGGAAGGAAGCGCATTATGGCCGGGATTGGACGTGGCGAGCTGGCTGAGGCTGCCATTCTCCGAGGTGGACTTCGGCGGAGGGCGCCCGTTCCAGGTGACGCCGGCTTACGTTCCGGTGGAGGGGCTGGTGGCGATTTTGCCCGGGGAAGACGGCGGCGTCGATGCTTACGTCAACATGTTTGACCGATACGCCGACAATTTCCGTCGGTTTTGCGGCCGCTCGGACTGAGCGAAAAACCAAAAACGACGTGTCCAGTGCATGCATCGAGATGAAGAAACGTGTCGATCTCAGTTGATAATAAAACCATCTGGCCATGCAGATTACTCTCAGCATCGACTACTACAGTAATAAAAGGTGGATCTAAAACCTTTGCTTCTCTCTTTAATCATCAGCATAATTTCTTTTGCAAGAGATTTTCATAAGGTGGATCTAAAACCTTTGCTTTGCACTTTTATGATCAGCATAATTTCCCAAAACTGACGATGATAACACGTTAGACGCTAGCCACTGAATAATCCTAAAAATACAACATGCACTCTCATATTAGGCGTGATAATGAATATGATTAGGATCGAATCACTAAAAAAATTATTTTTAGGGACGAAATTTGAGAAGAATTTGTTAAAAAAAGTTTGTCGTAAAATTTTTTGCTACGAATTTTGGGACGAAAACATATTCATCCCATAAATGGTGTCGCTAAATTTTGCAACGAATAAATAATTTTCGTTGGAAATTTTTACGACAAATTTCAATTTTCATTATAGAATTTGTTACAAATCTGCAACGAACATTAATTCGTCGTCGTAAATTTTATAATCTTAAATCTGCGACAAACATATATTTTATCCCAAATTTGCAACGAAAATTTTTCATCGTAAAAAACATTGCATATAAATAACCACGAAAAAAAAAAATCTGATTTTCATTGTAAATTTGAGACAAAAACAGATCTTTGTCGTGAATAATCAAAATTCGTCACAAATCTACAACAAATTTAGATTTGTTGCAACTCTGCGATGAATTTGAATTCATCGCAGATTTGTAATAAATCTGGATTCATCCCAGAAAATGTCGCTTTTCTCCCCTACAAAGCTCGACAATCTTTAAAAATTTAGAACAAATTTTGGGATGAATTTGGATTCGTCGCAAAAGTTGTTCCTTTCGTCCAGAATTTGAGACGAAAAATTAATTTTTGTCTCAAATTTATGATGAATTTTGGGACGAATCCTGATTCGTCGCAAAAGTTGTTCCTTTTCCATATGAATCTCGGCCATAAGTTGCGACGAAAAACTAATTTTTGTTTCAAACCTGTGACGAATCCTATTTCGTCGTTGATTTAGGACAAATCCATATTTGTCGCAAATTTGCAACGAATACTGATTTGTTGTAAATTACAATAATTTTGCGACAAAGATAAATTTGTCGCAAAATTTATCCCAAAAACAAAAAAAAAATTGTAGAATCTTTTCTGTTTTTTTATCATATTTACATATTACACATACAAAATCTTCAACAAATTACATCCAACACATCCATATCCAACATCCAAACAAATCATCCCAAAAACACATCGTATTCAACATCCAAACAAATCATCCCAAAAACACATCGTATTCAACATCCAAACAAATCATCCCAAAACTAAACATATCATATTCATATATACACATAACCAAAATCTAAACAACAAGAAGTTCAACAAATCATAATATCTAACCATGAAAGTTCTATCATAATCCAAACAACAAATGTAACAAGGCATCCAAAGCAAAAAAAAAAATAATACAAATCGTCATGTCTCAGGAGCTTTGGTCGCCTTCCATGCTTCTTTTTCTACGTCAAATTACAAACAAACAATAACATTTATAAGTATAAAAATAAATCAAACATATTAATGATATATGTATCTAACATTTTCATACATGAATGAAATTTGCAATTAAGATTGTTTGTCATAACATGCAAAGTATCACCATGACATAAAATGCAAAGTATCAAGATGAAATTAAAGCTGTTTGCAATTCATATACTTTGTTCAAGACTCATGTTTCTAATTAATGTTTGGTTTTATATTTCTTGTAGAGATAACATGTAAAGTATCAAGGTAAAATAAAAATATAGAATCAACTATAACATAACATGAAAAAAAAATCCAAACATAAAATTTTCGAAGAATCACCACCACCGCCATCACTATCATCACCGCCATCACCATCACCAGGAGGAATTTGACTTGGAACAGAATTTAACTGAAGATGCTGCATAATAAATTCTTATTGTCGACATATTTTTCTCATTTCTTTATCCTTTTCCTTTATAATGTCATTAAACTTGGAAATCTCTTCAGTTAAGTTATGCATCTGCTGGGTATGTGAGGAGGAGGAAGAACATATACGACCAACTCTATGAGTTCTACTCAAAGAACTCATTCCGAATATCTTTCCTCTCTCTTTTGGCTCCCCCACTCGCCTGTAGCCATAAGTTGAAATCGATACCAATAGATGACTCAGATCCCTCAATATCAGCACTAGCAGAAGCTGAACATCTCTGTGCTGTCTCTAGCTCAACATATTTTTCATGTATTATAATAAAAAATAAAATAAATTTACAATAACAAAATTTTAGGAATGCAAGAGTATAAAGTTAGAGCAGGTATATTATTAAATATTAGAATCTAAGTTATAAATTAAGATCCAAAATTTATTCAAACCTTTTGCTTCGTCCCCATTCCAAGTCTCATCTTTTTTCTAAAATGTACGGGTGAATGTATCTATAAAATCAGACTCCTTTCCCATTTATTTAGTCTAATCAAGATAATGAGAAATTATTAAATAATATAAAATAGATTAACAAAATATTGGGAGAGTTAAAAAATTACTAATATGTCTCATCCATATTGATAGAATATCCCGCATATGTCACATACATTTCTCTAGAATTAAAAGATTAATTTATTTTATTCTAGTGATTTTTTTTTAATTCCTTACTTTCCTAAAAATTTGAAATCCTTATCCAATTTTCCTCGGTGATGAATGCTGGTTTTTTTCCCCCTCGACTTTGCATGATTGAGTACATGGAAAATGTGATCGCCACATTTTTTTTCATGAAAATCCTCCTTATTTCCATCTCATCAATAATGTTCAAAGTGAATGATCACTACAATGAAAGACAAATAATTATTTATATATATATATTCACTTTTATTTAATATATGGAATGAATGAGATATGCCCCTAAATTCACTCCACCATAGCTCTCTTGTTGGCGCTTGAGTGCTGGTATAACTCATCGAGTCTCCTCTCCAATGGGGTTATTCACTATTCTATTAATCTCGTGAATAACACAAACAGAATTATTAAATCTATTATAAATTGCCAAAAAATATTATATAATTAAAATAGTTTAAAAAATAGAATAGTTCGATTCTACTTATGAATCTCCACAAGGGGATATAGACTCGAGTGTTCGGCCTCTCAGCAACCGAGTGTCGAGAAGGAATGAAAGAGGGTACTAACAACTCGATCGGTGAAGGTACTACCAAAGGAGAAGGCACTGCCGAAGGAGAAGGCAATCCTGCAGAGGAAGGTATTGGCATAGCTATATGCGACCGTACTAACATAGGTGTATGTGATGGTACTGGCATAGGTGCATGCGACAGTGCTTCTTGATCAGATGGGGGTGTTGGAAGAGTGTCTGCAGGTGCTATAACTTGAGATCTCCATCTGCGACCACCCCGTCGAATTGTATTCTGAAAATTCAAAAATATGATAAAGTAAATACAAATATGATGCATAATGAATAATAGGAAAAAAAAACTTACCATATTTCCTAAAATTAAGAGAGTGCATGAACCCTTGAGATGACGATAGGATATACCTTCTAATCACCTATAGAAAAAATACAAAGTATTAATAGATAGAATATATAAATTTAAAAATAAAATAGTTTTGTAACTAATTGAGATAAACTAATTGAGCTATGAGTTTTATAATTTACAGATTAAAAATAAATTTACTCCTAAAAAATCAATATCATATATGAAAATAAAATATCATAAAGTTTATTTTATTAAGATAACAAAACTTACCCATTAAAAAAAACCGAAGTCCTCATGGCCATTGTCATTATCATCCTCATCATCGTCATCGTCCTCCTCCTCCTCATCATCAATTTCAGTTGCACCCACATTTATCACTACTCCGCTGGGATCTTGTAACGTTAGAATAACATATTCCTCAGTATGAAATATATTCGTAACTTTCTCTTGTTGATAAACAATGTCCTCCCAACGTTCCTCAATTTTTTCCGTGCTTTCGTCTTACAAACAATCCACCAATCAATTTTGTCTCGTTTTAAACTAGGATATGAAACATAAAAAACTTGAATTGCTTGTTCTGCCAACATAAATTGTTCATATTTCTTATACAATCTCTTATGATTTATTTTAACCAAATTATATCGTGGATGCATCTTCATCCCTTTGATAGGGTCAAACCAGTGACACATGAATAGAATTACTCGTATTTCTGAGCCAGGATATTCTACCTCTATAATTTCATCCAGCAAATCATAAAAATCATTGCTTGCATCTCCATCATTGGATGACTTAACACAAACTCTACTATTCATCGTAGTCTTTCCCATTCCATAATTTTGAGCATGAAAATTATATCCATTTATGAATTATGTTAGCCAAGTGCTTACCATTGCTTTTAGACCCCATGCCAAATGGATTAACAATTCTTGCTCAACATGAGTTTGATTATTATGAACCTAAAATCAAATACGACAATTATTACAAACATTCTTATGTGAAAACCAAATTTAAATTGACTACTTACATATGATTTGCACCATGGTGATACTTTTGGACAATTTAATAAAATATATATATATATGGGTAGCCCGCCATTCTTGACCTGTTAAGTATCTCTACTTACATGGTCTACTTGGTCGACCAAGGTAGTTAAAAATTGAGAATGAGTTTAAATTGGGATCAATAGGGCTTTCATCATTTTTTCCTGTCCTTCACCTTTTGTTTTGAATGTAAGGCACAAATAATATGATGCAAAAGTTATTACTTCCTTGACAATGTATGCATTAATGTTGGGGTTCAATCAAAGTCCCATATTGAAAAGATTTGGTAAAGATCATGGGGGTTAAAAGGATGCAAGATATCTCCATTGATATGAGACCTTTTGGGTAGAGGCCAAGAGCAAAGCCATGAGGGCATAGGCCCAAAGTGAATAATATCATGTCATTGTGGAGATATGTGGACATCCTTTGGGCACAACAAATGGTATCAGAGCCATGGTACGAACCAAATACCATGTGGGGTGGCCTTGAACGAAGTTGAGGGTGGGCCTGGAGTAGGTTAAGGTGACCGGATGTTCGTGGGAGGCCTGGAGCAGGTCAGAGCGATCAGAGACTTGTGTGGAACCAAGTAGGTCAGGGTGACCAGATGCTCACAGGGAGGCCCGAACCAGGTCAGGGTGACCGGATACTCGCGGGGAGGCTTGGAGCAGGTCAGGATGACTGGATGCTTGCGGGAGGTCTAGAGCAGGTCTAGGTGATCAGATACTCGCGGGGAGGTGAGTAGGTCAGGGAGACCGGATGCTCGCAGTGAGGCCCGAAGCAGGTCAAGGTGGTTGAATGCTCGCAGGGAGGCCCGGAGTAGGCCAAGGTGACCGGGTGCGGATGCTTACGGGGAGTGTTGGTTGCTACTCGGAAAACCTAGAGGTTCCACTGTACAAAAATTTTGTACAAAGGTCTGAACCTTTTCCTAGCTACCATGTGTTCTTTTAAATTAAATTTTGGATCGCCTGCGGAACTTAACACGTTTGATCCAAAACTTAATCTATTTGTTCTTTAAGGTTTAGACTTGGATCTCCTGCGGAACTTAACACGTTTGATCCAAATCACCTAAGTTATTAATTCCATTAAATATTAATTTCCATAATTGGTTCCCAGTACTGACGTGGCGAGGCACATGGCCTTCTTGGATATGGGAACAACCACCACCGACTAGACAAAACCTTTTATGGAAAGCTAATATTTAATTTCCTAAAATAACTTTAGGTCAACCAAAAGGAACAATCAAATCACAAGGAAAAGAAAAATAAAAGAACACAACTTCGAAAAACATATTCGAAATACTAGAATCGTAAGCCTCTTGTATTTGGTATTATTTCCATAAATAACTAGTATGCTGCGGAAAGAAAAATTACTAGTTATACCTTATAGAAAAACCTCTTGATCTTCTACCGTATTCCTCTTCTAACCTCGGACGTTGTGTGGGCAACGATCTTCCGAGATGAGAAACCACCAAAGCACCTTCTTCTCCTTTCTTCAAGTTTCGGCCAAGCACTATGCTTCCAAGAGATGAAGATCTTTTCCATCAATCAAGCTCCAAGGGATGTAAGCTTTCTCTCCTTCTTCTCCAAGCTAAAATCCGGCCACCACTTGATCTTCAAGGAGGAAGAGAGGTCCGGCCACAAGATGGAGAGAAGAGAAAGGAAGGAGGCCGGCCACACCAAGGAAGAAAAGAGGGAGAAAATAATAGAGGTTGTTCACCCTTGAAGGCTCCTCTACCTCCTCTTTTATAATCCTTGGTCTTGACAAATAAGGAAATTTTAATAAAAACTTCCTTAATTCTTTTGCCATGAAAAGGAAAATTTTATTTTAATTAAAATAATTTTTCTTCTCACTAAAACATGGTCGGCCACTTATTTCCTCAAATCAAGGAGAGTTTTAATTAAACAAGAATTAAAACTTCCTAATTTGTTTCCGGAAATTTATAAAAATTTCTCCAATAATTTTATCCCTTCATGATTGGTTTATAAAAAGGAAATTTAATAAATTAAAATCTTTCTTTTAAACATGTGGATAAAAAGAAAATTATCTCTAAAAATTAAAATCTCTTTCAATCTACAAATAAGGAAAGATATCAAATCTTTTCTTAATCTTTTGTAGAAACTTATAAAAGAGAATATTTAATTTTTAAACTCTCTTTTAAATCATGAACATGTTTAAAAGGAAAGTTTTCTTAAAATTTAAAATCCTCCTTTAATCAACAAATAAGGAAAGATTTCAAATTTTAAACTCTCTTTAATCATGTAGATGATTTACAAATAAGGAAAGTTTTTACCAAAATTAAAACCATCCTTTTAAACTACAAATAAGGAAAGAGATTAATCTCTTCTCATAATCTTTGTAGAAAGTTATAAAAGGAAATTTTTATTTTTAACTCTCTTTAAAAACATGATATCCACATAAGAAATAATTTTAATAAAATCCTTTTATTATTGTGGCGGCCACCTAAGCTTGGGACCCAAGCTTTGGCCGCCACCTTCATGGCTCATCCACTTGTCTTGGCGGCCCTAGCTTGGGTTCCAAGCTAGCTTGGCCGCCCCATTGATGGGTAAGAAGGTGGGTATGCGGTGGGTATAAATCTCTATATACTAGAGGCTACGATAGGGACAGAGGAGGAATTGGTTTTGGTCTCCGATAAAATTAATCCCGTGTTCGCCCTAACACACAACTTAATTTTATTAATAATAATTCATTCCACTAGAGAACTATTATTGAACTACGCACCAATCCCAAATTACATTTTGGGCTCCTTCTTATTATGAGTGTGTTAGTCTCCGTGTTTAAGATAACAATGTCCACTAATTAAGTAAGTTACCGACAACTCACTTAATTAATATCTTAGTCCAAGAGTAGTACCACTCAACCTTATCATCATGTCGGACTAGGTCCACCTGCAGGGTTTAACATGACAATCCTTATGAGCTCCTCTTGAGGACATTATCAACCTAGTATCTCTAGGACACAGTTTCCTTCTATAATCAACAACACACACTATAAGTGATACCATTTCCCAATTTATCGGGCTTATTGATTCATCGAACTAAATCTCACCCATTGATAAATTAAAGAAATAAATATCAAATATATGTGCTTGTTATTATATTAGGATTAAGAGCACACACTTCCATAATAACCGAGGTCTTTGTTTCTTTATAAAATCAGTATAAAAGAAACGACCTCAAATGGTCCTACTCAATACACTCTAAGTGTACTAGTGTAATTATACAGTCAAGATAAACTGATACCTAATTACACTACGACCTTCTAATGGTTTGTTCCTTTCCATTTTGGTCGTGAGCTACTGTTTATAATTTATAAGGTACTGATAACATGATCCTCTGTGTGTGACACCACACACCATGTTATCTACAATATAAATTAATTGAACAACTACATTTATCACAAATGTAGACATTTGACCAATGTGATTCTTATTTCTAAATAAATGTTTATACCAAAAGCTAGGCTTTTAGTATACACTCTAACAGGGAGGCCCAGAGCAGGTCAGAGTTACCAGATGCTCGCGAGGAGGCCCGAACCATGAGAGTAATTGTGGTCCTTCGTTTGAGGGGAGGATTGTTGGGGTTCAATCAAAGTCCCACATTGGAAAGATTTGGTAAAGATCATGGGGTTAAAAGGATGCAAGATATCTCCATTAGCATGAGACCTTTTGGGTAGAGCCCAAGAGAAAAGTCATGAGGGTCTAGGCCCAAAATGGACAATATCATGTCATTGTGGAGATATGTGGACATCCTTTGGGCGCAACATCTGGTCACTCTGACCTGCTCTGGGCCTCCCCGCAAGCATCTGCACCCGGTCACCTTGACCTACTCCGGGCCTCCCCGCGAGCATTCGACTACCTTGACCTGCTTCGGGCCTCACTGCGAGCATCGGTTTACCATGACCTACTCGTCTCCCCGCGAGTATCTAGTCACCTTGACCTGCTCCAGGACTCCCGCAAGCATCCAGTCATCTTGACATGTTCTAAGCCTCCCCGCGAGTATCTGGTCACTCTGACATGCTTTGGGCCTCTCTGCGAGCATCTGGTCATCCTGACCTACTCCGGGCCCACCCTCAATTTCGTTCAAGGTCACCCCACATGGTATCTGGTTCGTACCATGGCTCTGATATCATTTATTGTGCCTAAAGAATGTCCACATATCTCCACAATGACATGATATTGTCCACTTTGGGCCTAGACCCTTATGGCTTTGCTCTTGGGTTCTCCCCAAAAGGCCTCATACCAATGGAGATATCTTGCATCCTTTTAATTTCATAATCTTTACAAAATCTTTCCAATGTGGGACTTTGATTGAACCCCAACAATTAACAATAAATACTTCAACATGTGCCTTATTTTTGATTTTTTTTTTCTTCAAATGATATAAGAATCTGATTATGCTAAAACAAATTGTATTAGATATTAATATATAATAAAATTAGTATATTTTTATGCATTCATATTATCAAAGTATAGAAGATGAAAATTTACCTTTCAAAAGGATACATCCATCGAAAATAGACAGGTCCTCCAACTTTAACCTCGTATGGTAAGTGAATCAAAAGATGTTCCATGGAATCAAAAAATGAGGATGGAATTATCCTTTTTAAATTACAAAAAATGATTGGAATGTCTCTTTCTAATTTCTCCATATGCGATTGTCTCAAAACTGTAGAGCAAATATCATGTAGAAAAATGCATAACACTATAATAACATCCCATACAAAATCTGATAAGAGTTCCCTAAACGCAATAGGAATGAGTCTTTACATGATTATATGTAACGCCCGAAAATTCTCGAAACTGCA
Source organism: Zingiber officinale (assembly GCF_018446385.1). Taxonomy (NCBI): domain Eukaryota; kingdom Viridiplantae; phylum Streptophyta; class Magnoliopsida; order Zingiberales; family Zingiberaceae; genus Zingiber; species Zingiber officinale. The sequence goes on along the minus strand of NC_056000.1, from coordinate 35,939,561 downwards.
TTATAAATATTCTACAATTTTTCTGGAGTTTTTAGATATTTTTCCTGAATTTTTCGAGTAGCGGAAGCAGCAAAAATAAATAGAACCGCAAAATAGCTTAGGCGGGAATAGAACCCGAGACCTATGGTTTAGGGATAATGTTAGTAACCGGTTGAACCCAGCAGGGCCGTGCTGAAAGGAAAGGGAACCAATAAAATTTATATTGGAGTTGGACGAATTAAGTCTTTAATATAAATAGGAAAATTAATCAAGTGAGGAGGTTATTTTATTTTCACCGTGACCTATCCTCTTCCAAAACCTCACCGCCGCCCACACCTCTTCCTCCTCCTCTCTCGGCGCCCAAGCCCAAGGACTCTCGGATCATCCTCCGGTGACGACTCCAACACGAAAGAGGTTCTTCTCCGCGAGAGGAACGCGAAGACGTGAGCGGATCGTCGAGAAGGTCATCTCCACCGGAATTCTAGCGAATAGAATCGTAAGAAATTACGAACCGGAGGTAAGAAACCCCTCACCTGCAGTATAATAGCTACCGTGTGATTTTTCTGTGCATTAGTTTAGTTATATGCGTATGTTTTCGACACATAGGGTGTATTTAACCCTCCTCGCAGGTTTAGGGATTTAGTGAGTACCTTTAGATGGGTCGGACACATCTTTTCTCCTTCAGTTGGAGGTTTAGATGTTGTTGGGTGCCTAAAGGTAGTCTCCCTAATAGAGAGGGGAGTTAAAGCGCACTAGGTGTTCGATTAAATAACCAGCTTAGAAAAGAATGCAACTTAGGCATTTTTATTAGCACGGTTGAATGCATTAGAAGCATCTAAATTAGTAAATCAGTTTATTCTAGCTTATATGGGACTACGGTCCAATGGGTGGGCTCCCACAGTCGTCTCTAGGTTCAGACAACCTAGCTCTAGGTTCAGATAACCTAGAAAGAGAAATTTAGTGTTGGTGCAACCTTAGGTCAAGGTTGACCTGGTTGACCTGACTCGAGTTGACCTGACTCGAGTTGTATTTTGATGTTTGACTTAGGAAGATTGTTGGTGCAACCTTAGGTCAAGGTTGACCTAGTTAAGTTGTATTTTGATGTTTGACACTCGTGGAAGAGTTGTGTTCTTGATATGGGACAAGAATAGATGTTTGGGAGATTATTGGTGCAACCGTAGGTCAAGGTTGACCTGGTTGACCTGATTCGGGAAAAAGTCCAAGTATGGAGACTTGGCAACGGAAAAGTCCAAGCAGGGAGCTTGGCATGCGAAAAGTCCAAGTATGGAGACTTGACACTGGAAAAGTCCAAGCAGGGAGCTTGGCACGCGAAAAGTCCAAGTATGGAGACTTGGCACTGGAAAAGTCCAAGTATGGAGACTTGGCACTGGAAAAGTCCAAGTATGGAGACTTGGCACGGAGAAGTCCAAGCAGGGAGCTTGGCAAGAGGGAAAGTCCTAACTGAGATGTTAGGCAGTTGGAAAGTCCTGGTGAGTGAAGCCAGGCAGTGAGAAAGTCCTAACTGGGATGTTAGGCAGTGTGGAAAGTCCTAGTGAGTGAAGCCGGGCAAGGGAAAAATCCAGATGGATCAAGGGTGATCGGACATCTGGTGTGGAGAAGTCTAAGTGGGTCAAAAGGATTGACCGGACAATTAGCGGAAGTCTAGCAGTCAAGGGAGTGACCGGATGCTAGAATGATGTACCAGGTCAAAGTTGACCGAATGTTGGTGTGGAAGCCTTAGGTCTAGGGTCGAGAAGTTTGGATCGGTCGTGACCGATCCAGAGGGGTCCCGATCGGTCCGGTGACCGATCGGACGATGGCTCACTGATTGTAATCTGATCGGTTTGGAGACCGATCGAGGCAACGCAACCTCGCGAGAAGAAGCCGTGGATCGGTCTGCCGACCGATCGACTGCTTATGTATCACTGGGGACCGATCCAGGGGTCTTGATCGGTCCGGGACCGATCAGGCTATCCACCTCCGATCGGTCCGGGGACCGATCGGGAGGTTCGCTGTGGCCTGATCGGTCTGCAGACCGATCAGGGTTCTAGCCGTTGCGACGCAACGGCTAGTTTCTTCGCTGTCTTCTTCGCAGGTATAAAGGGGTCGACGGCTGCTGCTGCACGTTAACTTCTTCTTCTTCTTCCTTCCTGTTGCGAAGTGCTGTTGTGCTTGAGCTTTGTTGAGCTCCTCCTTGTCGAAGCTTCGCGTGAGCTTCATTCCACGACTGGATCAGCTGCTGCTGAGTTGCTTGCTGCATCTGTCCGTGAAGTTGCTACTTCATCCGGGACCCCAGTCGACGAGAAGGCAAGCTACTGTGTTTACATTCCTATTGTATTTTGTTCTTGCTATTCTCTTGTACTCTTAGCTTGATGTTGTAAGTGATTGTGGCGAGGTTTCTCCACCCACAAGGAGTTTGATTTAGCCGGTTTTCCGGGGACTCATCCACTGACGGATTAATAGGCTTCGTCCACCTTACGGACACGCCGAGGAGTAGGAGTTTCATCTCCGAACCTCGTTACATCCTTGCGTAGAGGTTTGATTTCTTCTCCTATTTTCTTTCTGCATTTAGTTTCCGCTGCGCTAACCCTAGTTTGTAGAAAGAAACGCGAGCAATTGGGGTCGGCTATTCACACCCCCCCTCTCTAGCCGTACGAAGAGATCCTAACATTTAGAACAGTTTAGCTATACTCAGTATTTTACTTTTCAGTTGGCACTGTACTGGATTAGATATCCATTGAGCTGGGCTCCCATAGTCGGTCCCTAGGTTTAGATAACCTAGTAGCTCTACTAAATTCGGGACTTGCAACCCCGGGTCTAGTTAGAGATGCGCGCATAGCACGTACAGTTGTCGGGCCCCTCAGCAGCATGTTTAGTATTTTCACTTATTATATGTATACGGTTTTCAACCTTTCACAAATTAGTTCGTGAATTCAGTACAGTTCTAGCAGTAGCTCAGTATTAGCGTAGCTCAGTTCTTAGTATCAGCTTAGTTTTTCCCTGTGAATATGCATGATGACTTTATGTTCAGCTTTAGATATGCCATGATTGTATGCTTATATGTCATGCCATGCTTAGTTTATGTTAGGATCTTTCGTACTCGGCTAGAGAGGGGGTGTGTGAATAGCCGACCCCAAATTCGCTTTCTTTCTACAAATCGAGTTAGCACAGCGGAAAATACAAAGAAACGAAAGAGAAGAAAACCAAACCTTAACACAAGGATGTAACGAGGTTCGGAGATTAGGGCTCCTACTCCTCGGCGTGTCCGTAAGGTGGACGAGTCCAGTCAATCCGTCGGTGGATGAGCCCCCGGAAAACCGGCTAATAGATACTCCTTGTGGGTGGAGAAACCTCGCCACAATAACTCGCAACAGCAAGATAGAATACAAGGAATACAAGAAGTAAATACAATGAATGTAACAATACAAGCTTGCCTTCTTGTCGTCGACTGAAGTCCTGGAAGCAACAACTTCACGGACGAATGCCAACAAGCAGCTCAGCCGAAAGAAGCTCACGCGGGGCTTCGGAAGTGAGCTCAACAAAGCTCAGTCGAAGCTCAAACTTCAGCAGCAGAACAGAAGTTCTAAGAAGGAAAAAGAAAGAGAGAGATCTCACAGAAGATGTCCTCGTCTCCTTATACCTGCGAAGAAGAAACAGCGAAGAAACTAGCCGTTGCGTCACAACGGCTAGAACCCTGATCGGTCTGTGGACCGATCAGGCAACATCCTGATCGGTCTGCAGACCGATCAGGGAAGAAGCCTTCGCTTCTGTTCCGTCCCTGATCGGTCCATGGACCGATCAGGGAACCTCCTGATCGGTCCACAGACCGATCAGGGAACTTCCTGATCGGTCTGGGGACCGATCAGGCTTTGTGCTCGCTCCTGTTCGGCTTCTGATCGACTCCTGATCGGTCACCAGACCGATCAGTTATCACACAGTAGGCTACTGATGTGTTACTGATCGGTCACCAGACCGATCAGAATATTCGAGGTATCACTGGATCGATCACCAGATCGATCTAGTTCATGGTTTTCGCCCAAACCAAGTTCAAACCAACATCCGGTCAATCTTGACTTGTTGGTACTTCATTCCTAGCATCTGGTCACTCCCTTGACCTGCTAGAATTCTCCGCCAAGTGTCCGGTCAATCCCTTTGACCTACTTGGACTTTCCTCAACACCAGATGTCCGATCATCCCTGATCCATCAGGATTTTCCCTTGCCTGGCTTCACTCACCCGGACTTTCACCTGGCTTCACTCACCAGGATTTCCACACTGCCTAACATCCCAGTTAGGACTTTTTCACCGCTGGCTTCACTCACCAGGACCCATCACCCTTAACGTCCATTTGGACTTTCCCTTGCCCGGCTTCACTCACCAGGACTTTCCACACTGCCTAACATCCCAGTTAGGACTTTCCCACTGCCTGGCTTCACTCACCAGGACTTTCCACACTGCCTAACATCCCAGTTAGGACTTTCCCTCGTGCCAAGCTCCCTGCTTGGACTTTCCGCGTGCCAAGCTACCTGCTTGGACTTTTCCCCGTGCCAAGTCTCCGTACTTGGACTTTTCGCGTGCCAAGCTCCCTGCTTGGACTTTTCCCGAATCACGGTCAACCAGGTCAACTTTGACCTAAGGTTGCACCTACAATCTCCCAAACACCTATTCTTGTCAAACATCAAGAATACAACTCTCTTCTCGTCAAACATCGTCAAACATCAAAACACAACTCGAGTCAGGTCAACTCGAGTCAGGTCAACCAGGTCAACCTTGACCTAAGATTGCACCAACAATCTCCCCCTTTTTGATGTTTGACAAAATCCAAAATCAAGTTAGGTTAACCCGATAACCTAACTTAGGTTTTCTAATGTTCTTCCTTGAACATTCTTCCAAAACCTACACTCTCCCCCTTGGGACATCTCTCCCCCTTTTTGACACACATCAAAAAGAGGGAATCAAGGTCAAGAGTTTCTTCCTAATGAAAGTCTCATACCTTTCATTGAAACCCTTAATTTCCCCCTTGAAACTAAACTCAACACTCAATTTAGTGATAATCCCATATCACTAATCCTCGAAAGTCTTAAGGAGTAAAAACTCCCCCTAAAAGTCAACTCCCCCTTGACAATTAGGTAAAACTCCCCCTAAAGGTCAACTCCCCCTTGACCATTGCACCAACAATGTCTTAGAGAGTTTCAAACCTTTAGAAACCCGAAACTCACTCCCAAAAACTGAAATTTCAGACACCTGCTGAAAATCAGAAACTGGCACGCACTGATCGGTCCTCAGACCGATCAGAAGCCCCATGGATCGGTCCCCAGACCGATCAGGCCTTCCCTGGATCGGTCCGGTGACCGATCCAGCCTCTGAAATCAGAGATTTCTGATTTTCTCCCCGGGAGAAGTTCAGAAACTCACAGAAAATTACAGAAAATTTCAAAAATTACGAAACTTTGAGGATACATTCCTCATATCATACACTATCAAGGAAAAATAGTTTTCTATGAAAATAGTTTCCATTTTTCAATCTTGATACAAAGTTCAAAAACTTTGAAATAGTTCAAGTTTAACTCAACTTTGTATCACAATGTTCAATGATGAATGCTATCACTAGGAAAGCTTCATCAAGGTTTTTCAAATCAATTTTAAAATGCTTTTAAACCCTTTAATTTGGGACCATAATCTTAGGGATAATTGTACATGACTTGTACACAAGCTTTCCCTATGATCCCCCATTTAGAATTAGGCTCATCTAGGTACAAGAACCATGCACCTTGATCCTAACTCATCATCCTAATATCTCACACACATCTAAGGTGTATCAAACACATTCAAGTCAATTTTGATGTGAGATATGGGTTTAGGTTAGCTTAATCTAAGTTCTCATGTATTTTTCTAAAACAACAACTTGATCTCCATATCAAATTGTGTTGTTTATCCTTAGATCAATTTCATTGATTATAAATGCAAGAAATGATGACATGGCATAAAATGATATCATACATAATAACATGTGCCAATGTCATGATGTCATGGCATAAAGTATGAAACTTTAACTAAGGCATGACATATAACTAACCTAAGCATTATCATGACATTTTAAATGATCATAAAATAAATATGATGTCATGACATGGCATATGGCAAACAATACATGGCAAATAGCATATAAAGGTATAGAAAATACCTAATTCTAGTCTTAGTTGTCATTTTTGATAATTTTGATCATTTTGCCATAAATTCTATATTCCTAAGTGTAATGGACCTAAAATCAAATACAAAAGATTTTTAGATCACTATGTGCCAATTAGATTGACTCTAGAAAACTCCTTAATTGAGATTGGCACATCCTAATCACCTTAGGAATAATTTTCCATTTCATTTTCAAGGCTTGATTACACCTTGAAAATTCCTCAAATGCCACCTTTTGCTATGAATAGATTAACTATCTATCCAAATAAGGTTGACACACTCTAATCCATCTAGCGTGATGAAATCACGCTCCTAGGAACCCAATACCTATTTGAGCTCATTGGGTTCACTAAATATTCACTAGGGATGACTTCCCTAGCAACCCTCCTAATGACCCTCCTAGGCTTTAAAGCCTTGGTCATTTGGGACTCATCAAGATCAACTCTAGGGGTGACTCCCCTTGTGACCTTGGTGATGGTCTTCCTAGCCCTAGATTTTGTTCCATAATCGAATGGAACATTATGATAAGTGGGCTTGACCACTTGGGACTTAGGTTTGTGACCCAAACCTTTCTTGTCCTTGAATATTGGTTTTTGACCCTTAAACCCTAGAGATGACTTCTCCAAGTTCTTAAGAGCCTTTTCCAAAGTATCAAGTCTTGACCTCAAGACTTGATTCTCCTTCTCTAATACCTCAAACTTTAATTTATCATTTTTCTTTGAGGTATTCCTAGGCATATGTCTAGATGATTTGGGATTTCTACCTAGGTTATCCTTAACCTTAGATGAGTTGATCCTAGGGTTGGCTTTCCTAGTGTTATCCTTATCTAGGCTCACATGTTTGGCACCTAAGCATGTGTATCGATTTTTATAATTATCATGCGTATCATTATTGTCAATTGCAATCAAACTACTAGCATGCATCTTACTAGTATTGCAATAATGAGCCTTAAAGGTTACCTTAGGGTTTGCCTTAGCTCCCCCTATCGATGTGCTCGTCTTCTTGTCCTTGTGAGGTTGCCTCCCCCTCGGACATTGACTCCGATAATGTCCCCTTCGCTTGCATTGGAAGCACACCATGTGCTCCTTGCCCTTGCGTGTTGGGACTCCGACTTCCTTGACCTTTGGCGCCGGTGGAGTCTTCCTAACCCTCCTTGGACACTTACTCTTGTAATGTCCATACTCCCTACACTCAAAGCACATTATACGTAATTTACAAGAAATTAAATTGCTTGAGTTACCTAGGGTTGAGGATGGTTGAACGCTCTCTCCTTCATCCCTTCCGGAGGTAGAAGCTTCTTCTTCTTGCTCCAAACTTGAAGAAGAACTCTCCTCCTCTTCATCCTTAGATGCTGAGTGACCCTCAACCTCTAAATCCATGCCTCCATGATGTGAGCGACTTGACTCACTTGACTTCTCTTCATGGCTTGAAGTGGAGTTCTCCTCATGGAACTTAGCCAAGTTGTTCCACAACTCCTTGGCATTGTTGTATCCACCTATCCTACACAAAACATCATTAGGTAAAGAAAATTCAAAAATTTTCAATACCTCATCGTTGACGGTTGATTGGTGGACTTGCTCCTTTGTCCACTTCTTTTTCTCCAAAAGTTCTCCTTCTTTATCCAATGGAGGCGTAAAACCTAATTGAACACAACTCCAATTCTCAAGGTTAGTCATAAGAAAATATCTCATTCTTACCTTCCAAAACGCGAAGTCGTCGCGATCGTAGAAAGGTGGAATCGTGATGTCTTCTCCGAGTTGATCCATCTCTAGCTTGTGCTCCCTCGGATGTTAATCCGGCGAAGAGCGACCTCGCTCTAATACCACTTGTTAGGATCTTTCGTACTCGGCTAGAGAGGGGGGGGGTGTGAATAGCCGACCCCAAATTCGCTTTCTTTCTACAAATCGAGTTAGCACAGCGGAAAATACAAAGAAACGAAAGAGAAGAAAACCAAACCTTAACACAAGGATGTAACGAGGTTCGGAGATTAGGGCTCCTACTCCTCGGCGTGTCCGTAAGGTGGACGAGTCCAGTCAATCCGTCGGTGGATGAGCCCCCGGAAAACCGGCTAATAGATACTCCTTGTGGGTGGAGAAACCTCGCCACAATAACTCGCAACAGCAAGATAGAATACAAGGAATACAAGAAGTAAATACAATGAATGTAACAATACAAGCTTGCCTTCTTGTCGTCGACTGAAGTCCTGGAAGCAACAACTTCACGGACGAATGCCAACAAGCAGCTCAGCCGAAAGAAGCTCACGCGGGGCTTCGGAAGTGAGCTCAACAAAGCTCAGTCTCAAGAGCACAAGAACGTAAGTTCTAAGAAGGAAAAAGAAAGAGAGATCTCACGGAAGATGTCCTCGTCTCCTTATCCTGCGAAGAAGAAACAGTGAAGAAACTAGCCGTTGCGTCTGGACACCTGATCGGTCTGCGGACCGATCAGTATATCCTGATCGGTCCGCATCGATCGAAGAATCGCTCTGGGGTCCCCGATCGGTCCATGGACCGATCGGAACCTCCTGATCGGTCCACGCCTCGATCGACTTCTGATCGGTGCGGGACCGATCAGGGAGGTCCCTGATCGGTCAGGATCTCGCCTCGCTCTCGATCGGCCGATCGATTCACGATCGGTGCGATTTCATGAGCAAGTGGCTATCGATTCAATCGCTGCCCCAATCGATCAGTAATATTCGAATCGATCACCGATCGATCTAGTTCATGGTTTTCGCCCAAACCAAGTCCAAACCAACATCCGGTCAATCTTGACTTGTTGGTACTTCATTCCTAGCATCTGGTCACTCCCTTGACCTGTTAGAATTCTCCGCCAAGTGTCCGGTCAATCCCTTTGACCTACTTGGACTTTCCTCAACACCAGATGTCCGATCATCCCTGATCCATCAGGATTTTCCCGCTCACTGACTTTCCCTGGCTTCACTCACCAGGATTTCACCTAACATCACTCACTAGGACTTTTACACCGCTTGGCTTCACTCACCAGGACTTTCTCTGCGCTTCACTCACTAGGACTTTCCTTCCACCTAACTTCACTCACTGGACTTTCCACCTGCCTCTTCACATACCAGACTTTCCACTGCTGACTTCACTCACCAGGACTTTCCCACTGCCTGACTTCACTCAGGACTTTCCCTCGTGCCAAACTCCCTGCTTGGACTTTCCGCGTGCCAAGCTACCTGCTTGGACTTTTCCCCGTGCCAAGTCTCCGTACTTGGACTTTTCGCGTGCCAAGCTCCCTGCTTGGACTTTTCCCGAGTCACAGTCAACCAGGTCAACTTTGACCTAAGGTTGCACCTACAATCTCCCAAACACCTATTCTTGTCAAACATCAAGAATACAACTCTCTTCTCGTCAAACATCGTCAAACATCAAAACACAACTCGAGTCAGGTCAACTCGAGTCAGGTCAACCAGGTCAACCTTGACCTAAGATTGCACCAACAGTTTATTCAGTATATCCAGCATATGTTTTAAACAGCATGATTTAAAATCATATTTGCATCGTTGCATGTTTTGTGAGGTAGATGATTTCTTACTAAGCTTTTTAGCTTATAGATACTACTTTTCTTATACTGCAGATAAAGGTAAAGGAAAAGTGGATCAGTAGCGGAGGCTGGAGGGCAATGCTATCAAGATGTGTGTGGGCAGGAGTTGGAATAAAGATCTTTGGGATCTAAACAGTTTTACTTCAGTATTAGCACTTTGCGTTTTTTTAGTTTTCATTATTCAGTTTTGATTGTTAAGTGTTATGAGATAGTAAACCATGCACTATGTAGTATGCCAGGTTTAGAATGTTAGTAGTGTTATATTAGTGTGATTTGCATTGGTTTACAGTTGTTGTGTGAGGTTTTGGCACGCCAAAGTGCTGAAATCAGATTCTCGGGCGAAATCAGAACTCTGATCGGTCTCCAGACCGATCAAGGCCTGAGCAGTGCCACTGGATCGGTCAGCCGACCGATCCAAACAGATACAGTATGCTACTGTATCCTCCTAGATCGGTCAGCCGACCGACCCAGCACGATACAGTAACGTTCCAGGAGAGTTTCAGGTGCCTGGATCGGTCAGCCGACCTATCCAGACATACCTGGATCGGTCTGCCGACAGATCCAGCCACACCTGGATCGGTCTGCCGACCGATCCAGTTGGGAACAGAACGACCGCAGCTCCGATCGATATGTGGATCGATCGGCTGGTCTGTAGGTAGTTGGGAAGTTTAGTTTCTAGTCCCTAGCTCAGTTGGGATGTTCAGTTTCCCCTCCTTAGCATGTGTACACCAGCAAAGAAGGTCTTTAGACCTTTCTTATCAGTTGTATCCGTCCTTAGTAGAGTAAAATTTTAATTAGCCCAGCTTTCCGCACAGTATAGTTTAGCATAAATTATAGCGACCAGCCTTACAGCCAGTACCCAGAAGGTGGGTCGTTACAGAGTGGTATCAGAGCAGTGTTCCATACTTCCTACACACACATCAGCATTGAACCTGCAGCTTCCAAGTAAGAACATCTCTCACTTTATTTATGTTTCCTGTTTTCATGTTAGAAGTAAATGAAGCATGTTTAGTATGTGATAGTATATAACATGATAGCAATAGTTATATAATTATAAGTGTATTAGTTATGCATGTCCTGTCCTCCATGTCTTTAGAAATGGCACGGGGACGCCCAGCTAGAAGGACACCAGCTACTGAGCCCCAGCATGAGGCAGGCAGTTCAGTGCCTCCCCCAGACCTTACAGCGTTAGTGGCTCAGTTACAGCAGCAGCTAGCTGAACAGCAACAGGAGATAGCCACCCTCAGGGCTAATCAGCAGAATACCCCCCCTACAGCGCCAGCGCCAGCACCAGTACCAGCACCAGCAGTCCCAGCAGCTGAGCCAAGAAAGGAAGCCTATCTGATCCAGTGGCAGCGAGTCAAGCCAGAGAACTTCTCAGGCACTAGTGAACCATGGGATGCACAAGCCTGGTTCAAAACACTGGAGAGCACGATGGAGCTTCTGGACTGGCCAGAACACGAGAAGGTGAAGTGTGCCTCCTTCTGCCTGACAGGAGACGCACGCATGTGGTGGGAAAGAATCAGAACGAAGCACCCAGTGAACTAGATGTCATGGGCTGACTTCGAGAAAGAATTCTTCGAGGAGTTCTTTCACATACGGGTTACAAACCGCCACTACGACGAGTTCACTGAGTTTCGTCAGGGCAACCTTTCAGTTGAGGAAGCCGTGAAGAAATTCAACAGTTTGGCTCGTCTATGCCCAGAGCTAGTCAGCACAGAGAAGGAACGAATTCGGTTGATGCTTAAGATGCTGAGGCCAGAGATAGCAGTGAACGTGGCTAGTGGCATACATAGGCCACAAACCACAGAGGAGTTAGTGAGCAGTGCCTTGACCACAGAGCATTACCAGAACAGCATAAAGCAGCAGAAGCAAGTCTACTCAGAGTCCAAAGGCCAAGGAAACTCTCACACTCAGAAACAGCAAGGCCACAGCTCTAACTGGAAAGGGAACTCCAACAGCAAGCGCAAATCAGGGAGTGACCCAAAAGGAGGACCATCTAGCAAGCGACCCAGTTATCCAAAGTGTGCAACTTGTGGGAAATTCCACACAGGGGTTTGTCGCAAGGGCACACGAGGATGCTTTGAATGTGGACAAGAAGGGCACATGGCCAAGCAGTGCCCGAACAAGACCGGTCTTCCTCAGCCACAGCAGATTCAGTATACAGGCCAGCCAGCTCAGTTATATCAGATGCAGGCCGCTCTAGAAGGTCCACTTATCAGCCAGGGCAGATTAGAAGCCCCTCCAGCTATGGCGAATGCGAGGATCTACTCACTCACCAGAGAGGACATAGCCAATGTCTCGACAGTTGTCACAGGTCAGATTAGCATTTTTCAGTATAATGCTACTGTTCTATTTGATACTGGGGCAACTCATTCATATATAGCCCGGATGTTCTCCGAAAAATTAGAAATACCCTCAGAGGTACTCAGTGGTCAGTTTTTGACGGCACTACCTTCAGGAGAGATCATGGCATCCACGCACTGGCTCAGAGCAGTGCCGGTCATTATAGCAGACAGAGAGTTCTTTTGTGATTTGATAGTGCTAGAGATAACCGACTATGACGTTATCTTTGGAATGAACTTTCTGATCAAGTACGGTGCTACCATAGAGTGTCGTAAACAGAAAGTCATCTTCCAACCTGAAGCGGTAGTGCAATTTGAATACAGCGGGGAACCAAAGAGAAAGGCCAAGAAGCTTCTCTCAGCTATGAAAGCACAGAAGCTACTGGATTCAGGATGTACAGGATTCCTAGCACATGTAGTCAACGCCAGCCAGGACAAGAACCAACAGCTAGCAGAGGTTCGAGTCGTATGTGACTACCCAGTAGTCTTCCCTGAAGAGTTACCAGGCTTAGCACCAGACAGGGAGATTGACTTTGAGATAGAGCTCATTCCCGGTACAAATCCTATCTCCAAAGCGCCTTATCGCATGGCTCCAGTAGAACTGAAGGAACTTCAGGAGCAATTACAAGAGCTGCTCGACAAGGGTTTCATACGCCCGAGTCACTCGCCATGGGGAGCGCCTGTATTGTTCGTGAAGAAGAAGGATGGAAGCATGCGACTGTGCATAGACTACAGATCACTGAACCAAGTCACGATCAAGAACAGGTATCCCCTTCCCAGAATCGATGACTGCTCGACCGGTGAAAGGGAGCAGGTGTTCTCAAGATAGATCTCGATCGTTATCATCGGTGAAGGTTAAAGAAGGATATACCCAAGACAAAGATTCGTAACCGGACACTACGAGTTCGTAGTCATGCCCTTTGGCCGACCAATGCTCCACCTACATTCATGGATCTCATGAAGTAGTATTCAGGAGTATTTAGATAAGTTTGTTATTGTGTTTATCGATGACATTCTTATCTATTCAGGAACTCAGGAAGAACATTCAGAGCACCTGAAACTAGTATTGCAGACCCTTCAGCAGAACCAGCTATACGCCAAGTTCACGAAATGTGAATTTTGGTTAGATCAGGTGTCCTTTCTGGGTCACATCATCTCAAAGGATGGTATTATGGTAGATCCCAACAAGATAGAAGCGTAGTAACTGAAAGAGACCTAAGAACGCCAAAGAAATCGGGAGCTTTAGGGATTAGCAGGATATTACGAGAAAGTTTGTAGAGGACTTCTCCAGATAGCCTCCCACCGATGCTCTTACCGAAAAGAATGAAGTATCGGTGGACGAGGATCAGGAGAACAGTCAATGAAAAGGAGATTGACCAGGCTCCCATTTTGCTCTACTGCACAACACCAGCACTTTGACATCTATAGTGATGCCTCTAAGTTGGGACTAGGAGCGATCTTGATGTAAAACGGCAAGGTGATCGCCTATGCCTCCAGACAACTCAAGGATTATGAGAAGAATTATTCTACTCATGACCTTGAGCTTGCAGCGGTGGTGTTCGCTCTCAAAATTTGGAGACATTAGTTATATGGAGCTCAGTGTATGAGATCATCAGTCTGAAGTACTTCTTCACTCGTAAGGATCTGAATATGCGACACAGATGGTTAGAGCTGGTCAAAGACTACGATATAGACATCCTCTACCATCCGGGAAAAGCAAATAAGGTAGCGGATGCACTTAGCAGAAAGTGCTACCTTATTATCTCTAGCACCATGTCACCAACCCTACAGAAGGAGATCGTAGATTTCGGTCTTGAACTCATCGTTGGACTCCCTACTATGACCTTAGAGTCTACCTTGCTTGGTGATATTCGGTCAGCGCAGGCCTGAAATTCAGAAAATCAAGCAAGGGCTAGCGTAAGAAAGTAGAGAATTCAGAGTGTCCGATAGAGGGGTGTTGTATTTTGGTGACAGACTCTGTGTTCCAGATCAGGAGGAACTACGGAGACAAATTTTAGATGAGGCTCACAGGACTCCCTATGCGATGCATCCAGGTTCCACCAAAATGTATCAAGACCTGAAGAAACGTTTTTGGTGGCCCGGGATGAAGCGAGACATCGCCAGATATGTTAGCATCTGCCTCACCTGTCAGAGGGTCAAGGCAGAACATCAGCGACCAGGAGGAGTTCTGCAGCCTATACAGATTCCAGAATGGAAGTGGGAGGATATCTCTATGGATTTCATAGTGGGACTGCCCAGAACCACGAATGGTTTTGACGCCATCTGGGTAATAGTCGACAGGTTGACTAAATCAGCCCACTTTTTAGCATCAAGATATCCTACTCCATGGAGAAGCTAGCTCAGTTGTATCTCCAGGAGATCGTCAGACTTCATGGAGTCTCACGTACCATTATTTCAAACAGAGACAGCAGATTTACATCACACTTCTGGGAGTGTGTACAGTCAGCATTGGGCATGAAGTTAAAGTTTAGCACAGCATTCCATCCATAGACAGATGGTCAGACAGAGCGAGTAAACCAGGTACTCGAAGATATGCTCCGAGCGTGTGCCCTAGATTTCAAGGGAAGTTGGTGCAAATATCTGAGCTTAGCAGAATTTGCATACAACAACAGCTATCAGGCCACTATCGGCATGACACCTTACGAGGCTCTCTATGGGCGGAGGTGTAGATCTCCAATCTGCTGGTATGAGAGTGGTGAGCAAGGAACTAGAGCTTCAGACGGATCTAGTAGCAGATACCACAACAAATATACACAGCCAGAGGATAGAGACAGCTAGAGCCGTCGAAAAGCTATGCTGATACACGACGCAGACCCTTAGAGTTTTCAGTTGGGGATTCAGTGTTCCTCAGAGTAGCTCCCATGAAGGGAGTAATGCGTTTTGGGAAGAAGGGCAAGCTAAGTCCCAGATATGTGGGACCATACCTTATCAGCAGAAGAGTGGGCAAGGTAGCATATGAGCTAGAGCTACCCCAGGAAATGTCAGCTGTCCACAACGTATTTCATGTCTCTATGCTGAAGAAGCATACCCAGATGTCACCAGGTGATTGAAGTACAGATCCGCGAAGACCTCGGCTATGATAGTCGGCCTATTCGGATAATAGACCGAGCGGTTAAGAAATCATGAACAAGGAAGTACCATTAGTCAAAGTCATTTGGCACGATCCACTGCAGAAGAGGCAACTTGGGAGATGGAAGCTAGAAGTATCCGGAATTGTTCTAAGTTTGAGGATGAACTTTTATAAGGTATGGGGATTATAGCAGAAAATCGAAACCGCATTATAAATATTCTATGATTTTTCTGGATTTTTAGATATTTTTCCGAATAATTTATGTCAGACAAAATAAATAGAACCAAAATAGCTTAGAATCGAACCCGAGACCTATGGTTTAGGGATAATGTTAATGTAATTGAACCACAAGGTCGTGCTGAAAGAAAAGGGAACCAATAAAATTTATATTGGAGTTGGACGAATTAAGTCTTTAATATAAATAGGAAAATTAATCAAGTGAGGAGGTTATTTTATTTTCACCGTGACCTATCCTCTTCCAAAACCTCACCGCCGCCCACACCTCTTCCTCCTCCTCTCTCGGCGCCCAAGCCCGGATCATCCTCCGGTGACGACTCCAACACGAAAGAGGTTCTTCTCCGCGAGAGGAACGCGAAGACGTGAGCGGATCGTCGAGAAGGTCATCTCCACCGGAATTCTAGCGAATAGAATCGTAAGAAATTACGAACCGGAGGTAAGAAACCCCTCACCTGCAGTATAATAGCTACCGTGTGATTTTTCTGTGCATTAGTTTAGTTATATGCGTATGTTTTCGACACATAGGGTGTATTTAACCCTCCTCGCAGGTTTAGGGATTTAGTGAGTACCTTTAGATGAGCCGGACACATCTTTTCTCCTTCAGTTGGAGGTTTAGATGTTGTTGGGTGCCTAAAGGTAGTCTCCCTAATAGAGAGGGGAGTTAAAGCGCACTAGGTGTTCGATTAAATAACCAGCTTAGAAAAGAATGCAACTTAGGCATTTTTATTAGCACGGTTGAATGCATTAGAAGCATCTAAATTAGTAAATCAGTTTATTCTAGCTTATATGGGACTACGGTCCAATGGGTATTGGGTGGGCTCCCACAGTCACCTCTAGGTTCAGACAACCTAGCTCTAGGTTCAGATAACCTAGAAAGAGCAATTTAGAACAGTTTAGCTATACTCAGTATTTTACTTTTCAGTTGGCACTGTACTGGATTAGATATCCATTGGGCTGGGCTCCCATAGTCGGTCCCTAGGTTTAGATAACCTAGTAGCTCTACTAAATTCGGGACTTGCAACCCCGGGTCTAGTTAGAGATGCGCGCATAGCACGTACAGTTGCCGGGCCCCTCAGCAGCATGTTTAGTATTTTCACTTATTATATGTATACGGTTTTCAACCTTTCACAAATTAGTTCGTGAATTCAGTACAGTTCTAGCAGTAGCTCAGTATTAGCGTAGCTCAGTTCTTAGTATCAGCTTAGTTTTTCCCTGTGAATATGCATGATGACTTTATGTTCAGCTTTAGATATGCCATGATTGTATGCTTATATGTCATGCCATGCTTAGTTTATTCAGTATATCCAGCATATGTTTTAAATAGCATGATTTAAAATCATATTTGCATCGTTGCATGTTTTGTGAGGTAGATGGTTTCTTACTAAGCTTTTTAGCTTATAGATACTACTTTTCTTATACTGCAGATAAAGGTAAAGGAAAAGTGGATCAGTAGCGGAGGCTGGAGGGCAATGCTATCAAGATGTGTGTGGGCAGGAGTTGGAATAAAGATCTTTGGGATCTAAACAGTTTACTATTAGCACTTTGCGTTTTTAGTTTTCATTATTCATTTTGATTGTTAAGTGTTATGAGATAGTAAACCATGCACTATGTAGTATGCCAGTTTAGAATGTTAGTAGTGTTATATTAGTGTGATTTGCATTGGTTTACGCTTGTTGTGTGAGGTTTTGCACGCAAAGTGCGAAATCGATTCTCGCGAATCGAACTCGACGGTCTCGGACCGATCAAGGCTCGAGGCTGGATCGGTCGGTGGCCACCGACCGATCCAAACAGACTGATATGCTCATGATCCTCCTAGATCGGTCACCGACCGGCCCAGACGATCTGATGAACGTTCGGAGAGTTTGGTGCTGGATCGGTCGGCCGACCTATCCGGATACACGGATCGGTCTCCCGACAGATCAGAACATGGGGATCGGCCGACCGATCCGATTGGGGAAAGACTATCAGACCTCCGATCGATCCGTGGATCGATCGGCTGGTCTGTAGGTAGTTGGGAAGTTTAGTTTCTAGTCCCTAGCTCAGTTGGGATGTTCAGTTTCCCCTCCTTAGCATGTGTACACCAGCAAAGAAGGTCTTTAGACCTTTCTTATCAGTTGTATCCGTCCTTAGTAGAGTAAAATTTTAATTAGCCCAGCTTTCCGCACAGTATAGTTTAGCATAAATTGTAGTGACCGGCCTTACATCCAGTACCCAGAAGGTGGGTCGTTACATTATATGACATTCATGACTTTTCAAACCAATAAATTTACATTCTATCATATCGACGCATCTTCCAAGATTAGAGACATACCCATCTGGAAATTTTGATGATTTTAACCATTTACACACAACACGTCTCTGATTCTTATTCAATGTATAAACTGTTTTTGGCTTTGGTCCCCTACTATTTTCATCGACATCAAGAGTGAGCCTTTTATAAATAATGAATAGCATATTTGAACTCTTTGCAATCTCAAAAATCCACAGGAACTTAAATGAGTGCAATCGGAGTTCTCTAAGTCTATCAGTGAGTTTTGGTTAAAACTCATTGATGGAACTAGAGAATTCCAATTTCACTCATTTCAGTTTCCGTAGATTTCTAGGGTTTCAAGGAGTTTAAATATGCTATCCATTGTTTATTTCAGCTTCTCAGAGGTGTTAAAATATAATAAGGAAGAATTGTTGGGGATCGGATGACCGACTAGAAGGGGGGTTGAATAGGCTAGGTCACCCCAATTTGATTTCTTCTCAATGAGGTTAGTACGCTAGTGGAAATACTATTAACTAAATAAAACAATAAGAATAGAACACAAACTCTAACACGATCGATGTAACGTGGTTTAGAGATTGTTTGCTCCTACTCTACGGCTTGTCCTTGAGGTGGACGATCCCTTAATCCTTCGGTGGATTAGTCCTTGGCAATCTCCAACTATAGTTTTCTCCTTCTCGGTAGAGCAAACCTTTCACAAAGGTCTCTTCCTCTTTACAAGATGAAACTTAGGTTTGGATAGGAAGAGAAGACTTAGGAGTTATTCAACAATCATAAGTAACCTCTGTACTCATCCCCATTTATTATATCTATACCTATACCCACCCTCATACCTATCGAGTATTTAACTTTCATATTCATCCCCATACTCGTTGGATTTTTGAGTATCCATATCCTACCCATCATCCTATTAATCCCTACCATTCTTATTTTTTTAAAAAAAAAAAATTATTTCAATGTACTTGTCAGCTCTTCCTCGTCTCGCGCTCCTTCGATCGGGTGAACATTTCCCGTGAAAAAAGATAAAATACGTGTTGATGACCGGATAAAGAGACAAACTAAGTCTTTTTTATGATGGAAAGTGGGCTAAAGTTTTTTATTTCTCAATAAAAAATGAGGATATATATATATATATATATATATATATATATATATATATATATATATATATCGACTATCAGGTAGGGTATGAGTAGGATTTTACCACATCCGCCTTCATACCCATACTCAAAATACCTATACCCGAATACCCATTTACTATAATCGGGTATAAAAATTTTCACCATATCCTCCTCCATTCGAGTCGGATGTCGGATTACCCATCGAATTCTGGTGAAATTGTCATCCCTAATAACCTCCTTCAATACCCCAAAGCTTCCCTTAAATAAGAGGAGATAGTTGAATAAGAATTCAACTCAACCCGACATCAGTCGACTGGTCTATACACCAGTTGACTAATATAGCCGTTAGATACAACCAACGACTCTTTGCAGGACTCATATTCTACTAACGGTCATATACTAGTCGACTGGTGTCAACACCAGTCGACTAGTCTTCACAGCCGAAGAGCACAGAACCTTTTTGTGGTCTTCGCAGGTGAACCTTCCTGTGCTCTTTACGAATTTGGACCAGTCGATTGGTCCAAGTACCAGTCGACTAGTACATTACATTCACTCATACTCATCCCTTCCGGAGTCGCCCTTGAAGCCCTCTTCCTCGGCCTTCGTCCCTTAGATGCACCCGAGCCCGCGACTCCTCTCTATGCACCCTTCGCGTTGCCTTGAAGTCCGCTTCCCTCGGTTTCACTCTGTTCCTCATCCGACGGTCTCTCAGATGTCTTCCACACCATCCTTCATCGACTCAAGGATCCGAGCCCTAGGATGAGCTTCCTAAACTTGGTCGCACCAAGTTCCTCATGTGTTTCACCAAATCCTGCATGGCTCAAACACATATCAAATACATATGAAAGTCTAACTTAAACTCTTTGACACACATCAAAATCATAATCGTACATATCAATCCTAGGTCGATTGCACCAACAAGGATCACCAAAATTCTCCACGTTGAGCCTAATATGACCCAACGTGGGTCTAATATGGCCCAACGTGGGCCTGATATCATTCTATATCAGGCCCACGTTGGACCTGATATAATTTCATATTAGGCCAACGTGAACCTGATATCTTTCTATATCAGACCCACATTAGGCCTGATATGATTCCATATTAGACCCAACGTGGGCTTTATATCATTCCATACCAGACTCATGTTGGGTCTGATATGATTCCATATCAGGTCTAATGTGGGTCTGATATCATTCTATATCATGCTCACATTAGGCCTGATATGATTCCATATCAAGCCCAACGTGGAGAATTTTGATGATTATTTCTTATTATAGTTTAACACCTTTGAGAAGTCGAAATAAATAATGGATAGCATATTTGAACTCCTTGTAACCTCAAAAATCCACAGGAATTAAAATGTATGCAATTGGAGCTCTTTAGGTCAATTAGGGGTTTCGATCAAAACTCACTGATGAACTTAGAGAGCTCCGATTGTACTCATTTCAGTTCTTATGGATTTCTAGGGTTGCAAGGAGTTCAAATATGCTATCCTTTATTTATTTTAGCTTCTCAAAGGTGTTAAAATGTTTTTATAAGAATTGACATGTAAAAGAGAGAAAAAAAAAGAGGAGAGGAAAAAAAAGAAACGTTGCATGCATAGGAGGAAAGAGAAGAGAGAGAAATAATAGAGAAAATAAAAATAAAAGTAATAAAGGAGGTAGAATGAGAAAAATAATATAAAAAAGTATATCTTTTAGTAAATAATAAATTAACATACACCTTTTAATAAATTTAAAATCTTAAATACACTTTTTAATAAATTAACATAATATATTTGAGAAGACCTATATCATTCTACTAGTCTACTTGATAATTTTGAAAGTGCTCATTATAGTGTAACGATAACTTCCGCAAACCATCCATCATTGTAAAGTTACGCTTGGCCCGATCTAACTACCCTGAACCATGAATTTCTCAATACAAGTCTTTTCTTTTAAAGTAAGTGTCCATACCTGTCCGAGAATCTGGGGTGCTTTAGGAATTCAACTTAATGCCTTATCGCCGCATTGTGCTCGTGGAGCTACCTACGTCATTGCTGAGGAGATATTTTGGACCATTTTTTACAATTTAAAGGAGATCTTCTGTACCATTATTTATTATCCAGATAATACCTTTTTTTATATGTATTAATAGGGATGGATAATCTCTACTTATTATTATCATCCCTATTTATAAAATAAATAGGAATTATTTATCCCTATCAATACATATAGAAAGGATCTTTTGAATCATAAAAATGATCCAAATGATCCCACCTCACATCATTGGGGGTTATTGGTGCAGGAGTGCTCATGTGATAATTTAGAAAAAAATTGATTCATTCCTTTGATATATTTTTTCTTCTTACATTCGATTATTCGACCATTATTTTATAATGTTAAAATAAAAAATGAATGATACATTCTCTCTCTTATCTGTACCTCAATTAAAGTAACAAGCTATAACACTATGTAGCTCATACAATTATGATGTTTTTGATCGAGAATTATTCTTGATAATTTTGATTATCTATCTAAGGTTATCAACAAAAATCCTGTTTAGTTTAGATAATCGATGATTCTCGAGTAATGTTTCATGTCCGACACGTCAGCAAAAGGAGCATGCAACCAGGAATCGGAAAATCTCGGAAAACTGAGATTTTATTATTGATTCCGGAGTTATCGAATTTTTTTTACCCAAAATATCTTCGGATAAAAGAAAAATGTAAAGAAAAAAAACGAAAAATATAGAAAATAAAATTTAAAAATAAAAAAACCTAAAAAAATTAAAAAAAATAAAAAATCATTAAAAATAATTAAAAAATGGTAAAAAAAACTTTTAAAAATAGGAAAAACATTAAAAAAATACAAAAAAAAACATTAAAAAATAAAAAATAGAAAAATGTAAAAAATTTAAAAAAATAATAAAAAAATGTTAAAAACATTAAAAAAAATAGAAAAATGTAAAAAACCCAAAAAAAATTAAAAAAAACTAAAAAATAAAAAGTAAAAAAAAATTTAAAAAAATTAAAAAACATAAAAAACAATATATATATATATATATATATATATATATATATATATATATATATATATATATATATATATATATATATATATATATATATATATATATATATATATATAAAAAAACATGAAAATATAGTAAAATATAATAGAGTTTAAATAATAATAATAAAAATAATAATAATAATAATAATAATAATATTATTATTATTATTATTATGTATAGTTAGTTTTGCAACTAAGGGTAATTTAGTAAAATATTAAATTAAGTTATTCATTAAAATCTTCAAACAAATATGTTTTTATTGTATTAACTAAATTGAACCAAATAATATTTTATTTTTCGTAATCTTGATTATGTGATTATCTGATAATCATATAACAAAGATTATACATGATAACTTAAAACAATACAATAGAACGATGATCATGGTAATATAACATCCGCAGCAATGGTAATATAACATCTGCAGCAATTGTAGAAGAAGAAACAGCAGCATCCGATCGATCGATCGATCATGGAGGTGAGAGTGAAGAGCTGGAGGCTCGTCAAACCAATCGACTGGCATCCGCCTCCTTCGACTGATCGTGTCCACATCGTTCCCCTGACCGTCTTCGACAAGGTGACCACGAACTTCCACGCCGCCGTCATCTACCTCTTCCGCCCGCCGCATGCGCCGACCTCCAATTGCCACTTGGAGCGCGGCCTCGCGGAGGCCTTGTCCGCCTATAGGGAGTTCGCCGGGAGGTTTGCCGCCGACGATGACGGCAACCCCGTCATCGTCCTCAACGATGCCGGAGTGCTTTTCGTCTAGGCGACGGCAGACTTTCCCCTCCCGTTCGAACCGTCCCCTGCTTCACTGCGCTTCCTCTCGAGCAATGATGACGGTGATACTGGAGATGCTTTGGCGCGTGTCCAACTGACACGGTTCGCGTGTGGCTCCTTGGCTATCGGGTTCTCGTCGCACCACCGCGTCGCCGACGGGCACGCCACTGCCAATTTTTTAATCGCGTGGGGGCTCGCTTGCAGGGGGATTTCGTTCCCGTCGCCGTTCCGCGACCAGTCCGTTGTCGCTGTTCCGCGTGACCCTCCGGAAATCCGGTTCGATCACCGGAACACGGAATACTACTTCAACGCCGACAATGATGGTGACAGTTTCCCAAAAGACGACTGATACGGTTAGGTCCTGATGGCAAAGTGGTAATTATAAAGAGAGGGAAGGGCAAAATGGTCATTACACTGTATAGGGCATTAAAGGGGAGAAGGTGCACTGTTGAAGGGGGCTGCTTCGTGGAATTGACTCCGCCGCCAACAGTTGCTTCTTTCTCCTTCTCACTCGAATTCTTCGCCGGCACCGATGCTGACCGCCGGCAGCCGCACATTCTGTAACGCCCGCCCTCCCTGCTAACCCTAAGGGACGGGGCTACGATACTCTATGTACAATTTTTTTTTTTTAAACAGCGGAAGACTTAAAATAATTCTCTTAGTTTAATAAAAACTTTTCTTTTGTTTTCCCTTTCATCAAATCCGAACTACACTACCATGGCCTCAATAACATGATATCAAAATTAGTAGAAACATAACATCAAGTCACGCATACGGTACTACAATTCATTATACCAAAGCATAGTTTTTTAAAAGTTTTTTTTTTTAAGCAGGTTCTTATTTGGTTGCCTAGCCACTGCCACACACATCTCCTTGCCTCTCCTGCTGCTCCTCTAGCTCATCCAGCTTTTTCCTTTATCTGTGGTACAAGGACAGTAAGCTGTGAGCACTCATGGCTCAGTAAGTTCCTTTCCTACTCACTAAAACTGAAAATCATAGTATAATCAAAGAATGTCTCAACATGGCATCATTTCAACTAGTCATGACATAATGTAACATACTCTTTTAAGCATATCATGCAACATGAAGAAATCATAACTAGTCATGGCATATCATAGCGTAAAGCATAGCATGAAGCATAACATAATCGTATCTAATCATCGCATATCGTCATAAGGAGTCATGGCATATCCTACACATGGACATATCATGGAACATAACATAATCATATCTAACCATGACATATCATAAATCATCATAAGGTATATGCAATATGATTTTGAAAAAACATGTATCCGAAAACATGTGTATGTCTCATTATCTTTAAAATCATTTCTTCTTACATATATACTTGAACATAATCTCAACTTAAAGGGGATCCCGGCTATGTACCACTTACATATTGCGCGCAACCTATGTAGGTCCAAGGTAGCAAGTCTTGAACCCTACAAGGCAACATACTAGGCCCGAGTCTTACTCCATCGACCTAGGGGCACTTAGGAGCCCATCCCTAACGAGGCCCGAGTCTTATTCCATCGACCCCGGGGCGCTTATGGAGCCCACCCTTGGTACAAGCCATATAAAGTAAAGTACATGTCATACTTATACATATCATACATCATAAAAGCATGCATCACTTAGGCACACATCCTATCATAAAAGTATGCATCACTTAGGCATACATCATGTCATAAAAGTATGCATCACTTAGGCATACATCATATCATAAAGGTATGCATCACTTAGGCATACATCATGTCATAAAGGTATGCATCACTTAGGCATACATCATACCATAAAAGTATGCATCACTTAGGCATATGTCATATCATAACAATATGCATCACTTAGGCATAGATCATAAAAACATGCATATCTTAAGCATAAAGCATATCATCAAGCATGCATAATTTAACGACATAGCATATCATGAATGCATGCATATTTTAAGCACTAAACATAGCATCAAAGCATGCATAATTTAACCACATATCATAACATAAGCATGCATATTTTCAGCTTATATCATATCATCAAAGCATGTAAAATTTACCCACATATCATAACATAAAGCATGCATATTTTGAACTCATAACATATCGTAGAAATTCTCATCTTGTATAGCTCACAAGCATACATGTCTAAGCATAAAAGTGTATCATGTGCTCATCCAATCATAAGGAACAATGTAACATGATTAATTTGGGTACTAAGCTTCCTAATCCTTTGGGTTCTTATCTTGGCCGAAACCCTCTTAGGTGCCAATTCAGGTTTTAAACAACATCCAAGCATGTAGAACCTAATTCATCCACATATCATTTTCATAGGAAGTATTATAAACAAGATTTACTTGGACTCTAAGTTCTCCAAGTCCTTCAGCCTCATTTGGCCGAACCTTAACAAGTGTGAAACAAGGTTCTAAATGACATAAAGTATGGAAACCTTAACCATATTTATAGCATTTGTTTCAAGTAATATGGTAAGCACAATTGAGTTAGTTCCTAAATCCTTTAAGCCCTTAAAATTATGTCATGGCCGAAACTAACTGTTGGTGCAATATCCCTTAGGTCAAGGTTGACTGGTTTGACCAAGCTTGAGTCTTGGTCATAGTTTCGATGTTTGACAATACATGTAGACACATGGACAATGCAGGTGCAGTTGTTCATATGGGGAGATTCTGATCAGGGACTGATCAGTGTGAATGAAGAAGAGTCAAGTAGGTATACCTTGTTAGAGTGTATACTAAAAGCCTAGCTTTTGGTATAAACATTTATCTAGAAATAAGAATCACATTGGTCAAATGTCTACATTTATGATAAATGTAGTTGTTCAATTAATTTATATTGTAGATAACATGGTGTGTGGTGTCACACACAGAAGATTATGTTATCGGTTTCCTTATAAATTATAAATAGTAGCTCACGACTAAGATGGAAAGGAACAAACCATTGGAAAGTCGTAGTGTAATTAGGTATTAGTTTATCTTAACTATATAATTATACTAATACACTTAGAGTGTATTGAGTAGGACCATTTGAGGTCGTTTCTTTTATACTGACTTTATAAAGAAACAAAGACCTCGGTTATTATGGAAGTGTGTGCTCTTAATCCTGATATAATAACAAGCATATATATTTGATATTTATTTCTTTAATTTATCAATGGGTGAGATTTAGTTCGATGAATCAATAAGCCTGATAAGTTGGGAAATAGTATCACTTATAGTGTGTGTTGTTGATTATAAAAGGAAACTGTGTCCTAGAGATACTAGGTTGATAATGTCCTCAAGAGGAGCTCATAAGGATTGTCATGTTAAACCCTGCAGGTGGACTTAGTCCGACATGATAATAAGGTTGAGTGGTACTACTCTTGGACTAAGATATTAATTAAATGAGTTGTCAGTAACTCACTTAATTAGTGGACATTCGATATCTTAAACACAGGGAGACTAACACACTCATAATAAGGAGCCCAAAAATGTAATTTGGGATTGGTGCGGTAGTTCAATAATAGTTCTCTAGTAGAATGAATTATTATTGATAAAATTAAGTTGTGTGTTCGGGGCGAGCACGGGATGCTTAATTTTATCGGGAGACCAAAACCAATTCCTCCTCTCGGTCCCTATCGTAGCCTCTTAATTATAGAGTATTATACCCACCTATACCCACCTTCTTACCCATCCTATAGGGGTCGGCCAAGCTAGCTTGGAGACCAAGCTAGGGCCGGCCATGGGTATGTTCATGGGTGAATTCATGTGGCCGACCCTATTAAATAAAAAGGAATTTTAATTTTAAAAATTTTCTTATGTGGATAATATAATTTAAAAGAGAGTTTAAAAATTTAAATCCTTCCTTTTATAAGATTCTACAAAAGATTAAGAGAAGAGTTAAAATCTCTTTCCTTATTTGTAGATTAAAAGGTTGATTTTAATTTTGGTAAAAACTTTCCTTTTAATTATATTCATGATTTAAAAGAAAGTTTAAAAATTAAAAATTCTCTTTTATTAGATTTTACAAAAGATTAAGAAAAGATTTAATATCTTTCCTTATTTGTAGATTGAAAGGAGATTTTAATTTTTAGAGATAACTTTCCTTTTTGGAAATTATCCACATGTTTAAAAGAAAGATTTTAATTTATAAAATTTCTTTTTATTAACCAATCATGAAGGGATTAAAATTATTGGAGAAATTTTTATAAATTTCTATAAACAAATTAGGAAGTTTTAATTTTTGTTTTAATTAAAACTTTCCTTGTTTTGTGGAGAAGAGTGGCCGGCCATTATAATTTGAAAAGAGAAAATTATTTTAATTAAATAAATTTTCCTTTTCAATGGCAAAAGAATTAAGGAAGTTTTTATTAAATTTTCCTTATTTGCCAAGACCAAGGATTATAAAAGAGGGGGTAGAGGAGGCTTCAAGGCTAACGACTCTATTCTATTTTTCCTCTCTTTTCTCCTTGGGTGTGGCCGGCCCTTTCTTTCCTCTCCTCTCCTTTGTGTGGCCGAAACCTTCTCATGGTGGAGATAGCTTTGGTGGCCGGATCTAAGAAGGAGAAAAAGGAGAGAAAAGAAGCCTCTTTTCTAGCATCCCTTGGAGCATGGTGGTGGTGGCCGAACCTCTTCATCCTAGGAGAAGTTTTGATGGTCGAAACTTGTAAGGAAGAAGAAGGTGCTTGGTGGTTCTCATCTCGGAAGATCGTTGCCCACACAACGTCCGAGGTTAGAAGAGGAATACGGTAGAAGATCAAGAGGTCTTTCTAGAAGGTATAACTAGTAGTTTTTCCTTTTCCGCATCATACTAGTTATTTATGGAAATAATACCAAATACAAGAGACTTACGATTCTAGTATTTCGAATATATTTTTCGATGTTGTGTTCTTTTGTTTTTTCTTTTCCTTGTGATTTGATTGTTCTTTTCGGTTAACCTAAAGTTATTTTAGGAAATTAAATATTATCTTTCCATAAAAGGTTTTGTCTAGTCGGTGGTGGTTGCTCCCATATCCAAGAAGGCCGTGTGCCTCGCCACGTCAGTACTGGGAACCAATTATGGAAATTAATATTTAATGGAATTAATAACTTAAGGTGATTTGGGTCGAACGTGTTAAGTTCCGCAGGAGACCCAAGTCAAAACCTAAAAGAACAAATAGATTAAGTTTTGGATCAAACGTGTAATGTTCCGCAGGCGATCAAAAAATTTAATTTAAAAGAACACATGGTAGCTAGGAAAAGGTTCAGACCTTTGTACAAAATTTTTGTACAGTGGAACCTCTAGGCTTTCCGAGTAGCAACCTAATTTGCCTAGGTTGTACAGTGGAAACCTTAACCATATTTATAGCATTTGTTTCAAGTAATATGGTAAGCACAATTGAGTTAGTTCCTAAATCCTTTAAGCCCTTAAAATTATGTCATGGCCGAAACTAACTGTTGGTGCAATATCCCTTAGGTCAAGGTTGACTGGTTTGACCAAGCTTGAGTCTTGGTCATAGTTTCGATGTTTGACAATACATGTAGACACATGGACAATGCAGGTGCAGTTGTTCATATGGGGAGATTCTGATCAGGGACTGATCAGTGTGAATGAAGAAGAGTCAAGTAGGTATACCTGACTGGATGGAAATCCTGGTGAGTGAAGCCAGGTAAAAGTCCTAGTGAGTGAAGCTAGGCAGATGGAAATCCTGGTGAGTGAAGCCAGGTGAAAGTCCTAGTGAGTGAAGCTAGGCAGATGGAAATCCTGGTGAGTGAAGCCAGGTAAAAGTCCTAGTGAGTGAAGCTAGGCAGATGGAAATCCTGGTGAGTGAAGCCAGGTAAAAGTCCTAGTGAGTGAAGCTAGGCAGATGGAAATCCTGGTGAGTGAAGCCAGGTAAAAGTCCTAGTGAGTGAAGCTAGGCAGATGGAAATCCTGGTGAGTGAAGCCAGGTGAAAGTCCTAGTGAGTGAAGCTAGGCAGATGGAAATCCTGGTGAGTGAAGCCAGGTGAAAGACCTAGTGAGTGAAGCTAGGCAGATTGAAAACCCTAGTGAGTGAAGCTAGGTGAAAGTCCAAGTAAGTCAAGAGAGTGACCGGATACTTGGCATGAAAGAAAAGTCCAAGTGGGTCAAAGGGATTGACCGGACACTTGGTGAGGGAGTCCTAGCAGGTCAAGGGAGTGACTAGATGCTAGGCATGACGTACCAACAGGTTAAGTTTGACCGGATGTTGGTTTGGGAGGTTTGGGACTTGGTGTTGGGCAAAAACCAAGCTCTGGATCGATCAGTGGATCGATCCAGACCTTTCCCAGCGAACAGAAAGCCTCTGGATCGATCAGTGGATCGATTGGGACGCTGTTGCTTCGCGCGATAAGCGCTGGATCGATCCGTGGATCGATCCAGGCTTTTTTCCAGAGCACAGAGGCGCTCTGGATCGATCCGTGGATCGATCCAAAGCCTCCCCGATCGATTGGGAATAATCGAATCGATTGAGATCCGACCGTTGCGTCGTATTTGAGCCGCAGGCGAGCTTTGTCTTCGGCATCACTCGACAGATTCATTTCAGATCTTCACCAGCTCCTCCACAACTCTTCTCAAGCTCGAGATCGCCAGTTCTTGAAGGTTCTTGGAGGCTCTTCCAAGTCAAGAGGCGGATCAAAGCAAGAAGAAGAAACTAGGGTTAGGGTTTGTGCACTCATTGTAAGCTTGTAAGCTTGTATTTCTTTACTACCCTTTCTTCTTCTTGTATTGAGTCTTGTAGGGCTTCTCCGCCCTTGGTAGTTACCATAAAGGAGAGTTTCATTAGTGGAGGGTGCGTGCGTTGTGTGGATCCTTGGATTAGTCACCTCCCTTGGAGGTGGATACCAAGTAAAATCCAAGTGTTAGCGTGTTTGTATTTGTTTCTTTGTATTTCCGCTGCGCATCCTTGAAGAAACAAGCAACGCCGAGCAACGAGCACGCGAAGAGCTATTCACCCCCCCTCTAGCTACTTTTGGTCCTAACAAGTGGTATCAGAGCGAGACCGCTCTTCACCGGAATCATCGCCGGAAGGGTCAAGCATAACAAGAAGAGCTAGAGGGTGAAGAAGTTGAAGCAAAATTGTCAAAGTCAAAGAAATTCAAAAGCTCAACTTCTACAATGGAATTCCGAGATGGGCTCGGATTCGACACGAGGGTGGCTCCACCATACACTTCCACGAGCTTCGATTCTTGGAAATCAAGAATCGAAAATTTTCTTATGATGGAGATAGAGCAATGGTTTGCTCTTATGGAAGGTTTCAAGACTCCAACAAACTCAAAGGGCAAAGTTCTCAAGAGGAGCAAGTGGAGCCAAGAGCAACTCCAAAGATGTGAGGCCAATGACAAAGTGACCAAGCTTTTGGTCAATTTATTGCCAAGCAACATCTTGGAGCAAATTGGAGAGTTTGAAGATGTCAAGGAGCTTTGGAGCGAATTGGCAAGGATTCATGAGATCCCCTCCACTGTACCAAATCAAGGAGAATCCAAAGAGGGTGACTCAATGGATCAAAATCAAGAAGAGGAGGATTCCGAGGTTGAGAGATGCTCAACCTCCGAAGAGGAGGTCCAAGAAGCTTCATCCTCAAAGGAGAGCAATCAAAAGAGCAAGGAAGAAGTATATTCCTTGTTTCATGTACAAGAGGATGAAGATGAAGAAGAAGGTGAAGTCTCCACCTCTAGGATTGAGGGGGAGCAATCTTCATTGACACCGGAACAAGAGCAAGAAGAATCCTCCACATCCGGGTCAAGAGAAGAAGAGGATGAAGAAGCTTCCACCTCCACAAGTCAAGCAAAATCAAATGGAGGAGAATCAAGGTCCGATCAAGAGGAAGCTTCTACCTCCGGATCCAAAGGAAAAGATGTCACCCCTACAAGCAAAGGTATAAATGTTTCAATTAATAATAAAAATCATATTATATGCTTTGAATGTAGGGAACATGGGCACTACAAGAGCAAGTGTCCTAAATTGGCCAAGAAGAAGGGCCAAGTGGCACAAAAGGGCAAGGTAAAGCCCAAGGAGACCATCCCCAATACAAAGAAGAGCAAGGAGCATATTATATGCTTCTCTTGCAATCAAAAGGGACATTACCGAAGGCAATGCCCCAAGGGGAAGAAGATGGTCAAGGCTCAAGGAGGAAGCTCAATTCAAGGGGGAGCCCCTAAGGTAAAAAGAAAGGTAACTTTCATTGAGCCTATTCCCTTGCATAATGGTAAAAAGCATGCTAATTCAAGTTTATATCATTTTAATGCTATTTACCATGAAAATAGGAAGCATGATAAAATTAAAGAAAAACATGTAGCTTATCATGCTAAGACTACCACACCTAGAATTAGGAAGATAGATAAAAATCTAGGCAATCACACTAAGGACCATAGTTATAAGTCTAGAAACAAAAATGCTCATGGGTGTAATGAAAAATCTATGGTTGAGGGATTATGGAAGGAAAATCAAGTCTTGAGGTCAAGACTTGATAAATTAGAAAAGACCCTTAGAAAAATCACAAATATGACACAAGGGTCTAAGGGTAAAAATCTAGGTCTAGGAGTATCAAAGTCATCCAATGGCCATAGAGGTTTGGGATACAAACCTAAGGCTAAGAAGGATGAAATTTCGTACCATAGGGTTCCATATAGTTATG
This sequence comes from Zingiber officinale, assembly GCF_018446385.1. NCBI lineage: Eukaryota > Viridiplantae > Streptophyta > Magnoliopsida > Zingiberales > Zingiberaceae > Zingiber > Zingiber officinale. The sequence continues at coordinate 35,908,315 of NC_056000.1, read as the reverse complement.
GAACTAACCCTAGGTCTAGTGGTCAAGTCAAGAATACTAGGGAAGTCATCCCTAAGAGTATTTTTGCAATAAATGTGACTAAGGCTTCTAAGAAGTCTAAGAAAGTCACCAACAAGGTCACAAGGGAGGCTATCCCTAGAGTTGACCTAGAAAATGTGACCAAGGCTTCTAAGAAGTCCAACAAGGTCACTAGGAAGGTATCTAGGGAAGTTATCCCTAGTGAGTACCTAGAGCATCCAAGGATCACCAATAGGTGTTGGGTTCCTAGGAGCATCTTCTCTACCCCATAGATGGGTTAGAGAGTATCAACTCTAAGAAGAAGGGAAGTTAACCCAACTTTGAAGAAATTGACACTCAAGGAGCATTTTCAAGGTGATTATTAACCTTTGAAAATGAAGTGGATTTATGTTTACTCTTGGGAAGAGTAAAATGTGTCACAATTTGATAAATTGGATGATATTTTAAGTGACATAAATTGGGAAAACCTAGAGAAATACCAAGTTGGGATTTTGGTATTCTCTTAGAAATTTTAAGGCAATCCGGGCCTTGATTTATATGATTACTCTTGTGGAAGAACGAAATATGCCAACATTTGAGGAATAAGCTAAATTTCAATTAGCATAAGTTAATCAAGAGAACTAGAAATGCAAATTTAGGCTTTGGCACTTTCTTGAAGCACTTTGGGCAATATAGTGTTTAAGTTTTAGGATTAGCTAAGATTAACGATACTTAGATAGGTAATCTAGGTATATTTTATTTATGCTAAACCTTGCCATGATTGTTTGCCCATAATATGCCATGACATCATATTTTATTTTTTTTATTTTTATTTTGCATTCATGACTTATCATGAAAAATACAAAAATACCATGTCATGCCATACATACATCATGTAGTTATAGGAATCTTTCTTTTGAAAGCTATTTTATTTTGATGTATGCCATAACATTATCATGCATTATGTTTATTTCCTTAAAAAAAATAAAAAAATAAGGACATATGACATTAGTTCAACAAGTGGCATTTGTTTACAACAGGTGGAATAAACAAGTGGCATTTGTTTAACAAGTAACATCCTTTATGGATGTCTACCTCTCAAAATGCCTAGATAGATATGCATGATCCCTAGAATAGGGCAAAACCAAAATCTTACATCTCACAAAGACCTATAAGATGACTTGTATGTGTTTCAGTGCACATTAGATACAAGTGAGATGTTAGGATGATGAACAAAACTCAAGATGTTGATTTAGTGCATTCTTTTGAGTTTTAAGTTCATCAAAACACATAGTTATGTGTTTTCCCATCATTGGGAAAGCTAATGTACAAGTCATGTGCATTAAGCCCAAGGAACATGGTGGGATATTGGTTTTGAAAATATTTTTAAAATGATTTTGGAAAACATTGGTGAAGGCTATCTTTTGATAGTAATCACCATTGAATAGTTAGACACAATCTTGAAGAAAAACACTAAAGTTTTTGTAAGTTTTCAAGTTTGTGTCAATATTTGAAAATATGAAGTATTTTCATAGAAAATTATTTTTCCTTGATAGTATATGCCCTAAATAATGCCTACACGAAATTTCATGATTTTTGGATTTTTGTAGAATTTTCTAGGGGTTTCTGAAGTTGGCTGATTTTGAAATTCAGCTACTATCAGAGCTCCGATCGATCCATGGATCGATTGGAGTGTCTGAATCGATCAGTGGATCGATTCAGAAGGCAATTCTAGCGAGCAGAAGCTCGCTGGATCGATCAGCCGATCGATCCAAGAATACTGAATCGATCGGTGGATCGATTCAGAAGGGTTCAATCGATTGGAACCCAACTCCAATCGATCGAAGATGCTGATTTTGGCTGGGAAAGCTTATTTTCAGCATTTTGAACCTATTTTAGTCTAGGTAACCATTCCAAACCCCTGAAAATACATTTGTATACATAAAAAGGGTGTTTTCGTGTGGAAAACAAGGATAGATTGGTTAAGGAAGGCTAAGTTGAAGTTTAGGTCGAGGTTTGTTTCAAATTTTGAATATTTGAACCTCAAAACTTCTAAAATTGGGTTTCCTAAAGTTTTGGGGATTCCAAGTCATTGTTGGTGCAATGACAGAAGTTACCACCATATCTTTAGGGGGAGGGACTCTTTAAAGACATGAAAACTATTTTTCATGAACCTTGGAAGGTGGTCAACCTTCCGTTAAGAACATGCTCAAGGTTGAGCGTTTGAACTTTAATGGGGAGTGGATATCCTCATTGTTCAAGTGGCTTCAAGTGGATAATGCTCAAGGATGGGCATTTGCCTACATTGGGGGAGAATGTAGGGTTAAGGTTAATGAAGGGAATGGGTCCTTCATTATCGTGTTGGTCACAACGAGTGAAGTTGTGAACAACGATGAGCAACTCTTCAGGGGGAGAGTTTTCAACAATGGGGCATTTATTGAAGAGTGCCCAAAATTGAGGCACGGGTTGATGTGTGCTCAAAGATGGGTTGATGTGTGCCAATAGGGGGAGAATGTGTGGTTTAAGTTAGACCTTCATTACCTATGGGGGAGGTCATAGGGGGAGAATGAAGGGAACCAACATTCATACCTTGGCATGAATGGAGTTAAGGCTATGGGATTAGCTTAACTCAGAATGGTCCAAACTTAAAGGTATTGTCAAACATCAAAAAGGGGGAGATTGTTGGTGCAATATCCCTTAGGTCAAGGTTGACTGGTTTGACCAAGCTTGAGTCTTGGTCATAGTTTCGATGTTTGACAATACATGTAGACACATGGACAATGCAGGTGCAGTTGTTCATATGGGGAGATTCCGATGAGGGGCTAGGCGGATGGAAAAGTAGTGAGTAAAGCTAGGTGAAATCCCTGGTGAGTGAAGCCAGGTGAAAGTCCTAGTGAGTGAAGCTAGGCAGATGGAAACCCTGGTGAGTGAAGCCAGGTGAAAGTCCTAGTGAGTGAAGCTAGGCAGATGGAAATCCTGGTGAGTGAAGCCAGGTGAAAGTCCTAGTGAGTGAAGCTAGGCAGATGGAAATCCTGGTGAGTGAAGCCAGGTGAAAGTCCTAGTGAATGAAGCTAGGCAGATGGAAATCCTGGTGAGTGAAGCCAGGTGAAAGTCCTAGTGAGTGAAGCTAGGCAGTATGAAAATCCTGGTGAGTGAAGCCAGGTGAAAGAACTAGTGAGTGAAGCTAGGCAGATTGAAAACCCTAGTGAGTGAAGCTAGGTGAAAGTCCAAGTAGGTTAAGAGAGTGACCGGATACTTGGCATGAAAGAAAAGTCCAAGTGGGTCAAAGGGATTGACCGGACACTTGGTGAGGGAGTCCTAGCAGGTTAAGGGAGTGACTAGATGCTAGGCATGACGTACCAACAGGTTAAGTTTGACCGGATGTTGGTTTGGGAGGTTTGGGACTTGGTGTTGGGCAAAAACCAAGCTCTAGATCGATCAGTGGATCGATCCAGACCTTTCCCAGCGAACAGAAAGCCTCTGGATCGATCAGTGGATCGATCCAGACCTTTCCCAACGAACAGAAAGCCTCTGGATCGATCAGTGGATCGATTGGGACGCTGCTGCTTCGCGCGATAAGCGCTGGATCGATCCGTGGATCGATCCAGGCATTTTTCCAGAGCACAGAGGCGCTCTGGATCGATCCGTGGATCGATCTAAAGCCTCCCCGATCGATTGGGAATAATCGAATCGATTGGGATCCGACCGTTGCGTCGTATTTGAGCCGCAGGCGAGCTTTGTCTTCGGCATCACTCGACAGATTCATTTCAGATCTTCACCAGCTCCTCCACAACTCTTCTCAAGCTTGAGATCGCCAGTTCTTGAAGGTTCTTGGAGGCTCTTCCAAGTCAAGAGGCGGATCAAAGCAAGAAGAAGAAACTAGGGTTAGGGTTTGTGCACTCATTGTAAGCTTGTATTTCTTTACTACCCTTTCTTCTTCTTGTATTGAGTCTTGTAGGGCTTCTCCGCCCTTGGTAGTTACCATAAAGGAGAGTTTCATTAGTGGAGGGTGCGTGCGTTGTGTGGATCCTTGGATTAGTCACCTCCCTTGGAGGTGGATACCAAGTAAAATCCAAGTGTTAGCGTGTTTGTATTTGTTTCTTTGTATTTCCGCTGTGCATCCTTGAAGAAACAAGCAACGCCGAGCAGCGAGCACGCGAAGAGCTATTCACCCCCCCTCTAGCTACTTTTGGTCCTAACACTTACAAGTACTCATTTAGGTTTTCAAGCAAGCATACAAGCATGTGAACTTACTCTAACATCATGTATAAATTTATAAATGGCATCATACAAGTGGTCATGGCCGAAACTTCCCTTAGCATCAATTTAGGTCACTAACAACATATAGCATGTGAATTTTTAGCTTTCTACGTTTCATATTCCATGGAGAGTGACATGAGCATGTTCAATGTAAGTTCTAGGGTTTCTAAGGCATGTATCCCTTCATGGCCGAGACTTTAAGGTGTCCATTTGAATCATAGTTAAATATATAAGCATGTGAACACAATCAACATGTTATCTCAATTTCATAAGAAGCATCTTTAACACATGAGGTCTAAATTTTAAGGTTTCTAGGTCTTTAAACCCTACATGGCCGAACCTCATCAAGCATGGAATTTGTTCAAATGGCATAAAAGCATAGAAAGTCATAACACATTTCATAACATGTATAAAAGTCAAGCACTATAAGCATACATTTAAATTGTGTCTTAGGTTTCCTAGGTTTTTCCTTTCTTTATCTCATAGCATATGTTTGGCCGAAACCTTCCAAGTCTTTAAACTAGGTTTTAGGTGGCCTAAAGTATGGAAAACCTAAACAAGTTTTATGGCAAAAACATCAAAGGAACTATACATATAAGTTTGGTTCACAAACAAGCTAGGACCCTTATGGTCATAATTATCATATATCATGCAACCAATTTTCCTATACTCTAATTAAGCATGGGAGCATCAAACAACTTTCATATCTTATTGTCATGGAGGTTTTGAGCATGTTAAAAAAATCTGTTTAAGCTATTCTAAACCATCCACCTTACCATGGCCGAAACATTAAAAGTGATGTTCATGAGTTTCTATCAACATACAAGCATGCAACTCTTTAAGAAACTCTATATTCTATCATATAAACATGGTGAGTTTAAATTCAAAGTCTTCCTAACCCTAAACCCTTCCTTGGCCAAAACTTGTGAGTGGGGTACTTTTGGTTCCAAGTAACCTTCAAGTATGAAAACAATAATGGATCCTTAACCATTTATTTAGAGGGTTTTGTGCAAGTTAGGTAAACAAATAAATTCCCTAGCCCTTATAAAACCTTTTTGGCCGAAACTCTAGGGTTAGGTACATCTCTAATCCAGCATCACATATATATAAAAATATGAGAGAACACCTTCTTACAAAGCATAGAAAAATTATCATGAATCAAGGCTTATATTAAACATTCCTAGGATCAACAAGTCATTTCTTTGGCCGAATTTTCACAACTTTGTTTCTAGGTTTTAAAATCTTCATAAAATCTAAAAACACATTAAAACCACTTGTACCACAGGTGAGGGGATACTTACTTCCTTTTCGCTTGTGGTTCTAAAGTGTGGTGATGGAAGAAAGAGTCTCTTCTTCTTATTCTCCTCCTTTGATTTCCCTTGGTAGTCTTCCTTGTATCCTAGGAGGAACCTTGTTTTGGGGGCCGAAAATGGAGGAGAGGGGGCTGAGGCTCTCGGTGGTGGAGAGGAGAGAATGAGAGAAATGAGAGAAAAATAAAATCTTCTCTTTACATGCTCCCTTTTATGTTAAGGGGGAAGAGGTAGCAAAATTGATTTTTGCTTTCCTTCTCCCTTAGCCCCCTTTTTATTTTATTTTATTTATTTATTTGTTCCCATTATTCATGATGAAACAAGGGGGAATGAATCCCCTTAATTGTCCTCTTTAAGTCACGGCAAAGGGAGAGGAAGAGGGAGAGAAAAGAAGGAAGGCAAGTTGCCTTTCTCTTGCTCTTTTCTTGCTTTCTTTTGGCTAGCTTTTACTCTCATCCTTATCATGAGTTTCCCTCCTTTGCTATCAATATATCATTCCTATCCCAACTGGTTATTACCCATTAATCCTATCATTTACATCATGAGAGGTTCAAGGTTCAATCCTTGACCACTCCCTATTTTTATTTTTTATTTTTTTTTTTTTGGTTCAACATTCTACTAATATTTTTCTAAGGCAAATTCATCATTCTCATATTTATCTTAAAAGCTTAGTGGGTGTTATACATTCCTCTCCCTTTCTTCCTCTAGCTATCACCCCTTCTCTTCTTCTTCGTCTTGCTTCTGTGACCAGGCCGCAGATCAAGTTCAGAGAAGGGGGAGCTGCGTTCGCGTTGCTCCGCCGCCGTCGATAGGGAGGTTTTGAGGGTCGCCGCCAAAGGAAGAAGGGATCTTCTTTGTTTGGTAGCTCTGCTGCCACCATAAGACCGACCACGCCACTGTCTCCGAGCGCCTCTCGCTTCTCGCTTCTTGCTTCTCGCCGGAGCTGCCTCAAAGTCGTCCCTCCGCTCCTTCTCTCGGATGCAGACAGCCACCTCTCCCATCCTCCTCGCAACACCGCAGCCGACCTCTCCTCCTCGCGATACTGTAGCCGGTTTCTCCCTGTACACAGTGGGATGACGACGCCACCTCTCTCTTTGCACGGTGGCAGTCCATATGCCCCCTCCTTTCCGGCACACCAGTAGCTGTCGTCGGCCGACCCACGACTTCCGTTGACTGCACAACGGTGGCCATGCTCCGATTCGCGCTGCCGTATAGTTTTGACGTCGATTCGGTATCCGAGCCACGCCGCTGTGCGCTTTCGACACTGATCTGGCCTTCAAACCATCGTGTATTCCAGCTTTCGTGCGGTGGTTGTATTTCGACTTGTGTGCTTATGTTGTATTATCCCGGCCTGCGTGCCGATATTAGTTCCCGGCCTGCGCGCTGATATTATTTCCCGGTCTGCGTACCGGTGTCTTATCTCGGTCTGCGTACCGGTGTCTTATCCCGGTCTGCGTACCATTGTCTTATCCCGGTCTGCGTACCAGTGTCTTATCCCGGTCTGCGTATCGATCTCGTGTCCCGGTCTGCGTATCGGTATTATATCCCGATCTGCAGCTCGTCTTCCGGGTCAATGCATCGTTCAGCCTCTCGTCGTCAGATCCAGCTCTCCATCCTGATCGGGCGTCGTCTACTCTTCCGATTCCCGACAACTCGTACCGCGTCCCATCCGAGGGCGCCCCCTGGGCCAGGGTACGTTCCTCGTTCATATTTCATATGCATTTTCATTATTTCATGACTTAGTCTTGTACTCATATATTCGTTGGATCTGCCTCGAGCATCGGGGTACCGGGGGCCGGGTCAATCCGATCGCTGGCTGCAGGTAGCGTTGACCAGAGGACTTTTGAAGACTTGGTCAACACGGGAGCCATCTCAGCACACCCCCTCCGGGACGTCGTGACTTCGTCAACATTTCATCCACCTCACCCGACGGTCCGTCCGACTCAGCTTCCGGACCGGATCAATTTGGCGCCGTCTGTGGGAATCTCCTTCACCTATTCTGGAACGTGAAGATGGACGACGTCGGGAGGTTCTCTGCCATTATCACAATCTCGGAGGACTCGACGCATATATTATATTCTATCCTCACTCCACCGGTATTCGGGAGTCAAGGGATCGTGTGGAGTTTCAGCTGGCTGACAGGTTAGTTTTTCCGTTATGTTTTTTCCCTGACTCCACGGGTATTTGGGAGTTAAGGGACCGAGACAGACCCTTAGCTGGTTGGCACGATTTCTCGATCAGGTACGCTACGAGCTATGCTCTCTTTTTACGATTATAGGAACTGTTATATTTCCCTGATAAAAGAGTAAGAGCCTAGTTCCTTGATCAAAGACTAGAGCCTTCAATTTCTGATCGGACACTAGGGGCCCAGCTCCCCGCTCATACACTTGGGACACAACTCCCCGCTCATACTCTAGGGGCACAGCTCCCCACTCATATACTTGGGGCACAGATCGCCGATCATAGACTTGCAGTACCACTTCCCGATCAGGATCTAGGGGCCTCGCTCTTTGATTACAGGCTAGGGACCTTACTCTCCGATCAGGGACCAGGGGCCCAATTCCTCCATCATGTGTGCTACAGGCTCTGCACCCTTCACCATGAGGCTCTGCATCCTCTTACTGCTACAGGCTCTGCACCCTTCACCATGAGGCTCTGCATCCTCTTATTGCTACAAGCTCTGCATCTTTCACCATGGGCTCAGCATTCTCTTACTGCTATATGCACTTCACTCTACTATTATTATATGCTCTGCATCCTTCACTTGTTGTGCAGTCTCTTACATCTACAGGTGTTGCTCTCTTCACCTACGGTGCTCTGCTTCCTTCTACGGCTATGGGCTTTGCTCTCTTATATCAGCTTCATGTTCTTTATCTTCTCCCCTCGCTCCACGGGTATTTGGGAGTTGAGGGACCGAGACAGATCCTCAATTGGTTGATATCACTTCGCGATCAGGTATGATAAAATCTCTATCTCTTCATTTCGTTATGGGCTCCGTTTCTATGGGCTTTAAGGCTTATCCTCCCCCGTTCGGGGTCGAGATATCGCCACTGGTCTCGGATCAGAGTATCACCGCCAGTCTCGGATCGGGGTATCGCTAACAATCTCTTTGTCGAGCCTTCAGACCAATTCCCGGTCGGGCTTCCAGACCAATTCCCGGTCGGGATGTCAGATCAATTCCCGATCGGTCTCTCAGACCAACTCTCGGTCATTCTTCTATACCAATTCCCAGTCGGGCTTTAAGACCAATTCCGGGTCAGGCCTTCAGATTGCTTTTTTGTCAAGCATTCAGAATGTTTCCCGGTCAGGTCTCCAGGTCGGGTCTTGGTCATACCTCCAGCTCAATGCCTGGTCAGACCTTCAGATTGCTTTTTTGTCAGGCATTCAGAATGTTTCCCGGTCAGGTCTCCAGGTCGGGTCTTGGTCAGACCTCCAGCTCAATATCGGGTCAGGCCTTCAGATTGCTGTTTTGTCAGACATTCAGAATGTTTCCCGGTCAGGTCTCTAGGTCGGGTCTTGGTCAGACCTCCAGCTCAATGCCGGGTCAGGCCTTCAGATTGCTGTTTTGTCAGGCATTCAGAATGTTTCCCGGTCAGGTCTCCAAGTCGGGTCTTGGTCAGATCTCCAGCTCAATGCCTAGTCAAACCTTGAGATTGCTTTTTTGTCAGGCATTCAGAATGTTTCCCGGTCAGGTCTCCAGGTCGGGTCTTGGTCAGACCTCCAGCTCAATGCCTGGTCAGATCTCCAGATTGCTTCTTTGCCAGGCATTCAGAATGTTTCCCGGTCAGGTCTCCAGGTCGGGTCCTGGTCAGGTCTTCAGATCAAGTACTGGTCAGGCCTCCAGATCACCTTTCAATCGGGATTCTAGACTCTCGCCCTAGTGCGAGTTATAAGTGAGCACTGCTCTCACGCTCAACCCCCCAACGACCTGCCCGGTCGACTGTCCCAGACTCTCGCCTCAGTGCGAGTTATAAGTGAGCTATGCTCTCACGCCTCCAGACTCTCGCCCCAGTGCGAGTTATAAGTGAGCTCTGCTCTCACGCCCAACGACCGAGCTGCTCGGTCAGCTGTCCCAAACTCTCGGCCCAGTGCGAGTTATAAGTGAGCTCTGCTCTCACGCCCAATGACCGAGCTGCTCGGTCGGCTGTCCCAAACTCTCGGCCCAGTGCGAGTTATAAGTGAGCTCTGCTCTCACGCCCAACGACCGAGCTGCTAGGTCGGCTGTCCTAGACTCTCTCCCCAGTGCGAGTTATAAGTGAGCATGCTCTCACGCCCAACGACCTCTCGGTCGGCGTTCATCACTCACTCGCAGCTCTGCATGACACTCGTCATACTCGCCGCTCTGCCTGGCACTCAGCTCTCACGTTCCGCTCACTGCTGTTGCTCGATCGGCATTCATCGCTTTACTCGCCGCTCTGCCCGGCACTCAGCTCTCACGTTCTGCTCACTGCTGTTGCTAGGTCGGCATTCATCGCTTTACTCGCCGCTCTGCCCGGCACTCAGCTCTCACATTCCACTCATTGCTATTGCTCGGTCGGCATTCACCGCTTCACTCACCGCTCTGCTCGACACTTATCATTCACGTTTCATTGATCGCTGTCGCCCGGTCGGTGCTCACCACTCACTTGCCGTTCTGCTCGGTACTCATTACGCTTGATTCACTTGCCGCTCTGCTCGGCACTCTCAGCTCACGTTTTCGCTCACCGCTGTTACTCGATCGACGCTCACCGCTTCACTCGCCGCTCTGCTCGGCACTTATCATTCGCGTTTCGTTGATCGCTGTCGCCCGGTCGGTGCTCACCGCTTACTTGCCGTTCTGCCCGGCACTCATTACGCTTGATTCACTTGCCGCTCTGCTCGGCACTCTCATCTCACGTTTTCGCTCACCGTTATTACTCGATCGGCGCTCACCGCTTCACTCGTCGCTCTGCTCGGCACTTATCATTCGCGTTTCGTTGATCGTTGTTTCCCGGTCGGCGCTCACCGCTCCACTTGCCTTTCTGCCCGATACTCGTCAGTCACGTTTCGCTCGTCGCTGTTGCTTGGCCGTTGGTTCGATCACTCACTGGCGCCACTCGGCTACTCGCTTTATGTCGATCGGCCTATCTCTTAAAGGTTTTGTCGGTTGTGCATTCGACATCACTCACCCGTTCTTATTCTGCTCGGTAAGCATTCTCTCTATTTTCAGATCGATATTTCTCGATTGCCAGGTCGCGACTTACTGTCGCTCGGTCGACACACGCTCGGTCACGATCATAGCTTTGCTCATCCATCATTTTCTTTATTTGCCCGGTCGCGTTTACGGATTTACTCGTCCCGATCGCGATTTACTATCGCTTGGTCGATATTTTTCTCAGTGGCGCTCATGGCTCTGCTAGTCCATCAGTCTCTCTATGGCTAGGTCGCAATTTACTATTGCTCGATCGACATTTTTCCAGATTGCGGTTACTCTTGCTCAGTAGACATTTTCTCGGTCGCGCGTTTGATACCACTTGCCCATCGTCTCTCGACCCGCTCGATTGTCTCCCTATCGCCCGATCGGCATTAGGGTTTTACTTCTCGCTTGGCAGGTACATAATCGCCTGATCAGTCTGCTTAGCATCTCTTGACCGTCTGCTCGATATCGCTCGACATTCGCCAGGTCGCTCTTTCGACACTCGCTCGATGTCTTTTGTCGCTCGGCCAACGCTTATTCTTTTCATTGCTCTGTCGGTTACTCGTTGCCCACAGTTACTCGTTCGACGTTATATGATAAACCCGCGATGTGACTTTGCATTCAGTAGCGATTCTGTTTTTCGTTTGGCTGGGTCTAGTCAGTTGGACTTGTGCCTCCTTCGACTAGACTTGAAAGGGAGGCTTGTGATACAGTTAGGTCCAGATGGCAAAGTAGTAATTATAAAGAGAGGGAAGGGCAAAATGGTCATTACACTGTATAGGGCATTAAAGGGGAGAAGGTGCACTGTTGAAGGGGGTTGCTTCGTGGAATTGACTCCGCCGCCAACAGTTGCTTCTTTCTCCTTCTCACTCGAATTCTTCGCCAGCACCGACGCCGGCCGCCGGCAGCCGCACATTCCTCTCCCTTTCTTCCTCTAGCTATCACCCCTTCTCTTCTTCTTCGTCTTGCTTCTGTGACCAGGCCGCAGATCAAGTTCAGAGAAGGGGGAGCTGCGTTCGCGTTGCTCCGCCGCCGTCGACAGGGAGGTTTTGAGGGTCGCCGCCAAAGGAAGAAGGGATCTTCTTCGTTTGGGTGCTCTGCTGCCACCATAAGACCGACCACACCACTGTCTCCGAGCGCCTCTCGCTTCTCACCGGAGCTGCCTCAAAGTCGTCCCTCCCCTCCTTCTCTCGGACGCAGACAGCCACCTCTCCCATCCTCCTCGCAACACCGCAGCCGACCTCTCCTCTTCGCAATACCGTAGCCGGTTTCTCCCTGTACACAGTGGGATGATGACGCCACCTCTCTCTTTGCACGGTGGCAGTCCATATGTCCCCTCCTTTCCGGCACACCAGTAGCTGCCGTCGGCCGACCCACGACTTCCGTTGACTGCACAACGGTGGCCATGCTCCGATTCGTGCTGCCGTATAGTTTTGACGTCGATTCGGTATCCGAGCCACGCCGCTGTGCGCTTTCGACACTGATCTGGCCTTCAAGCCATCGTGTATTCCAGCTTTCGTGCGGTGGTTGTATTTCGACTTGTGTGCTTATATTGTATTATCCCGGCTTGCGTGCCGACCTAGTTTCCCGGCCTACGTGCCGATATTAGTTCCCGACTTGCGCGTTGATATTAGTTCCCGGTCTGCGTACCGGTGTCTTATCTCGGTCTGCGTACCGGTGTCTTATCCCGGTATGCGTACAGATCTCGTGTCCCGGTCTGCGTACCGGTATTATATCCCGATCTGCAGCTCGTCTTTCGGGTTAGTGCATCGTTCAGCCTGTCGTCGTCAGATCCAGCTCTCCATCCTGATCGGGCATCGTCTACTCTTCGATTCCCGACAACTCGTACCGCGTCCCATCCGAGGGTGCCCCCTGGGCCAGGGTACGTTCCTCGTTCATATTTCATATGCATTTTCATTATTTCATGACTTAGTCTTGTACTCATATATTCGTTGGATCTGTCTCGAGCATCGGGGTACCGGGGGCCGGGTCAATCCGATCGCTGGCTGCAGGTAGCGTTGACCAGAGGACTTTTGAAGACTTGGTCAACACGGGAGCCATCTCAGCACACCCCCCTCTAGGACGTCGTGACTTCGTCAACATTAAAAGAGATAAAAGAGAATTACCAGAATTGACCGGATCAAATCATCAAATCAAATCAAATTAGTTTTAGGATTATTCTAATAATTCTGTTATAATTATTAGAATAATTCTCAGAATAATTTTTAGAATTATTCAGTTATTTATTAATTGGTTAATTGACCGAGTACTTGTTTAAACCCTATATATTGTATTATATTGTGGGCAAGTATCAACAGACAATAAGATTAATTATTACTCTCCTATTTTATCTTCTTCCTATTCTTCTTTTAACATGGTATCAGAGCCATGATCCTTCGTTCCTTCTCTTTCTCTTAATTCTCCTTCACAAATCCTCTTCCCTTCTTTTTTCTGCCGCCGCCCAAGACAAAAGAGGAGTTTTTTTTTTGAAACCGCAAAACAAGACGACAAAAGGACTTCCCCTTTTGTGCTACCGTCGCTGTCCACCGAACGCCGACCAATCCTCGACGTTGACAACAAGTGGTTGCTCCAGCCAAGGCTTCTATTTCCTCCAAGGAGAGTTTCTCGAGGCGAAAGGCCCCCTTTTCCGGCGATCCAGTCTCTCTATAAGATAAGTTATTTTACTTTAGATGTCAAATACTCAACACTATCAAGGAGGCCAAAAATAAAATTCAGTCCGATGTCAAATTTGTCGCATCATTGGCCATACTGGAAATCTATGCCCTAAAAGATTTGATTACTCTCGGGTAAAATGTCAAATTTGTCACATCATTGGTCATCCTGGAAATCTATGCCCTCAAAGATTTGCCTCAAATTTCATTGGTGGTTCTACAGTCTCAAGACAACCGTCTATTTCACAAGCATATCCTAAAGCTCTCTCATCTGTGCCTACTTGCGGTAAAACCCCAGAGTTTTCATCTACTGATTGGTATATTGACACTGGAGCAACTCATCATGTCACATCGGATTATAATATCCTTACAGACGTAATGTCATATTATGGCTCAGATACGGTTCAAGTAGGTGATGGCTCAGGTTTGCAAATTGCTAATCTTGGAAACACATATATTCATTTATCTAATCGAACTTTTCACATGCGCAATATCTTTCATGTTCCATCTATCACTAAAAATTTACTTTCTACCCGTCAGTTTTGTCTTGATAACAATGTCATTTTTGAGTTTCATCATAATCATTATCTTATAAAAGATAAAGGAACAAATGCTATTGTGTTTCATGGGAGAATCAAAAATGGCCTCTACTATCTTCAAAGTTCTTCGATCAAAGCTTTTGTTGGTGAACGCACAAACAAACTAGCTTGGCATGCTCGACTTGGTCATCCATCTCTTCATATTGTCCAGTCCATCATCAATAGGTATGGTTTACCTACTTCCATTACCTCCTCTCCATCTCATTTATGTAGGGCCTGCATGGAATCTAAAAGTCATAAGCTACATTTTTATTGATCCGATTATGTTTCTAATTCCCACTTGAATTAATTCATTCTGATGTTTGGGGCCCTGCACCTGTTTTATCTAACCAAGGTTTTCAATATTATGTTACCTTTATTGATCATTTTAGTAAATATACTTGGCTCTATCCTATGAAAAGAAAATCTGATTTATTGGATATATTCTGTAAATTTCAAAATCAAGTTGAACGATATTTTAATTGTAAAATACTTTCTTTTCATTCTGATTGGGGAGGCGAATATCAAGCTCTCCATCGTCATCTTGTCTCTTGTGGAATTGTTCATCGAGTCTCTTGTCCTCACACTCCAGAACAAAATGGCTCTGCTGAGAGAAAACATAGACACATAGTCGAAACTGCCTTAGCTCTTCTTCATCATGCATCAGTTCCACGTAAATTTTGGGATGAAGCTGTTACCACTGCTGTATATCTCATAAATCGACTCCCTACTCCATTGCTCAATCATAAATGTCCTTTTGAAACACTTTATAATTAAACTCCTAATTACACTTTCCTTCGAATTTTTGGTTGCGCATGTTATCCATGGTTACGCCCCTACTCTAAACACAAACTTGACTCTCGTTCACTACAATGTGTTTTCCTTGGTTATAGCAATTTGCACCATGGCTATCGTTGCTTACATATACCAACAGGTCGAATTTATATTTCACGACATGTTACTTTTGATGAGACTCTATTCCCTTTTTCAGTATCTTCTTCGATCGCTCCTCCAGATACAGGTGGCACCTTCTTAATACCACCTAATATTGTCAGAAATGATGGCATCTTAGGTCCTGCTCCGCTCTCTAATAATTCTCCTATACCATCAGAATCATCTCAGGATGCTCCTCCAATCTTGGAAGCCTCGCCGGTCGAAGATAATATGCTCTCTAGTTCTGAATCCTCGGATAATGCAAGTCCGTCATCTACATCACCATGTCAGCCTACTTCCTCATCACCATCAACAAGTGATTCAGATGATAATGCTCCTCGTCGCATGCTTCCCATTAGTAACATTTATGAACGTTGCCCACCAAATGTGACTCGATATCCTCTTCCACGGGCTCTAGTGGTTTCTTCAAAATCTATTGAACCAACTTGTTTTACGCAAGCAAACAAGGATCCAAATTGGCGTAGTGCAATGGCTACAGAATTTGATGCACTTCTTCGCAATGGAACATGGAGTCTAGTTCCACGCACCTCCTCAATGAATGTTGTGGGCTCTAAATGGGTATTCCGTCTTAAGTATCGAGCTGATGGCTCTCTTGAACGGTACAAAGCTCGACTTGTAGCCAAAGGTTTTAGTCAGCAACCAGGTATTGACTTCAATGACACTTTTAGTCTAGTCATCAAGATTACATCTGTCAGACTATTATTATCAATAGCTGTTAGTTCCAATTGCCTTGTACACCAATTGGATATCTCAAATGCATTTCTCCATGGTCATCTTGAGGAAACTGTATTTATGGAGCAACCACCTGGGTTCATTCATCCACAATTTCCATCTCATGTTTGTCAACTTAAGAAATCCTTATATGGTCTTCGACAAGCTCCTCGTGCATGGTTTCATCGACTATCTAATTGGTTACAATCTCAAGGATTTTCTGGATCAAAGACTGACTCGTCTCTATTTCACAAATATAATGATGGGTCTATGATATTTTTTCTTATTTATGTGGATGACATCCAGATAACCGGTAATGATCACAAGGGCATCATAACTTTATTAAGTCTTCTCAATCAAGAATTTCCTACCCGAGATTTGGGCATTGCTCGTTTTTTCCTTGGTATTGAGTTTATTCCACATGAGGATGGCTATCTTCTCTCTCAGAGCAAATACATTACTGGACTTCTTCAAAGAGCCAAAATGGATGGAGCACGTCCGGTCTCTACACCAATTGCTATAAACAATTCTCCATCTTCATCCTCTTCTGCTCTGTCTGATCCACAGACTTATCGAAGCATTGTTGGAGCTTTACAATATGTCACTATCACACGCCCTGATATTACTTTTGCCGTAAATCATGCTTGTCAATTCATGCATGCTCCAACTGAACAAAATTGGGATAATGTAAAAAGAATACTTCGCTATCTCAAAGGTACTATTCTACATGGTCTTCTTTTATATCGTCAATCGTCTCGAGATTTACATGCCTATAGTGATGCGGATTGGGCAAGTTCTCCTGAAGATAGACGCTCTACTAGTGGATATGCAATATTTCTTGGACGAAATCTTATCTCATGGAATTCGAAGAAGCAACCTACGGTATCTTGTTCAAGTACTGAGGCAGAATATAAAGCTATAGCAAATACAACGTCTGAAATTATTTGGCTTCAATCACTTCTCTCTGAACTTCATCTTGCATCAAATATTGCACCAAAAATTTGGTGCGACAATATTGGATCAACATATCTCACAGCAAATCCAATCTTTCATGCTCGTACAAAACATGTGTAAATTGATTTTTATTTTGTTCGTGAACGTGTGACAACTCAACAATTGTCCGTCTCTTATATCTCTGCTGAGGATCAAATTGCTGATATCTTTACTAAGTCATTATCCAGACAATGTTTCAACAAGTTAGCAAGCAAACTCAACGTCAAAGATCTCCCGTTAAGTTTGTCGGGGGTAAAAGAGATAAAAAAGAATTACCAGAATTGACCGGATCAAATCATCAAATCAAATCAAATTAGTTTTAGGATTATTCTAATAATTCTGTTATAATTATTATAATAATTCTCAGAATAATTTTTAGAATTATTCTGTTATTTATTAATTGGTTAATTGACCGAGTACTTGTTTAAACCCTATATATTGTATTATCTTGAGGCAAATATCGACAGACAATAAAATTAATTATTACTCTCCTATTTTATCTTCTTCTTATTCTTCTTTTAACAAACATTTCATCCACCTCACCCGACGGTCCGTCCGACTCAGCTTCCGGACCGGATCAACGACGATGTCGAGATGATCAAGGTTCACTTCACGCCGGAATTCAGCGCCGATCTCAAAACAGAGTCTGGGGAGCCCACCGCATTCGAGGCCGTGGTGGCGCAGCTGTGGCGGGCGGCGACGAGGGCTCGCGGGCTCGGCGAACGAAAGACCGCCCACTTGATGATCTCGATCGACGGGCGGAGGCGGACGAGCCCTCCTCTCCCTGGCGAGTACTTCGGCAACCTGGTCCTCTGGGCTGTGCCCCACGCCGCTGCCAGCGATCTCGTCGCCCAGCCGCTGCGCCACTCGGCGTCAATAATTCGCGAAGAGGTCGCCAAGATCGACTCCCGGTACTTCCAGTCGTTCGTGGACTTCGAGAGCTCAGGGGCGGTGGAGGCGGAGAGGCTGGTACCGGCGGCGGTGAATGGAGAGGCGGCAATATGGCCAGGACTGGACGTGGCGAGCTGGCTGAGGCTGCCATTCTCCGAGGTGGATTTCGGCGGAGGGCCCCCGTCCATGGTGATGCCGCCTTACGTGGCCATGGAGGGGCTGGTGGTGATTTTGCCCGGAGGAGACGGCGGCGTCGACGCGTACGTCAACATGTTCGACCGATTCGCTGACGATTTCCGGCGGTTTTCTCATTGTTTTTAATAATAATAATATATATTATTGTATTGGCTTTATTGCAGTGTTTTATGTCATGTGTTATGCTGATGATAATAATAATTCCTTTGCCTCAAAATTTATATGCATTCAGAAATTAATTTTTGAAATATTTTTATTTTATTTAAGATTCAAATTTAAAATTTCTAATTATTGCTATAAATGACTAAGATTGATCTTAAATTGAAACATTATAATTTCAAATTAAGATTACATTAATCTAATATTATAAAACTTTTATTTTAGTAATTGAAGTTCAAGTAGATCAAAATGACGAAATATTTGGTGGATTCGATACCAAGTAGATAAAAAAGTCATGAATATGAGACCTTTAATTTAGCAAAAGACGAGACCTCTTAATACTAAGAGGATAACCCGGAGGCGGATACTTAGTAGAAGAGGTCCTAGACGAGATTTCTTTGGAAAACAATATCTGTTAGCAAATAAGAAAGTCCCAAAGGTATATTTTTTGCTTAATTATCAAATAAATTAAATTTAAACCAGTTGAGGGTTTATAAATGACATTGACATATATATAGTCATATACTCTTTATGTTTTTGGATAGACTTGGACTTTGACAGTGGTTCGATTTTAGATTGATGGTAGTTGGTAACCCAATCGAGTGGAAGCTAACATAATGGAGTGATGAGTAATTTAGAGATTTGGTTCAGGGTGATTTGCTTGTGAATCGAATATTTTATTCGGTGAAGAGTCGATTAGACATTCAACTAAAGCAAGCTTAAGGAATTGACTGGAATGTTTTTTTAGAAGAGTTGGAAAAGAAGGATATACTTTTTTTAATAATCTAGTTATCTAAGTCTCAGTCGGAATCAGGAATTTTATATCGAGCGGATAAAATATATATGTTTATATTGAAAGAAGATGGTCATGTCGTTACCTTCCATTCATCTCTTTTTCATCCCTATTCTTATATCTTATATATTTTTTATACTTAAAAATTAAGGGGGTGATTGCCGTCATCCTCCTCCTTTGCTCCGTCCCTGATCTCATGATCTAATGCATTTTATCTTATGATTTAATTCGACGACCCACCCAATCCATAAAAATTTTCAAAAATGTAAATAATAATCAATGTAATAATCCAACAACTTCAGTGATTGAAATGCAGAAGGTAAATTTCTTATGCTCTTTAATTTTGAACCTCTCCCGTGCATAGAGAGTCTGCTAACCACTGCACCATTGCAAGATGTTAAAACATGAAAAAATGAGTCTCACAGATTTAACTGAATTGATAAATGACAGCTTGATTGCTATATTAAAAAATTTAAGATCAAATCTTAAGATTGATGGGACGTAAATTTTTACATTACGTATAAACTCATCCTATCTATTACTTAACTTTTTAGTCACTATAATTTATTTTCTCCCGATTAATTCTAGGACAAGCTGATGAGAGCGCTAGAGATGAATAAAAGATAAAGAGATGAACGGTAATTCATTTAATAAAAAGGATGGCAAGAGTCATCAAATGACTTTCATGATGAAGGGAATCAAAGCAAGTCAACTGAAGTATTCATTAATGTTAGGTAAATAGGTGCTTGAAAATAAATATTATCTATTGATGGTTTTGTTGCCTAGCACAAGCTTACAGTTGCTTGAAAATAAATATTATATATTGATGGTAAAACTAATCCATCGTAATCACGAGCATATTGAATATCTTAGATTAATATAATTATTTATAATTATATTTTATATATTTAATAAAAAAATATAATTAATCAATCAATCAATAAATATCAAATATGTAAATTTATTTTAATTTTTATTTTTATCTCAAATCCATACATTTTAATTAGTCATTTTGTAGTCATAGAACTATAGATCGAATTATTCATAGTCTTTAGGATATATACTAAAATAGCAGACTCTAGTTAAAATTTCAAGTATTAATATGACACATGAGTTGTCAGACAATCAAAGGGCTATATCTTTACATAGATACAAAATACTCCTCCGATATTTATGATGGGACTGTTGGATACAGTGGAAGCGTGGTGCTTAGATAGACTGTCTAGCAGTGATGTGATATCTTATTAAATGCTAGTGTGCTACCAAAAGTGTAGCACAACTGAAATCCAAGAATGTCCCTTGATTTCTTGATCGATGATCAGGAAAAAGGTCAATCTCCAAATGGTAGAGATATGGTCAATACCTATAATATGAGTATAAAAACTCTACTAATCTTTTTTTAAAATATCCAGAGAGTTTGTCGAATCTCATTCCTTTCAAATACTCAAAAATCCATAGTAAAGGAATGACAATCCAACATCTACGGATCACTCAACCTCCTGACTAAAAGTTCTACCTATCAAGAGAATATCCTCACAACTCTCATTGTCATGCTGTAAATATCCTTTGTCAACTGTCGACAAAAGGTCAAATACCCTCTGATCTAAGATATAGACCTTAAGACCTTTAACAACTGATCATGTGATCAAGGTCTTAAGCTATTTATGGAGACAATGATAGTTGAGTCGACTAACCATTGTCTTGCAACACATCATAGTACAATTGCTCCACCTGAGATTCAATAACCTCTAGTGACAAGCAATGGACACAAGGGTAGAGAAGTACTATCAACAAATAGCCAACCGATATAACTGTCGATCAAAGCTCTGCTTCTCGAAGATCGTCATCTGAAACTTCCACTCGATGACAGTGGAACTTCATAGATGTTAAGCAACTAACACCACCTCCTTTGCATCATCGAGGCTTATATATCTCTAGGTTTCATCAAGGATATCTAACTATATCCAATCGGTCTATGAGTCTGGATCTCCCATGGAACAACGTTAAGCGAGTCAACTGACCATCGCCTTATAAACCGTTATGCTTCCAAAGGAAGTAGAGAAGTACTCTCTCTCTCCAAAAATCCTCAAAACAATCACCAAGAGATGTTTTGTTCTCAAATTCGTCTTCTGCATCTTTCTTCATGTGGTGCCGGATCACGTAAAGGATACACAACTAACATCATCTTTTCCGCACCAGTACAAGTCATATATCTGAATGTACTCACCAATTCATACACATATATATCAGATGTATCACGTAAATGTTAAGCAGCTAGCTCTACATTTTTTCACATTAGTGGGGGTCATCTATCCGAATATACCTTCTAAGTTACCCTATCAAGTACATACAATCTATGGTCAAAGTCCCCATAGAATAGGATACATCGATCCTCTACAGACTAGTCAAGTCGGCAATGGTATATGGCCAATACAGTTCATTCTACGTCTGTACAAGTCATGTACTCAAATGTGTCTTCTAGGTTATCTAACCAAACACTAATAACTCAAAGGTCAAAATCTTCATGAAATAGAGTAAGTCGGTCTCCTATTGACCGAACTAATAAAAGTAACTCAGTACTCTACTATCTACACCTACAAAAATGGACCAGTCTTCTATTGACCAAGTTAATAAAGGTAAATCGATAATCTATTAACCAAAGTAACAAGAGTAAATTGGTCATCTACTGACCAAACCGTCAAAAATAAATCGATCCACTACTGACCGAAACAACAAGAGTAAATTGATCCTCTATGGACAGAGCCAACGAGAATAAATCGATCATCTACTGCCCAAGTCAATAAGGATAAATTAATTTTCTACTAATCGAAGCAACATGATATTTAGCAGATACTATACACTACCGAACTAGTGATAACAGAAACTAATAATACTGATGGTATAATAAGAGAAATCCCATGGGACTGTAATCCCTAATCTCTAGCTGTGTTTGATGGATCTAACTAATGACTAACATAACACAAGTCATACATGGTATAAACAACTAGCCAAGTAACAACAGAAGTGTATGATAATAGTATACAACATACCTCCTATAACTTGGAGATTCCTGCCACCGCCTAGTCCCAAAACTCGAAAGGTCACATCGAGAAATCAAATCACGAAAAACCAAAATACAGAAAATAGGTCTCGTAAACCTGTGACTCTGATACCAATAAATTGTCATGCCCCAGAGGAGTCCCTACCGATAAAATTTCGACAACATCTCCCCTGTACCGGTGACAATCTGAGGTATATATATACATACATCCACAAGCATAGTCATCGGCAATATACAACAGCCCACACGGCTGGATGAAAACACAACCACGCAGTTTAATAGATAGCTCACACGGCTGTAACATAAACACAGCGGAAATCACAAAATAATGAACATAAAATAAACCAAACAACTAACTGCGAGCCGACTCGACTTGACACAACATCACCAAACCAAATACAAGATACCACAAGACAAAACTTCAAGTCCACATCAAACTATTACAATGCCAAGATCACAAATCCAAAACAAAATAGCATAAGAAACCGAAACCAGAAGATCGTCCTCGAATGTGATGTGATACTGGCGAACATAACCTTCAAGCAACTCCATATACCTGCCACCTTGCGAAATAAACTAATTTATGGGGTGGTGAGTACTAAGACTCAGCGGGTAATAGACAGATAGTGCATGAGTATAGTAAAGAACTATAGATACAAAGGTATACAATCTCGTAGGGAAAATAACAAATACAACAATGATATCATAATAAGTGTATATACCTAAAACCATATCCTAGACTAGTAATAGAAGGTCAGGAGTAACAAAGTCCTACTACAGTACTGCTCATAACTACATGGATAACATGTGAGGTATATACATATTACTAATAAGCAAACCAGTGTCTAAACTCATACCTCAGGTATATATATCTCAACCTATGTGAACATATCAGCATAAGTAAGCAACAACAACATAAATAAGTAATAGCAGCATAAGTAAGCAACAACATCGGCATGTATAATAATAACAGCGTATGCACGGATGATCTCTCGCCCACCCTTCTGCATCATGACCCCTGTATGGCCGAGAGGCCGGGTCAGTTACAGACTGTACACCACTCCAGCTACCACTACTCTCGAGTGGCTGAGGGGACAGTTGCATAGTATCTAACTAGCTAGGTCTGCGACGAGAGTCCTGCTGCTCGCAACTCCAACTATAACTACCCATGAGTAAGCGAGTGGCCACTACCCATGAGTAGTCGAGCGTGCTGCCCTGGCCAACAACCCTCTCAACCACAAGGGAGACATGGTCGCCGACATGCATGCAATGACATGATGCGTAAAATACAACAGTCATCATATATATATATACACAGAAAACAAGTATGCTATATGAAGCCAGCATGCTCAGTAAGGTGTGTAAATAACAACATTCAAGCAAATAAGTATGGTATCTAGTATCCATATATTCAATATCTAATATCTAGTATCTGGTATATGGTATATGGTATCTGCTAAATATCATAGATAGCAATGAGAGACTGTATAGATATAGAGATGAGTTTCTCAAAGATTGAGTGGATAAGCATCAAGCACAGGACAAATACGAGTGGAGTCAAGATAAATATAGGAACTATTCGAAAATATAGCTCATGCACTAAGATTAATATACTAAAGAGATAAAGCAAGAAGTACCCGCCTTTATCTGTCGATCATGCAAAACAATCCCACATCGAGACGCTCATCTTGAATCAAAGACCTGCAATTACATGATGTACAGATTTAGCTAATTGCATATGAGTTGAATAGCTAAATCAAATCCCCAAACCTATTTAGGATAACTCCAAATCGAAACATGATCAACACTTAACCCCCAATATATGTTTAGGTTTGGGTAAAATAATTCATCACCTAAACTCAAGTTAATCGAGTTTCAACCATAATCAATCCACAATCCAAATATGCAACTCAATTATGTCTCAACAATCCACAATTAACACGATCATCCTTTAGATTTAATCAAATTCAATTAGATACCCTTCTTGTTAACATGCTTCAATTATCCATCGAGATATAGACTAACAAGCCAACTAATATAATCAATCATGTATCAATTAGTTAATCAACTCTTTTTGCCCTAATCATCAAATTAACTTCTAATCTCTTTCCATAATCAATTATGATTCTATAATCAGTCACAATAAATTTAAATTAACCACCCAACATCTCAATTGATCACTTAATTTAATCCAATACATAATGTAATCAATCCATAGCACAACTTACCCAAATTCGAAGACATCTCTGTTGACTCATGGCTGGAGCTGTTGCTGCCGGAAGTCACGGTTGGAGTAGGTGAAACTACTGTCCTCCATATCAAGTACCCCAATTCAACACTTGCTGGTCAGAAATTCAGCATAGCTATAGCATTACGGATCAGATCTGCAACCCATATGTAGATCAAATGAGTACTCTGGCCGACAATTAGATGGAAAAAGCAAAGAGATAGAAATGCTCACCATATTCTTTTGAAGACAAAGAAAAGATTGGTGGGCGCAACTACACTTGTGGCCAAATCCTTGTCAATCTCCCTGCAAGGATAGGGTCTGGAGAAAAGGCTCACACAAGGCAGAGATCGGCTGAAGTAGTACTATCCGGTGGTCGGAGTCGCGATGTGCAAAGGTGTGTCACAGATCTAACCTTGTAAGAACGATGACTCGAGGAGATGATCAGCTGTCAGACGAACTCAATCGATGGAGAAGAGGGGCGCTCAGCCGACGGAGGATCGAACGACGCTGGTATGATCAGTTCCCTTGTGGCATCGACGTCGGGGAAGAAAACATCAGCAAAGATGTAGTGCGCAAGGGAAGGAAATCGAGAGGGCTAGGGCACAACGAATGGTCAACCTCGGGTAGCTACGATGCAAGTGTTGGTTAGTCCTAGGAAAACGTACCGGTTCCATTGTACAAAATTTTTTGTACAAGTGTCGAACCTTTCCTTAAATAACCTATTGTGTTCTTTAGAAGTTAAATTAGGAATCGCAGACGGAACTTAACATCATTGATTTCAAATTTAACTTATCTGTTCTTAATGGTTTAGATTTGAATCGCAAGCGAAACTTAACATTATTGATTCAAATCCACCTATGTTATTAATTTCATTAAATATTAATTTTCAAAATTGGCTTCCAGGACTGCATGGCGAGACACATGACATTCTTGGATATGAGAGCAACCACCACCGCCTAGACAAAGCCTTTTTAGGAAAACTAATATTTAATTTCCTTAAATAACTCTAGGTTAACCAAAAAGAACAATCGAAACACAAATTCGAAAACAAAGAAAACATAAACTCAAAAATAAATTTGAAAAACTAGATCTAATGCCTCTTGTGTTTGGAATTCATACAAAGAAAAATAACTAGCATGATGCGGAAAACAATTGCTAATTATACATTCTCTTTGTATGCTAATGACCTCGAGATCTTCTGTCGTATTCCTCGCCTCGCCTTGGACGTCGTGTGGACGACGATCTTCCAAGATGAACACCAACCAAAAGCTTTCTTCATCTTCA
Source organism: Zingiber officinale (assembly GCF_018446385.1). NCBI lineage: Eukaryota > Viridiplantae > Streptophyta > Magnoliopsida > Zingiberales > Zingiberaceae > Zingiber > Zingiber officinale. The sequence continues at coordinate 35,883,072 of NC_056000.1, read as the reverse complement.
TCTAAAATCTGGCTACCACCACCACCAAGGAGAAGAGAGCAAAGGGAAAGGGAGAAGAGAGAGGGCCGGCCACACCAAGAGAGACTCCTCCAAGAGAATAAGAATTGTGTCTCATGAAGCCTCCTCACCCCTTCTTTTATAATACTTGCCCAAGGCAAATAAGGGAAGAATTTTTACAAAAATTAAAATCTTCCTCTAGTTTTTCCTTTTCCCTTTTTATTTTCCTTTTCTTTCCTCTTGATTGAATCAATCACCAAATATTAATTGATGATTTTATATTAATTTCAATTTGGCCGACCACCTTGCTTGGGCACCAAGCAAGGGTGGCCGACCCCCTTAAAGAGGAAGGAAATATATTTTTTATAAAATTTTACAAGAAGAAAAACTCTTATAAAATTTTACAAGCTCTCTTTCCTAAAGTAGGAGTTAAAAAAGGAAAGTTCTAAAAATTAAAACCATATTTTAAAATTTAAAACTTCTCTTATAAAATTTCCTTTTTTAACATGGTAATAGAAAATTTAAATTTTAAAACTTATCTTCATTTTTTCCTTAAACCATGAGGATGGTTAAAAAAGGAAAGTTTTAAAAACTTTTAAACTTTCTTTTAGAACATGTGGCCTAATTCAAATAAGAAAAATTTTAAAATTTAAAATATCTCTTTTAAAACTTGTAGTTTTCTACAAAGAGAAGATTTTAAAAATTCAAAACACCCCTCCTTGTTTGAATTATTATGGTTGGCCCGTACATGCTTGGGCACCAAGCAAAGGGTCGGCCCCTATAGAAGAGGATGTGGCCGACCCTTGCTTGGTCACCAAGCATTGGACCGACCTCCTTCTTGGACACCAAGATGAGCTTATATTTGGATGGACTTGAGGCTATAATGAGGCTACGACAGGGACCTAGAGGAGAAATTGGTTTTGACCTTCCGATGAGCTTGAGTATCCCGTGTTCGCCCCGAACACACAACTCAAGTTCATCGATAATAACTCATTTCACTAGAGAGTTATTATCGCACTACCGCACCAATTCCAAATTACATTATGAACTCCTTCTTATCATGAGTGTGTTAGTCTCCCTGTGTTTAAGATAACAAATGTCCACTAATTAAGTAAGTTACTGACAACTCACTTAATTAATATCTAACTCCAAGAGTAGTACCACTCAACCTCATTGTCATGTTGGACTAAGTTCACCTGCAGGGTTTAACATGACAATCCCTATGAGCTCCTCTTGGGGACATTCTCAACCTAGATAACTTGGACACAGATTCCTCCTATAATCAACAATACACACTATAAGTAATATCATTTTCCAACTTATCGGGCATATTGATTTATCAAGCTAAACCTCACCCTTTGATAAGTCAAAGAAATAAATATTAAATATATGTGCTTGTTATTATATTAGGATTAAGAGCACACACTTCCATAATAACTAAGGTATAGTTCTTTTATTAAGTCAGTACAAAAAGAACTTACCTAAAATGGTCCTACTCAATACACTTAGAGTGTACCAGTGTAATTTATTAATCAAGATAAACTAATGCATAATTACACTACGACTATTCTGATGGTTTGTTCCTTTCCATCTTAGTCATGAGCAACTGTTTATTATTTATAAAGAACCGACAACATGTTCTTCTGTGTGTGACACCACACACCATGTTGTCTACTATATATAAATTAATTGAATAATTACATTTAACAAATAAATGTAGATATTGACCAACGTGATTCTTTTATTTCAAAAATAAATGTTTATAAAAGCTAGGCTTTTAGTATACACTCCAACAGCAAGTCAATGTTGTGGGCTTCACCGACGATGTGTGGCATAGCGTCAACGACGGTGGTTGACCGGGAACGATCGGCGATGGAGAGGGAAGGAGAAGAGATCGGTGGATCGGGAGAAATGGGCTAGAATCGGAAATGAAGATGTGTGGGATTAGGGCATGGGCTTATAAACTTAGGTTTAGTTAATTAAACCATAAGTTAATTCTCAATCAATACCCACTTCATTTGTTATTCCAAACAGATTTTCCCCACACCTAATAGCTCTATCCCCTTAAACGTGTCATACGAACTCCGTTTAAATCCAATTTTTTTTAAAAAAAAATCTTGAAAAATCTAATAAAATTATTTCTCTAATAACACTTATTATTTAATTTTACCGTATCTTACATTTAACTTGTTTACTAACGATTTCATTCCTCTTGTCTGTGCTTGCTGGCATTCTCGGTTCAAAATTTTTTCCAGTTAACCTCTAAGTCAGCTAACCCATAGGCCAACTCTCGCTGCTTAGGATTAATATCTTTACGTAGTAATAAAAAATTTAAATTACCTCAATATTACTTACGACGTGGCGTTACATAAGGTTGGGAAGTTGGCATTTATGTTTCTTTTATTGTTCCTAGTTTCATTGTTGAAGTGTTGTTAAGTTTCCTCCTAGTTTGGGTGTCTTAACTATGCGTTGGTTATCTATAGATTTGAAAGGTCTGAGGGCATTCTGTCGTTGTGGCAAAGTTCTACTCATTAGTGCCCCCTTTAAATGATAGTCTAGACATTTACAAAATGCAGTTTTACCTGGTTATGACGAATCATGCTGTTAGGAATGATACCCTATCTTGTTATATTTTAATGGTCATTCCCATTGTTAGGACGAAACAAGTACAATAAAAAACACGTAAAAAGAAATAGGCAGGAGCATGCCCATTCAATTTTACAAAAGCTGACAAACCTGAATTGTGTGAGGTTGAAATTTTATTAATCATGTGAGCAATGGTAAGGATTGTTTCCCCCCCAAAAGATACTAGGAACACTAGCAGACAATAAAAATGAACGGGTTATTTCAACAAGATGTCTATATTTTTGTTCAACCACACTGTTTTATTCAGGAGTATCTGTATGTGAGATTTGATGAATAATACCATCAGAAGTAATTAAACATGAAAAAATAATTCAAAGTGTATTCACCCCTCAATCACAACGAAAGTGCTTTATGACACTAGAATGTTAAATTTTAATAAAAGCTCTAAAGTTATTGAAAATGGTAAAATAATCAGACATGTGTTTCATAAGATAAACTCAAGAGTAATGAGTGCAATTATCAATAAATGAAACATAATACTTTAACCCCCCCCCCCCCCCTCTCCTCCTTTGTAGAAATAGGAGAGAATTCTCACACATCAGAATGGATAAGATCAAATAGAGAAAAAAAAAGAAAGAATTTTAGAAAAAGATAAGACATAAAATGTAGCCAGTTTACAATCACTATAATCAGAAATATCAAAATATTTTAAAGGTCCTAATATTCCCGTAGAAGCCAAAAACTACAATCGAAACACTGAAACATAACCTAAATGAGAGTACCACAAATAAAAATTAGAAGATGAACAACTCAAACAAAAAGATGATAAACCCACACTCAAAGCTATAACATTTGGTACTTTGAGATGATCCAAAACATAGAGTCCTCCTTGCCTATGGCCTGTCCCAATTAGCCTCTAAGATTGCAGGTCATGAACATAATAATTGGATGAATAAAAAGATATTAAATATCCAGACTCATACAATTAACTAACAGAAATAAGATATTCAAAGTAAGACTCAGAATATAATAAACATCAGTAAAAATAAACAAGATGTAACAATCGAACCAATACCTACTAATGACATAGGAGTATCATCAGTAGTCACAATAGATATAGATGAATTGGGAGAAAAAAATAAAAGATAATAAATTAGATGACATATAATGGAAGACACTAGAGTTTAAAATTCACAAAGATTAAGATATACTTGAAATATCAGATGATGACGAATATATATGAGAGGAAACTGACATGACAGAAGATTGTGAAACAAGGAACTATTAAAACTACTCAAGCATATATGGATTAGGTTTTCATGAAGCATCTATACGATCAGGTATAGTGACAGAATGAATAATGCTTAGAATAACCAAACTGTACGAATACTTTAACACAAAAAATTTTCTGAGCCTTCGTCTCGAATCCTAAGCAGGGCCGCACTGCCACCTGCACACCTTAAAGAACTCACAGCGGAGTTTGATCCTCGAATGCTGTGGATGTGACAATCAGTTCTTCAATTAAACTATCAAAATCATAAAGATGAAGACTATGATACCATGTAAAAATTAAAAAAGAGAAAATTAAGGCTTACCTTATTAGGTTAAATATTAAGATGTTTATATAGTTAGTGTTGGATCGAGATGCGCTAGAGGGGGGAGGGGGGGTGAATAGCGCTCGCGGCTAATTCGTTTGATTCGTAAAACACTCGAGTAATTAAAATGCAGCGGAAAATAAGAAAGCAAGCACACAGAGACAGGAGGATTTACTTCGTTCGGAGCCTTGATCGACTCCTACTCGAAGGCCCACGATCCTTGATCGCTTTCCGTGGGCAACAACTATAAGCTCGTAAAAACTATTACAAACTAATTACAATTTAAAGCAGTAAAAAGATTATACTGACAACAAAGGACTAAATCTGAAGCTCCAGGTTGTCAAGGTGTCGTTGCAGCACTTCGGGATCGTCTCGTAGGCAGCTTGTAGCAGATAGTTCACTTGGAAGAAGATATATCAAGTTGTTGGTCGAGATGTCCTTTTATTGGACGTTCAAGGCACCTCCAGTGCCAGTCAAGGCGCCTTGAACCCCAGAATTTATCCCTGTTCCTGCGTTGTGATAACCTCCGCTGACTGCTGCTTATCTTAACCTGAAGGCGCCTTCATCAAAGCTCCAAGACGCCTTCAATCCCTATGAAGGCGCCTTCAGCTCCACTTCGCAGCCAGCTTCAGGTTTTGCACCCGAGGCGCCTCCAAGCTCCATGGAGGCGCCTCGGACACTGTTCATCCGAGGCAAATCTTCGTTATTTTGTACCTGCAAGACATGTTAGTGTAAGACCATTAGATTCGATAGAAGGGGGGGGGGTGAATATGGATTCGAAAATCTCGAGTTAAGACGCAGCGGAAAAGTAAAGAAGTAAAGAGATGAACACTGTTGATTTTTACTTCGTTCGGAGCCTGTGACGACTCCTACTCGAAGGCCCGTACTCCTTGAGTACTTTCGTTGGACAATTCACTAGCAATTCGGATAATTACAATTTACGTACAAATATTGCTAATGAAAAGAAAGAAAACAAAGTTAACCGACAAACAATGAATTAAAAAGAGAGCCGGAGTGAGTCGTCGGAGCTTTGTGAACGTTGTTGGAGCGCAGAGCAGCAGAGTGATTGGACTCAGAGTTCTCAGAAGACTGACTTTTTCCGTTGTTGTACTGAAGCTCCCCTCTGACCCTTCTTTTATATAAAGCTCGGGGCGCCCTGGATTCCTTCCGGGCGCCCTGGTGAGACGTGGCAAGTCCAACCAGTGAGCTCCACGTGGCGACGCGCAATCAGGATGAAATTTCCCTCCCGGGCGCCCGGATCCCTCCCGGGCGCCCGGATCCCTTCCGGGCGCCCGGAGCCTGTTTTCCCGCAGAATCCGTCCTGCAAGACAAACGTTAGTCCGGAGGCAAATTTACCCTGCAGCAAAGATTGTTAGCACAGTTTTATAGATAAGCAAAGTATGACTTAGATTCCGTCTTTCCGAGACCGGAATCTAGTCACGATCTCGACTTAGATATCCGAAATGGATCTAAGTCGGATCGACGCCTAATGTTCCCTTCCCGGGAACGCGTCCTCGCAGTCATTCCCCTCCAGTGACTTACCTCACTTACCTGCCAGACGTCCAGTCAGCCCGTCGACCCGTCTGGACTTCTCGCCAAGCGTCCAGTCAGCCCGTCGACCCGCTTGGACTTCTCGCCAGCTATCCGGTCAGCCCGTCGACCTAGCTGGACTTCGTGCCAAGCGTCCGGTCAGCCCGTCGACCCGCTTGGACTTGTCGCCAGCTATCCGGTCAGCCCGTCGACCTAGCTGGACTTCGTGCCAGACATCCGGTCAGCCCGTCGACCTGTCTGGGCTTCTCCTGCACACTTGATCAAAGTGTCAGACAATAACAAACTAACTTAACCTGATTTGTCATTCATCAAAACCTGGGTTAAATCGTTAGTGCTAACCGCACCAACAATCTCCCCCTTTTTGATGGAATGACAACCTGGTTAAGTTAGTGAAAACATATGCAAGTAACAACATGCATTTATGTGGTTTTTAAGTTAGTTTGTATTTTCAATTCTGGTTTAGCTAACTTAACCACCTAACCCTCCTCCCCCTTTGGCATTCATCAAAAAGTAAGCAGGGGTAAACAAGCATAAAAAGTTTAGTTCAAAAAATTCAAAGATATTGATAAAAGTACAATTTTTAACAGCAAGTTAAAAAATAGTCAAGTTGACTTGGGGGAGTTTAAGCTTTTGAAATTTTGTTTAAAGCATTAGCTTTTAGCTTTTAGAAGGCTAGCTAAGTTTTCATTTTCAAACACAAGTTTTCAAAAACCAGAATTCCAAAACTAAGTTTGAAAAATTTATTTTTCAACACTAAGTTTGTAAACGATTTAATTTAAAACTTAAGTTTTGACAGTGATTTAAGTTTGAAAAAATCTAACTTTCATGATTTTTAACACTTGAGTTTTTGCAAATCAAGTTTCAGTTTGTAAATATTGATTTTGAACTTTACTTTTAGTTTTCAAAGGAGTTTGGTAGAACTAAAATTGATTTAACAATTTTGAGTTGATTTAAAAAATTTTCACAATTTTAAGCAAGTTGATTTTGAAAATTGATTTTTAAACTTTGATTTTCAAAATTAAGAAAAATGATTTTGAGAAGCTTAGTTTGTAAACTTAAGTTTTGAAAAATCTAATTTCCACAATTTTCAAAACTAAGTTAAATCTAATTTTCAAAATCAATTTTCAATAAAAAGTAAAACCCAATTCTTAAAAACAACTTAGTTTTATAAGAGTTAGTTTTCAAAAGTAGGTTTAAGAAATTTTTAGGAGAACATTTTTCAAACAAAATTTAAAATATTTTATATAAAGGAAAATTTTTAATTAATTCCTCCCCCTGAACCTGACATACAATTTGAAAATATTTGCTAAAAATATTCAAAGTAGATATATATTTATTTTTTAAATTGAGGTAGAATTTTCTAGAGAGATTTTAAAGAGAAGATTAAAAAATAACACTTCAGGAGATAATTAAAAAATAAACCTCCCCTTTAATTTGATACTCCTTTAATTTATAAAATTTTACAACCGTAACATATTTTTGTACCTTGGTGTTTTAGACGATTGTAAAATTATCTTTATAAAATTGTTCATTTAAATTTGACTAACCGTAATTAATGTTAGATTAAGTTGAAATAAATTAACCTTTAGTGTAATGTTAAGTTAGATAAGTTGTTATTAATTCAATAATTGATCAATATTAATAATTTATTGATTAAATTTTGCTATAATCTAAATTTTGTATTAATTGATGAAGGTGTTAGTTATAATTTAACTTTTTATTTACTTCCTTTTAAGTTGGATTGACTTAGTTTAAAGTTGGTGGTAATTTGAAGTTAAACTCGTTATTAAACAAGGTTAAGTAAGGTTCAATTTAAGTCAAACTTTAATTATGTTTTAATAAAAATAATTAATATTTTAAAGGTTGATTAAGAAAAATGACTTAGAGTAATTTAATATTTTTACTAAGGTTAAACCTAGGTTCTAATCAAATCAAGCTTAGTTCTCAAATAAAGTTAAACTTAAATAGTTAAGTTCTACTTATTAATTAAATAATTAAGTTTAAAGTTGAAGTTAACGGAATTTAAGTTTTTAAGTTAGGTGTCTAAGTTTTAAATGAATTTAAAAGAATTATAATAATTATTATTTTTAAGGGATTTCTAACAGGAATTTAATGACAATTAATATACGTTCAATTCAGTTTTGATTTTAGATTAAAATTAATATCAATGATTAATTTAGCTTTAAGTTTTAAGTTTAAGTTAAATTTTTAAGTTTTAATTTTCAGTTAGGTTAAATTAAAAAATAATTTTAAGGTTAAAATGATGTTTAAGATTAAAAATGAGTTTAAAGTCAAAATAATAATTTTTAAAGTGAAAATAGTCTATAGAAATAATTTATTATTATTACTATTTTTTTAAGTTAAAAGAATTTTATTATAGTGAAAAAATAAGAAGAATTTTTCAAAATGATACATAATTTTTAAACTAGTTTTTAAATGATTTTTAAAAGTTTTTAAAATAATTTTTGAAATAATTTTTAAGTTAAAATAATTTAAAAATATAATTTTTATATTAAAATAATTTTAAGTTAAAATAATTTTTAAGTTAAAATAATTTTTATGTTAAAATAATTTTTAAAATAACAATAATTTTGAAAAGGTTTTAAAAGAATTTTTTAAAGTTTTTTTGAAAATGATTTTTAAAATAGTTTTAAAAGTTTTTAAAATGATTTAAAATAGTTTTTAAAATAATTTTTAAAAGAATTTTTTAAAGTTTATAAAATGATTTTTAAAATAGTTTTTTTTTAAAATAATTTTTAAAAGAATTTTTTAAAGTTTTTAAAATGATTTTTAAAAGTGTTTTTAAAATAATTTTTTAAATAGTTTTTAAAATAATTTTTAAAAGTTTTTAAAATGATTTTTAAAATATTTTTAATATAATTTTTAAAATAGTTTTAAAAATAATTTTTAAAATAGTTTTTAAAATAATTTTTAAAATGTTTTAAAAGAATTTTTTTAAAGTTTTTAAAATGATTTTTAAAAGAGTTTTTAAAATAATTTTTAAAAAATTTGGAAATAATTTTAAAATAATTTTTAAGTTTAGAATAAAATTTTTAAGTTAAATATAAAATTTTTAAAGTTAAATTTAAAATTATTTTTTTTTAAAGTTAATTTTTGTTTTAAATAATTTTTTAAAGTTAATTTAATTTTTAAAATAATTTTTAAAGTTAATTTAATATATATATATATTTTAAAAAATTAATTTAGTTTTAATTCGAAATTTAATTTTTAATTAATTCAAAATTTAATTTTAATTTGAAATTCAAAATTTAATTTTAATTAATTTTAATTTAATTTGAAATTTGAAATTTAATTTTAATTTGAAATTCAATTTGAAATTGAATTTCAATTTGAAATTTAATTTTAATTAATTTTAATTTAATTTGAAAATTAATTTGATCCTTATTCATCTCACCCGATCTAGATTATCAATCAAGGAATCCTATAATTTTGTTAGATGAATTAGATTTAATTACAGAGTTTGGTTTAACTTTTGTTAGATTCAGGTTTAGCTTTGGTCTCAACAAATAGGCATTCTTCGGATAAACTTCTAAGCTTGGTGAGTCACTTGGACGTCATTAGAAGTAGCCAACCTTTCGAGGTTTTCCGAATAGTCCTATCCACGGAGCTTAGTATTAAACCTTGGTCTAACTAGTTAGGATCCATTTAAGGGTAGCTTCGGTTAGTTCCACTTGGCCAAATGCACCAGATCGAAGCCATATCTTTCTAGACATGCGATGCCCAAGCTTCCCTAACGTACTATCATCCAAAAACTTCACCAGTACCATGATTCAAGTTAAACTTGGTCTCTTTTTAACTAATCCTAATTACCCTGCCGGGTTAGTTTGTTTGGGTTACCCTGTCGGGTAAGTTAGTTTTGGAGGTGCCAGCTATTCTGGAGCCTCCCCCTAAATCATTGGTCTTTAATTTAAGATTTTTGTATAATTAGAGTTGGTTTTAGTTAAGTTGTAATGTTTAATTTGTAATTTAAATTTAAGTTTTTAATTTTGAATTAATTAAATTGGTCAAATTATCTTTCTTTAAGAGAGTGTATTTAATATTTGAATGTTCTTTCAATTTCAATTTTATTGGGTTAATTGAATTATCTTTCTTTAATAGCTTATTTTTAAAGTTTAAGTTTTTATTTATTTTTAAATTTGAATTAACTAAACTGTTTGAATTATATTTTCTTAACGGTTTATCTTTTAGCTTTTTATTAATTGTTAATTTTGAAATTTCTAGATTATTTTTGTTTAATATGTTATCTTTAACATTTAATTTTAAGTTTGTTAAATTCCGTTTTGATTTTATCCTTATATTTTCTTTGTCTTTTAAATTGATATGGTTAATTGAATTTATTAGATTAGTTTTATCTTTAAAGTTTAATTTCTTATTAATTAAATTATCTTGGTTTTGGATAGAATTTTCTAGATTAATATTGTCTAGATTAAATAATTTATTAATTTTATCTAGATCAATATTGACCTTGTCATCTTTTTTGTTTGAATTTTCAAATTTGTTTAGGTTTAAATTCAAATTTTTAGATTTATTAATTATTTTCAGATTTTCTGTATTTTCTAAATTAATTATATTTGTTTTGTCAGAAAATATCCTAGAGGTATTTTTGCAAGTATTGTCATGTACACTATTTTCACATATACTTTCAGACATATCCAAATTAACAGTCGCATATTTTAAACTACTACTAGCAAGGGTGTTTTGGTAAATATTACTAACCTTGAGCGCAACCCCTAATTCAGCAGGCTTCTCCGTTGGATCTGACTCGAGTCCGGATTCGACTTTAACTTGATCTTCTAGCTCCATCGTCATCTCGTGAAGCTTGATCAACTGGGTCCACAGCTCATATGCATTCTTGTACTTTTCTAATCTGCATAAAATATTGTTAGGTAAAACATTACAAATAATGTTACTTACCTTTTTGTTCAGTTCCGAGTTTTGAGAAGGTTTCCTCAAAATTAGCATATAATCGATGTCTATGCTTCCTAAGAAGCATTCCATTAATCGCTTCCAGTAGTTGAAGTCTTCATGATCGTATGGTGGCGGTTCGCAGGGGTTCCGTCCTTCTAGAAGAGTCATAATTTCTTGCACACAGAGAAACAAACAAAAGATCCCAAGACTTGGTCTTGGATTAGCAGTGCCGAAAAAAATAATATTTCACTATTTTCAAAAAAAAAAAAATATTATTAAAATATTAATAAAAAAATATTATTTCAAATTTTTGAAAATGTAATATCTTGTCAATACTAAGCAATGGTGAAGAGATGACGATGTATATTTCAAAAACAGTTTTATTTTAAAGATAAACGATATCTAATTTTTCTTTCAAAAAGTCCCCCCTTTGCCTGATTGGTGGTTGCACCAAATCAGAGCGGTACCTGCTCTGATACCACTTATAAGACCGTTAGATTCGATAGAGGGGGGGGTGAATATCGATTCGAAAATCTCGAGTTAAGACGCAGCGGAAAAGTAAAGAAGTAAAGAGATGAACACTGTTGATTTTTACTTCGTTCGGAGCCTGTGACGACTCCTACTCGAAGGCCCGTACTCCTTGAGTACTTTCGTTGGGCAATTCACTAGCAATTCGGATAATTACAATTTACGTACAAATATTGCTAATGAAAAGAAAGAAAACAAAGCTAACCGACAAACAATGAATTAAAAAGAGAGCCGGAGTGAGTCGTCGGAGCTTTGTGAACGTTGTTGGAGCGCAGAGCAGCAGAGTGATTGGACTCAGAGTTCTCAGAAGACTGACTTTTTCCGTTGTTGTACTGAAGCTCCCCTCTGACCCTTCTTTTATATAAAGCTCGGGGCGCCCTGGATTCCTTCCGGGCGCCCTGGTGAGACGTGGCAAGTCCAACCAGCGAGCTCCACGTGGCGACGCGCAATCAGGATGAAATTTCCCTCCCGGGCGCCCGGATCCCTTCCGAGCGCCCGGATTCCTTCCGGGCGCCCGGACCCTGTTTTCCCGCAGAATCCGTCCTGCAAGACAAACGTTAGTCCGGAGGCAAATTTACCCTGCAGCAAAGATTGTTAGCACAGTTTTATAGATAAGCAAAATATGACTTAGATTCCGTCTTTCCGAGACCGGAATCTAGTCACGATCTTGACTTTGATATCCGAAATGGATCTAAGCCGGATCGACGCCTAATGTTCCCTTCCCGGGAACGCGTCCTCGCTACTTACTACCCTTAATTTCCCCCTTGATACTCGTCGACCCGTCTGGACTTCTCGCCAAGCGTCCGGTCAGCCCGTTGACCCGCTTGGACTTCTCGCCAGCTATCCGGTCAGCCCGTCGATCTAGCTGGACTTCGTGCCAAGCGTTCGGTCAGCCCGTCGACCCGCTTGGACTTCTCGCCAGCTATCCGGTCAGCCCGTCGACCTAGCTGGACTTCGTGCCAGACATCCGGTCATCCCGTCGACCTGTCTGGGCTTCTCCTGCACACTTGATCAAAGTGTCAGACAATAACAAACTAACTTAACCTGATTTGTCATTCATCAAAACCTGGGTTAAATCGTTAGTGCTAACCGCACCAACAGTTAGTCCCAAACAACATCCTGCAACACAAAGTTAGCACAAAATAACAGTATGGATAATAAAGAATGTTTAAGACAGTCTCCGGACTGTCCGGGTCTGATTTCGGATTTCCTACCGGAAACCTTAGGTCGACCCGACGCCTATTGTTCCCTCTACGGGGAACGCGTCCTCACCTACTCCACTCAGGAGATTTACCTGCTGCTAGTGCGATCCTCCAGATCGACTGGACTTTTGCTCAGCACTCGACGCTTCCGGACTTTCTGTTGGACATCCGCTTCTCGGCCAGTCCAGTCTTTCACATGGTTCGCGACACCAGGACTTTCTACCTAGGGTTACCACCCCCTAGGACTTTTGCCTGAAGCCATCGACCTGCCAAGACTTTCCGCATAGGGTTACCACCCCCTATGACCTAGGGTTACCACCCCCTAGGGTTTTTCCCTTTGCCTAACCGCAGCTAGGACTTTTCTCCACCTAGGGTTACCGCCCCCTGGGACCTAGGGTTACCACCCCCTAGGGTTTTCACCTGCCTAACCGCAGTTAGGACTTTCCTGAAGCACTCATTCAACATGTTAGATAACAACAACCCTTAACTTTGAATCTTTTGTCATTATCAAAACTCAGGTTCGATCGTCGGATGCTTCCCGCACCAACAGTTAGGTTAAATATTAAGAGAAAGACTAATTTATCTTTAATAGTTAATAAATAAAAAAAACCTAATAATAATAATAATATAATTTACCAATTTCATTGATTGCCATTATTCTAAAATTGATGATAAGTTATGGGTGATTGGTGGCACGGATTATGGGACTCTTGGGTACTTCCCAATCAACAATGATCATGTTGGAAGGCATTACAGAAGCTAATCTTGAGGGTGGTCATACTGGGGTTGTCAGAACTGTCTTGCCAGCACTCATAGCACCAACTCCAAAAATAACATCTTTTGTTGGTGAAAATGGTCGCTTGCGTAGTTGGTTATCAGATGCATCACCACTGTCCAATCACTCATGGATTTCAAAATCCAGGGCCGACCCTGACTTTCAAGGGCCCTCGGCGAAAAGAGAAAAGACACCTCTTTGGGGCCCTTGGCGAAAAGAGAAAAACAACCTCTATAAGATTTTTTTTTTTTTTTACTAACCTAGCTACAATTTAAATAGAATTTAATAGAAAAATTTAGAAATTAATATATTTTATTTAAAATATGATAAACTCCATACAAAATATATTTCTCGAGACTCTTAAAAAATTGTAACATCATACAAAATATGTTTCCCAAGTTTCTTCAAAAACGTGCGATACCTATAAATACAAAAAAAGTATAAAATAATTATTGAAAAAAATCTAGATCTTCTAGTATTTTGAGAAGTAAAATCATTTATAAGGTCTTTAAAATCAAGTTTTTCTAACACTTCATTTTAAATGTATAAAATTGTAAAGTTATTTACATTCAAATCATTATTATTATTTTCGCTTAATTCTTCCTGCTCATTCATTGCATGATTATGAATTATGATCACCACTTTATCTCAATTTTTCCTGCTCATTGATTGTATGATCATTTAGTTCTTCTTGATTATTTGATTGTTGTTTATTTGTTGTATAATCATTTAGTTTTTCTTCACTTTCTTCTTGTAATTCATCAACTGAACATTCAATTAAAGAGCTGACTTTAAAAAACTTATGAAGAACACCGTTGTAAGTTTTAATAATATGTTCCATTCTTTTTTGACTCCCAGAATGATATTTCTTTAGAAACATGTTTATACTACAAATTTTAATTGTAAAAATAAAACACTAAAACTAGCAACAAATCTAGTAATGAAATAAACATAAGCAATGAAAATAATAGTGAAAGAGTAATAAAGTCTTATTTGTGCTTGAAACAATCGATATAATCTATTTTATGATGATTAAAATTGGGATGATTTATTTAAACACTTTTAAATCTGCAAGAAAAATCATAAAATATTGAACTCTAATATAATATTAAAAATCAATATTAATAATGTGTAAACCATCGCGTAACTCAATATCCGATAACTCAAACTCTCCATATTAATTAGATCACTTAACAGGGTTAATTTTTTTAATGGAACAAATCTGAATGCTTACAAATAATGTGTAAACCATTGAGTAATATATATATATATATATATATATATATATATTAATGAATATTAATGAGCTGAATGCATGTATTCAATTTTATTCATTTAATTTAATAAGTTATTCTTCATTTAATCAACCTTATATATGCATTCAGCTCATTAATATTCATTAATAAATATTATGAATTATTTGTAAATAATATTTATGAATCATATTAATTAATAAAACTTTTAACCACATAATAAATAAATAAAAATACTTTTAAAATTAACAAATATGCTTATATTGTCAAACTTAACAATCAATCAAATAAATTTAACATTAAATTTTTTTAAATAATCAAACAAACTTGACCTAAAAATTTGATAATATCCAAATGAACCAAATTTAACAAATTTAAACCAAACTCTAGCTCACCAAAAAAAAAAAAAAAACTAAACTTGAACAACTACTTAAATGACTTCTTTCATTTTATACTAGACTTAATTTAATTTGGTTACATCATCAAATAAACTTAAATACCATAAAATTTGACCTAGCTTATCTAAATTAAGATCCTAGGTGTTTGTTCCTATATAATAGATATCGAAAGTGCAATTGAATTAGTGATATGAATCCATTTAAAATCACTAAAAGGCTCACCTTTTGCTAAAACAACTATTAAAACGATATATCATTCTAACTTTTTATTTTCCTTAAAAATATCTCTCTTTATCAATCTAATTAATACTATTGTAGTCATTTTGATTAAAAAATATTTTAACATTTGTAAAAACTATTTCAATGTTGGTTAAAATTACTTCAACTCTAATAAAAAATGCCCCAGTGTCAATCAAGATTGTTCTAATATTGGTTAACAATGCTCTTTAAATTTAGTCAAATTATATTAACATTTGAATATTTTTGACTAATTTCAACCAAATTTGGAGTAATTGCCTATTTGCTTTTATCTATTTTCCAATTTCCAAAAATATATCTTTATACTAAATTTATATACCTAAAAGTTCAAAAGTGTAATTTTGTTTATATTAGCAACACAAAGAGATCGTGACGTCAGCGACCACCCCAGCTATCCACGAAGCCGCCTTTGCCCCTCTCTCTGATCCAGGTCAATGATATCTGACGTGTCAGTCTTCCATTGGCCGCACACGGTGTCAAAAACCTAGTCTCTTACAACCCTGAATTTCCCAAATTCCTACCTCGATTCACGTGGATAATTATTATTTGTTGTCAGTTTAAATATCAAACGGCCCCAAGTTAGAGACCACCTGCAGATCGAGTAAGATTCAAGCCGAACTCTAAAACGTCCTCAATAGTCACCACCGTTTATTTCAACGCTCCGTCAACCCGGCTTTTCTTCCTCCTCCCACGTCGAATTTCTAAACCCTCCCTTCGATTTCGCGCCGGATCGTTAGGGTTTCCCACTCTGCCCCTGAATCTCCACCGACTCCGGACTCAGATTTCTACTTCTGGCGGTAGGTCATGAAGGGGGCCGAGGTCGGCAGACGGAGAGGCTGGCGCTGGAGCTGCTGGGCCGTGGGGGCGCTGATCGCCGTCCTCCTCGCCTCCGCCGCGACTTCCAGGAACTCCGTCAAGATCCCTCTTTTCGGGATTACCAACCACATCTGTCGGTGCGCGGTGAGCTTCTCTCGATCTTGATGCTAATTTTGATTTCGAAATAATGCAAACTCGTCGTTTGATGTTTTTGCGGGTGACAAATTTGAACCCTCTCAGGAGTCTAGGAAGTACACCGGCGTCGTGGAGGATTGTTGTTGCGACTATGAAACTGTGGATGGTCTCAATAAGGAAGTCTTGCATCCGATCCTACAAGATCTCGTCACCACGCCGTTCTTTCGGTATTTTAAGGTAATCGATTGAGACTTTTGATTCTGTTATTTCTTATGCTAGTCTCTGATGTTCTCTGTGATTTTTGTTGTCTTCCTTCGCTCTGTGTTAGCAACTTAGGGGTGCTTGTTTAACGCTGCTTGAATGCGGATGCAAGGGAAACCTACTCTCTTTTTTTTGTTTCTATGGTCATCATTATACATACGGATTATGTTACCTTGGTGTGTAAAGGTTAGCTTGATTTTTTAAGGTTTATTTTGAGGAAAGTTTGTTAAGGACTGAGAAAAAACTATGTGGGATTTTTGAAATGGATGAAAGAGGCAATTTTGTTTTCAGCTCAGTATAGAGGAAATTGTCTTGTGCAATAGTCTCTATCCTTAATGTTCAGGATTACTGCATACTGCTATATGATCAAGGTTAGTAGAAGTTGGAAAAAGGGAACAAGTCAGATAGAAGGGTTTCTCTCTCATTTTTTCTCCACTACCTCATTTCTTCCCTTGGCACACGTCTTGTAATCTGTTGCTGAGTTCATGCATTGTAGTTCTTTCTGACTTTATTGGTAGACTCAGATTTTATTGTCCATGAGTAAGAGAGTAAACTGATGAACTGAACTGAATAATTTGGTAAGAATCTGACCACAACAATTATTACAAAATTGAGATTCTCAAACATTACTCTGCAATCTCTTTGGCGAAGATTAGGTCCATGATTTACCTTCTTTTTTTTTTCTTCTAAAACCTGTTATTTATCCATAGATAAGGCACATCCTTCTTAGATAATATTTGTCAAGAGGCATTGGCATATATTAAATCAACAATTCCTCCATACTTAGTTTTTCTCTAATTGAGCTCTTATGTAACCTAGTGACTTATGTAAGTCTATTTTCCTTTCTTGGTCATGTACCCATGTACTCGTATCATTTGAGAGGGAGAGATGTCATATGTAGGACAATTTTTCCCATGTAACTTTTGTACTTCTAATCATCTTGTCTCAGTTGATCATCTGATTTGATATTTAAGGATTATTTTATAGAATTATTGAAATATTATACTTTTGGGAAAAATATATCAACAACGGGTTAACATAATCTTTAATTCCCTGATTATCATAATATTGCTACACCTGTATTTTGATTCCTTGTCTGGCACACACCTTTTTTGTCTTAGAAGTCTGCATTTTTTGGTTACTATGGTAGTTTCAGTTTGCTTAGGATGTCTACTTGATCATTCATCTTTATCAGCTTCCATCTTATAATGTCTCTTTTCATTGGGCTATTGGAGATTCCTATTGACTTGCAAGATAGTTGCTGATGATAAATGATTATTAAAAAAGGGCATCCCGGTACATGAAGCTCCCGCTATGCGGGGTCCTGGGAAGGATCCATTGTACGCAGCCTTACCCTGCTTTTTGCAAGAGGCTATTTTCAGAATTCGAACCCATGACCTTTTGGTCACAAAATAACAACTTTACCGTTGCGCCAAGGCTCCCCTTCATGATAAATGATTATTGCTGATAAAAAAAAATATTTACTAGTTCATTCTAATATCTTAACAACACTAGGAAACAAACCTCCAGTCAAGTATCCCACAGTCTTGTTCCATCCACAAAAAAAAAATGAGTGAATGAGAAGGTAATCAATCATGTCTATGAACCATCAGTTAATCCTTTTCTCCAAAATTTGTTTGTTTACATGAGTGAGCCATTGTGTAGGGACCCAAGTGTGCATTTCCAGGTACTTTTTCATTTATGTAATTATTTTGTTTCCTGATCTATTGTTTTCTTGTGGCATTGGAAGGTCAAGCTATGGTGTGATTGCCCATTCTGGCCTGATGATGGAATGTGCCGTCTTCGGGATTGCAGTGTCTGTGAGTGTCCAGAAAGCGAGTTTCCTGAGCCTTTCAAGAAACCTTATCATCTTTCCTCTGATGATCTAATGTGTCAGGAAGGAAAGCCACAGGCTGCTGTTGATCGTACAATTGATAATAAAATTTTCAGAGGGTGGATTGAAGTTGACAATCCATGGACCAATGATGATGAAACTGATATTGGTAGTCAATAATGTTATTTTACTTAACATGGCTGATGTATCCTTTCTCATCTTTGTTTATGTATGATTCTCTTGTGCAGCTGAGATGACTTATGTGAACCTTCAACTAAATCCTGAGCGCTACACTGGCTATACTGGTCTTTCAGCTAGGAGGATATGGGAAGCAGTTTATTCAGAAAATTGCCCAAAATGTTAGTTCAGTGATTTTTTTTTGGGTCTCATTACTGAAGATTCATTTAGTTGCATTTTAGTAATTGCTGATATTTGTTGCTTTTGTACCTCTCCTATGATTTTCATGTTGATTTTGACTCTTTCTACCAACCTAACTCATTTTGCATATTATTTTCAAGCAGTTTCATTTGCAGCAGCATTCTCTGCCGAAACTTTTTCATGGCCACCTTACTGAGTTTCTAAGTTAATGCAGTTATAGTCATGCTATATCAGTGTATGATTTTGCAGTAGTCACATATGAGCATACAAGGCTAACTAGGTTAATAGGGCGACTAGAATAGGTGAGTCACCATACCATGTTCTTATGTTCCTTTGCTTGTATTCCAGATTCTTCAGAAGAATTTTGCCAGGAGAAAAGAGTCTTGTACAAACTGATATCAGGATTGCATTCCTCCATCTCGGTTCACATAGCTTTTGATTTTCTTCTTGATGAAGCTAATAACTTGGTTATTCCTCCATCTCAGTTCACATGGCTGTTTATTTTACTTTATTAACAACTTGATAGTTTTGCTGACATTTTTGTTATTTTCTTCATAATTGTAGTGGGGTGTAAATCTTGAACTGCTGTATGATCGGGTATTGAGTCATCCAGAGCGTGTTAAAAACTTGTACTTCGTGTTTCTTTTTGTTCTCCGGGCAGTGACAAAGGTATTTTTTTTTCTTATTGTCACATTTGTCTCCCGTTTCACAGTAGAGACATGGTGTTAGCAGTTGAGATGTTTTGTTTTTTTAAAGTTTCTCACTGGAAGTAGGATGCAGATTTTGGCCACGAATACTAAAGGAAAGACACAACATGACCTTACCTCTATCAGAGGTTTTACAACACTAGTTGCCTTTATTAATTCTATCTGATCATAACAACATTGGAAGCATCTTGTGCATGCTATGTTTAGAGAGATTTTGATCATGATACATGCAATTTTACAAGACTATCAAGGGAATCCAATAGTTATTTTTGAAGGAGAAAAAAGAAAAATACGTCATTGTTCTCTGAGATTATATTCTTAGTCTTCTCTGTTTTTGAACAAAATGGTTCTCCTCATACAAAATATTTAAAAAAAGAAGAAGAAATCTTTCTGTATGCCACTGTGATTATGAAACCAACCCATGCTTTCTCATACACTACTAAAATGCATATTTGGCATCAATTCATTCATTATCCATTAAATGCTCAATCAGCTTTGAGCCTTAGACATCTTTTCTTCCTGCGCATTTCTACTCATCTATCAATCTGACAGCATAATTCATATGTTCAGGCCACAGATTTCTTGGAACAGGCTGAATATAACACAGGAAACCTGGAAGAAGACCTTAAAACACAATCGCTGGTGAGGCAACTTCTGTACAATCACAAATTACAAGCTGCTTGCCCAATACCATTTGATGAGGCCAAACTTTGGCAAGGTGAAAGTGGTCCTGAACTAAAACAACAAATCCAGGCACAGTTTAGAAATATCAGGTTATATGAAACTTGATCTCATATTATTATGAGTAGATGAGACAATCGACCTTACTGGATTCATTTTCTTCATGAAGTGCATTAATGGATTGTGTTGGATGTGAGAAATGCCGCCTATGGGGAAAGCTTCAGGTTCTTGGTCTGGCTACAGCTTTGAAAATTCTATTCTCAGTTGATAACCAAAACCTCATCAATCAACAGGTAGATCTGACAAATAATTAAGTTCTATAGATCTCCCTCACTACCTAGTTCATATAATCATATCTTTATTAGCGTGAATATTGTGCAAGTCAATCTTGTAATTTGTAATCGTCTTCATTCTCCACATATAAGTCAGACTAGCAGAATCACATTTCAATATTTCATTCTGTTAACATTCCCCCCACCCTTTTGGATTTGAAATGTATTTTATTAGCTTGATGCATAAGCCACATCAATGATAGCTCTTTGTTGGTTGTCCAGTTGCAGCTTCAACGAAATGAAGTTATTGCTCTGATGAACCTCCTCAACAGGCTCTCAGAATCCATTAAATTTGTCAAAGAGAAGGGGCCGGATGCCGAGAAAATCATGGAGAAAAGGACACATTCAACTACCACCAAAAGCAGTCTCTAAACCACCAAACTAGCACTTACGTAAGATTTCTGCTCCCTACTTCAAGAACTCACAATGTCTCGATCGTATTTGTCTTCAACTTTCACAATGCTCATTTACTGCAATTACAGGTATATCAAATCCGATCATGTTATTCTGGTAGTGATTTTTTGAGCACGCTATCAAAGGAGTTAGAACTAGTCCCAGAGTTGACAAAGACGTGAGCACTAGCATTCATCTATTACTCTGTTGATTACATATTTTCCCATGCTTTTGCTGAAACTGAACTGATTACTAGCAAAGATCACACCATTTTTTATTAAGAACATGTACTGTATCATTTAGATACAAAGTATGAGCATACATATACAACTTACATACTCAGTTATTCCAGCGAGAGACTCAAATCATGCACATACTAACACACAAGCTTAACTTTAGGCCCCTCTTTTGAAAAATTCCCAATCTTGGTTTGTTTGGATTCATTGTACTAGAATACCCTAGGGAAAACAAGCCATTCCTCTTGTTCAACTGCTGGAAATTGAACTTTTTCTTTGCTTGAAGTTCTGATACCGGAGGAGAGGAGAGTAGAGGTGAGGAGAGAGCATTAAAGGGTGGATCTTGTCGTTGTTTCCCCTCTTTCCTGTTGAGAAAGAACAAGAGAGAGAGGGAAAGAAAGGATGGGGCAGGGAAAGGACTTAAAGGGGTGTTGTGTGATTGGTATAAAGATAGAGAGATGCCATTTCCATCCCATCACAGAACATCTGGCCACATAAACAACTACCCCCACTACCGACTGCTTCTTGCTTACTGGCTGGCAAATGCACAGTTTGGGTAACTGACAGCATCTCTTTTTACCTTCAACTTTTACTTTCACCCATCTGTTTCTTTGATTGGTGTGAGGTTGGCATGCAATGCGAATGCCAAACCCACTAAGAAAGGATGCATGCTTCCATCTCTCTCTTATATTATATTTCTTACCCCCTAAGGTTTATTTTGGTTTATTAGAATAAGTTTATCTTTTAATCATTTATCTGTGTGCGCGCGCGCCAGAGAGTGAAAAATATTATGTGATTATTGATTCTTTTATATATATATATATATATATATATATATCAAAAGTTCATTTTAGATTCCATAATTTTATGGGTAAATAGTATTTTAATGAAGTATTTAAACTTTAGGGTATAAGTGCTAGTAAAAGAATTCATTTTAGCCTCCATAATTTCTCTCTCCTTTTACATAATTATTGGGCAATAATAAAAGAGTTGTTCTCGCTACAATTGTTTTTTTTAATTATTAGAATCATAGGATGTCCATTTTGAATTTTTTTTATCAAACGAATGTGCCACCCCCTGCCCAACATCTTTTAAAATTACATAGTTGCCCTTAAGTGAATGGTTGATTGACATAGATTGATTTCAATTTTTTGATAATTCAGTTTCAAGTTTAAACCTTGAATCATTCTAGTAAAATTGACTTGTTCAACAATATTTATGCTGTAATAGCTATCGGGTCATAGTTGTTATAATTATTCTTAATTTGTTAAAAATATTCATATTATAATAATTATAATTTTATTATTATTACAATAAGAATTTAATTTGTTTATCTAATAATTAAATTATAACATATATGAAACCATAATTGTTATAATTCATATTTATATTCAATAACATTCATGTTGTAAATGTTACATATTATAATTGCTATAATATCATAATTTTTATAATATTCATATTATAAGCCGTAAAATTGTGACTGTTATAACTACAATAGTAATTACAAAATTATAACTATTATAATATCTTAATGTCCGAACAATATAATTGAGAACAATTTTATCATTTTATGAGTGACCCAAACATTCTTTTGATAATCAAATAAACTAGGGATGCTCATGTAAAAATATCTTTTATTTTTATCCAATATTATTTTTAATTTCTTTATATTTTAATTAAATATTATATTTTAAAATTATTAAAATATATATAATATTCTAAATTATGAGCCTTGGACAAAGTCAAACATCCTCACAAGATCCGCTGCTCATTTTCTTTTATTGGTACAACAATAAACTTATTCACTTATATATGATTTTTTTTTCACAAGTACGATTTCAAACAATTGAAAACGATATATATATATATATATATATATATATATATATATATATATATATATATATATAATAATTTCCCAATCTCATTCTTTGAAAAAATCTCTAATTCTTTAAAGTATTGGTCTATGAATCTATAAGAAAGATTGGGTCTATGAATAATTGATCATGTGCTTCGTCTCGTTGTTACCAATTTAATGTATAAAATATTGTTTAATAAGGTACTTAAGCCCTGGACATTTAAGGTTTGAAAAGACCGACAAACTACATAAGAATACTGACGGTTTATGCTTCTCCATTTATCCGGATAGGTATGCAAAATTTTCGGTTGGATTGATTATTTTGTTCTAAAAGTTGAATACTTTATTATAAAAATAAATAAATAAATACCTCTTAAAATTAAATATGATTAAAATATCAACTTTTTATAAACCCCTTTTTATTATTTTTTAAGAAATACTTTAAACTGCGAGGGGTTAAATGCAAACAGAAGTAATTCCGGACAGCAAACACAATTTTCTAAATTTGAAAGCGTCTCTTCTGAACACGTGCCTCGCGCGTGATTACAAGGCATCTGTTTCCCCTCACCTCCAGTCCTCGTCTTTCACACCTCCGCGATCCACGTGTTGCGGTGCTGGGCGCTCTCTCGGCTCGACTTGATCCGACCCTTCGTTCGTCGGAGGAGGTACGCAGCAGCTAGTGAGCACTGGCGGTGACGGGATCTCGTGACAGCAACTACACAGCGAGGAGAGAGGAAGAAAGGTCCAAGCAAAACCCAGTGCCCAAGAAGAGCAGCGTCCTTGTCTCCTCCTCCTTCTCTATATATATATATACGCGGCCGGAGCGAGGAGGAGAGGAGGACGCCCTTGCTCTGCCTTCTTCTCTGGTGGCGTGGAGTAGTGGAGGCTGGTTTGGCTTTTGTCGTCATTGGCTGTCGATCGAGCTAGCGAGCGAGAGATGCAGCAGCACCTGATGCAGATGCAGCCGATGATGGCAGCCTATGCGTCCCCTAATCAAGTCACCACCGATATCATCCAACAGGTACGGCTCTTCTCATCCCCCCCTTTCTCCTCTCGCCCGTTGCTGTCGTGCACAGAATCGTAGGCCGCGTTCTCATTGCCTCGTCTGTTTTTGTTGTTGCGGCGAACCCCCGATCTTGTTCTCGTTGTCCTTAATGGCGATTGCGAGCTTCTTGCTTCGTGTTATCTGGCGCTTCTGTTTCTAGGGCTTGGATGGATGTTAGTTCCGTCTTGCACCGTGATCCTACAAAAACCGTGTTTTTTTGGCGCTGTAATGCTTCGACGATTAGAACGACATTGGCTCTTCTTCCTTGCTTCGATCGGGATCGTGTTTCCATCCTCGTCAATGTCTTAGGCGAGCTTTCTTCTCATCCATCTTGTCAAACAAAAAAAATCTTGTTTTTTAGGGCTAATATGAAGATGGATGTTAGTCCCGTCAATTTGGTGCTTCGATGCTTGAACAATAGAATGGTATTTGACTCTTTGCTGCTCTATATCGGAATGTGTTCTTCGGCATCATTTTTCATCTCGATAGAGAACATGAGGCTTTTGACGGCGTTGTGCAAAATGCGTGTTTATTCCTGTTCTTGCTTCGTGATCCTTTTGAACGTCGGTTCTATTGTCTTCTTCCTTCCATTCTTAAAGGAATGGCGTTCTTTATCTCGACAGAAAAAAAAAATTCTAGGTTCTATTAAAATAAGAGTTTTTGATCGCATTCTTGGTGTTTTGAGCAATCTTTAGTCTTCAAGTTAGATCTTTTGTTCCCAAATAGATCGATTAGTGTTAAGACATTCCCTTTCAGAGGATAGACCTCCATTAGAATCTCAAGGCTTGCTTGGTGTTTGTTCAGTGGCAAATGGAGTTCTTTCTTTGTTGCTTTTACTGCTGTTTTTCATACATGTTGTTGATCCGATACTCATTCAAGAATGTTGGTGGTTGCAGTTCATCGCAATAAACATTCATATATCTCTTAGTTTTTTTTTTATCTTCGATTGCGATAAATATTTTTAGGGTACATAATCCTTGTCATTTGGGAATGATAATAGATGCAATATATCATTTTATCTCCTTTTCTTATGGTATCATAATTTTGTTGATAAGGTCAAGCAAAGATTGAGGAGCATGCATGAAAGTTTTGTTACTTAATGAATCATTTGACCTATGTACCATAATTCACATAGTACACCTTTTGTTTATGGCTAAATGTATTGAAAGTTTAACTCATTTTTCGGTCCTTCATTACAAGGAAATAGGTAGCCTAAGCACAACTTATGCACACTCAAAATCCGACCTCTAGAATACCTGTTCTTATTGGGATTTGATTCAACCTCTGATCCTCTTAGTTGTTTTACCATTGCATTACACACGTGGGAGCTTGGTTCTTCTTCATTAGTAACATAATGTAGTAGATACAAATTACCTAATATATTTGTTCATAATCTAGTAACAGACAACAGTTTACATATTTGGTTGGGTAGTTTCCTCAATGCACGCTGAAGAATTTTTAATTGCTTTAGGTTCATAAATGCATTTATTTCAAGTACCTTTTATCCATTTAGTTGATTCATCAAACTAAACCACTGTTTTTCGTTTTGTTTTATTTCCTAAAAAGCTTTGCTAATTGCCTATTGATACTGCAGTACTTGGATGAGAATAAGCAGTTGATTCTAGCTATTCTGGACAACCAAAATGCTGGGAAAGCTGATGAATGTGCCGAGTAAGTCTTAAATATGTTGTAGATACAATCATAATTCAAAGGTTCTATGAAGAACTACTGTGTTCATACCTTGCATTTTGATCGTTTTCTATTCATGATGAGTTGGTTTCATTTGAAATTCCATGAATGCATGAATTTATGGCTCATTGGGTCTTCAATGGTTGAACACTTAAATCACAACCACCATCTTAATCATTCTGATCAAAACATGAGAAAACTATGAAAGCTAATAATATATAAATGTGAAGTTTCTTGTTTTGGTCTGCCTTGCAAACAAGAATCTTGATCTCCCCTTAGTATTTCTTATTAATATCGTTTCCTTATTTGCTTTAAACTTAACCAAAGGTCAGCATTTTCCCTACGGTTTTTAGATGCAGTAGAAAGTTGTTAGGGTTTAGGGATGCTATTCCTTTTAGCCGGACCCGAATCTTTTGTGGATTTATGTTACTCATTCTACTTGCAGGAACCAAGCTAAGCTTCAAAGGAATTTGATGTACCTTGCAGCGATTGCAGATAATCAGCAACAAGCACCGACAATTGCTCAGGTATGTATCACTATCAGCACTTTGTTCCTGGATTTGCTATTGATGAGTATGCTGGATTTAACTTTGGATCGCTTCTTGGCAGTTCCCGCCCAATCCTGCCATGCAATCAGGTCCTCGCTACTTGCAACACCCACAGGCTCAGCCGATGACTCCTCAGTCGCTCATGGCTGCTCGATCGTCCATGCTATATGCTCAGTCACCGATCTCTGCCCTGCAGCAGCAGCAGCAGCAGCAGCAGCAAGCAGCAATGCATAGCCAGCTCGGCAGCAGCGGTGGATTCAACATGCTTCACGGAGAGGCGAGCATCGGAGGGAACACGCTCGCTGGCGGAGTGTTTTCTGATTTCGGCCGCACTAGTTCAATGAAGCAAGATCCCGGCAGCGCCTTGTCCAACGAAGGGCGCGGAAGCAACAACTCCGGCAGACAAAATGGAGACGGTGCAAAGACGGTCTACATGAAGGGAGCTGAAGAGGAAGGGAACTAGGGAGTATGGTGATGTGGAATTCTATAAAATGCGTCACTCGATCTGTTTTGGATTCTTGTCGTGTCGGTGATGGCATTGACATTTGATGTTCGATGAGGTGCATGCTCATCAGGGTTTTCAGTTCCATTAGAGTAGATATGTATGATTAGTGTGGTGAAGAACCTAATGTTATGCTTTAAAGACCTGCCCATGTAGCACCCTGTGGCTTCCGCAAAACCGATTCTTCCCACTTCACTGAGCTGATGTTCGGAGCTTGGATCATAGTGTTTCATTGATCCCCGTGTGGATTGACAGGTATTTACATGGTATTTGATATACTAGATTTTGAGATTAATTTTTAACGGATATGAAAATGCCTCGTTAGGTATCTGATGTTTCTCAAACAGGGGCCGCAATGCTAGGTTAAATGTCTCATGAATTTTTCTTTTCTAGAGTGTGGAACATCTTAGAAGAATCGTTAAAATGATGTCTTCACCTTTAGATGCAATAAATTATCTTTAGTTTGGCTTATGAAGCTAAGCCTAATGTCGTCAAACCCAGTCGATGTCACCACCTTCATTGCGTCAATTAGCTTCCCCTTTGCTGATTTGAGTGCAAAACACTGGCTTGTGAGTAACACCTTTAGATAGGGCTAAACAAACTATGAATCAAATGGAATTAACCTATCGAAATCGGAAGTTTGAATAAGTTAATTTGAAAATTCATTCTTTATAAAAATAATATCCATTAATTCATTTTGATTTAGAGTTTAAGATATCAATTTAAACAATTAAATCGAACTGAAGATCATTGATGATCCCGAACGGTAACGATCGGCCTATTTCTAATGTCGATGGACTCGACAATCTATCAATTTTAATTAATCATTTTTTTTTTTATCAATTCTTGTTTGATTTTCATAAAAAAAAATTAGGTAAAAATCCAAAGAAATTTTTTTTTGTTATCGAATTGTCTATCCTATTTTGATTTTTTATCCAAAAAACGTCCCACCCTTATAAAATAATATAAATATCTTCTAATACACTACTTGTTTCTAAGACACGCATTTCGTACATATATTTCTGTCTAAATCTTGATTGGGAGGTCGCATTGTTGCAATTGCAATTTAATTGTTAATATGAAAAATAACTTTCATGAAAAGGACATATTCTTTGAAATTCTTGAATAGACTTTAAACGATGTTCTTTGATAAGACTTGAGCCGTTATAGATAAAGAAACTAATCTGATGTGCATCTTTAAAATCATTTCTGATGAACTAATTTGAGTCAGAGTAAAAAAAAACTAATCCAATGTTTATATCTTTGCATCAGTTTCTGATAAACTAAATCGAGCCTGATTCTAAAAATTAATCCGACATGAGCTTTTCAACTATCAACAAGTCTTTTTAAATCCTCCCAAGAAACTAATTTGATTTTTGCTAAATCTTTTAAATGAAAATTATAACTTTGTTAAAAAAATCTCTTTCCAATTCTCCCAAGAAGCTAATTTGATTTTTGCTAAATCTTTTAAATGAAAAGTATAACTTTGTTAAAAAAACCTCTTTCCATTTATTCATATGCTCTCACAATTTTAAAATTGTTACAACACGATGTTGATTCAAAATTTAAACAGGATGTTAAACGAGAAATATGTGTCAGTATACCTATCATTTTATAAATGGTAGAATACCTACTGATATTTATGTCATTTTATAAAGGATAGTTTTTTTTTTTTTTGATAAAAAGTTATAAAAAAAGCGCATAATTCAGAAAAAGAGAGAGCTCTTGTAACTTTTGCCCAAAAAATTTGATGCGTTTGATTAATTAAAAAATAATAATTAATTTGCTCAATTTCTTATTTATCAGTTCGATTATTAACAAATTAGCTCTTGCTTGACCTAAGTCGGAATGCAAGTTGGTGGATTGCTCGGCCCGCGAATTTGGCTTGAATCCACAGTATCCCACAATTGCTGATTCAAAGAGAAGAATTAGGGTTTAGGTTGAAGGAGAGTAGTCAACCAATAAATATGGTCCCATGGTTCAATACTCTAATTTATCAATTAATAGCATTGCGTCAAATTTGAAGATGTTCAAATTTATTTATTTATTTTAATAGGCTTGTTTAACCTTTCTTATTGCAAAATTCATCCAACTTAAACTTCTACTGAGTAGGCTAGTACCATAATAATCCTTGTAATTTAATTAAATCATTAATCTAATAAATAAAACTATAGTAATTTTCAATTTTAATATATTACAGCTAGCTAAAACCTTTAAACTTTTAAGATATCAAGAATAATAAATAAAAAAACAAACTAAAGAATAAAATTATAATAAAAACATATATTTTTTTTCTTAAAAAAGGTTAACACCTCTGGGAGGTAAAATGAATATTTTCCCAAGAAAAATAAAATTGGAATTTGATCCTCACATCATGACCAAATCAACCCTTTGCAGAGATCTTAGCCATCAGAATTCAACATGTCGACGACAATTTAGATCAAAGACGATGGTGAAAAAAATTTGTCATGCGGTAAGATAGTTGATCATATCAGTAACTAAGAACTCGAAGAATCAACAGAGACAGGAACAGGCCCTTATGGAATCGTTAGGAACAGCGAAAATGCAGGGAATGCGAACTATAATACATTGTGAAATAGCTAACCAGGTGACTTAAGAGAGACATTGTTTTTACCCGAGTTGGATAGTATTCACTGTGGTGCAGACGGATCGAATAAGTTCCAGTATCAGTGGTTATACACCGCATGCATCAGCTTCCTTATTCTTCTTCAATACCAAATGCATCATAATACCTGAAAAGGGGAGAAGACGAAATGGCGTCCCAATTTAGTCCTACAAAGAAAGTATTACAAGTCCGAATGAACGAGCTAATATTGAATTAGTGAGTGTGCTGTATAAGTTATTAGGCGAGTTCTCACATATATTGAGTTCTTGAAGAGGTAGCGGACCGTATCACTATCATATTCATTCAAACATTTTAAACAGTAAAAATGTTAGAACACAGTTTGCATTAAAAATGATTTTATACTAAAGCAACAAATCAATCTGCAGAGGCACTTTCTATTATTGCATTAATGGTCATTATAAAAGCTATTGCTCTCACAGAGAGAGTTTGCTGGCTATCAAGAGTAACAATGCAAGTGGAGTTCATACAAGTTACATATGAACAGGCTTGTCGAAAAGCAAGAGTCAGATTTGGTGACCTTAGTGAGATTCTATCCAAATGGCCCTTGGAACCAAGGATGCAAAGAGAAATAACTGTCGAATGCATCTAAAGAAAAGCATTTCAGGAAACTAACTCTCATTGGATCATAAAGGATGGCTCTGTTGTTTCATTTATGCACGATGGACAACATTGTTTTCCATAGTGAAACCCTATTTAATGAATGCACAGTTAAAGATCGAGTGAGAAATAATTCAAACCAGCTTTTTCTTCTTCAGCCTCCTTTTCCGGCATGGTTTGCGGGCATCAGAGCCAGAACTCACGTTGCTGTTCTGAGATCTCACTCCATTTACAAATCTTGAACTATTGGAGGAAGGGCCACTCCTAGTAGTTGATGTGTTACTAGATGTAGACATCACATTTTCAACAGGCTGGTTTCTGCTTGATGGCATTGAACGAGGTGGCGGCATTAGAGCTCGAGCAGATATTAGCCTCTGAAAGGACATGTTAGGCAATGCATGTCAAATCTGAACTATGTGAAGAGAAAAAGATGAGAAGCTGATTGTTGCAGATCCAAAGGGAACTAACCTGATTCCTTTCATCGCTGGACATGCCGGATGTTGCTTTCCCAGAAGTACTTGATGCTGGTTCTCTGCAAATAAAACAGCAAACTCTCCTGGTCCATATCAATAAGATCTATGAAATAAAGAAAAATATTCAGAGAAAATTAAGGCGCTTCATGGATTTATTATTCATGAGGGTCTAGATGTAAATGATGACTTAACTTTTCATTTTATAATACTCAAGACATTAGGTAGATCACGGACTCAGTGTTTAACAATTATCAAAAGTATAAAATAAATGGTTGACACGATGAATTTGATTATTGGTAACGTATTAACAAGAATTAAACAACAGGATCATCTAGGTTAAAGATGCATTGACAGCTGCACTTGTGAATCTTCACTTGGCAGATGCACCAAAGCTCAGGGAAATTTCCAAGGTGGTAGCTCAAGCTGCAAAACTATCCACCTACACATTTTTTTATCGACATGCAACTGCACAACGACAATCATACTGAGTGATATAAACCCAAGTGGCGCCAAGGGATGTGGCCAAATGAAAGGTAGCCAGCTAATGTCATTCGTGTTTGAACTATTGGCAGATCCAAATCCGAAGGTGAACTCCATTTATATGTTGTTAGATAGAAACATTTGTTGCTTCTAGGTATAAACATGTGGCTTCTAGATACATGCTTCCATAAAGCCAGTTTGAAATTTTTTTCCAAGGGGAATTAGAAAGTCAACACCAAATATGAATTTGTTCAGAAGATCCAGAGTTAGGTTGGTGTGGAGGGAAAAAACTGTCCAGCACCATCCTCAATGATTTCCAGCAATACAAAAGCATAACTTGAAGACTGGAAAAATCCATAATGGGCAAGCAAATTCACTATCATATATGTTTTGGCCTATAGTTTAAATACCGCAATTCAATTCGTAACTGACCATAACAACTACAAATCATTAGTTCTACCCAGTCGGCATACATACACCTTTTATCATCCCTTACAATTTCACCTGAATGTTCATTTGTTTCTTTCCATGCAGCAAACTCTTAAGGCCTTGAGTACAATATCCTGGGTTATTAAAGGCGCGCCTCAGGCGCGCCCGAGGCGCTAGGCGCACAAGGCGCAGGAGAAAACGCCTTGCGTGACGCGAGGCGGGCGCTGTTCGCCAGGCGCGCGCCTAGGCGCGCCTCGTGCGCCTTGGCACCTCAACGAAACGCTAACGAGGCGCGATTGAGGCGTCGCGATTGGAAAAAAATCTGGATTTTAAACCCAAAAAAACATTCCAAATCTTGTTTGGAATTAGGGCACGGGAAAGAGGAACAGAAAAGAACGCAGGAAGGGAAGAGAGGAAGAGAACGCAGGCAGAACCTGAATCCATTTCCGTCCACCGCCGCGCTGAGTTGCATCGCCGCCCAAGTATGTTTTTTTTTCTTTTTTCTGTTTTTTCTGTTCTTCCCTTCTTCTTCTGCTTCTTCTTCCTCTTATCTTCTTTTGCGTCTGTTATCATCTTGTTCTTCTCTTATTCTCTTCGCTTCTTCGCTTCTTCGCTTCTTCTGTTATTCCTTTTCTTCTTCTTTTCAATTTTCTGTTTCTTCTTCTTTCTCTGTATCTTCTTTTCTTCTTCTTCGTTTTCAGTTTTCTTTTTATTCTTCTATTCGGTATCTTCTTTTCTTCTGCAGTTCTGCTTTTTTGTTTTTTTGCTTTTAGTTGCTGGTTCGTGTTCGCTGAGCTGTGTGGTTTTGTTTTGATTTGGTTTCCTGTTTTTTAATTTTGTTTTTGCTTCCCAGTACCTACTGCTGTCCAATTTTTTAATTTTGTTGCTGTGCTGCTGTTCGTATTGGTCCTGCTGTCTGCTGTCCGATATTTTGTTTTTTTACTGTTGTTTCTTGCTGGTTCGTGTTCGCTGAGTTGCTGTCCAGTTTTGTTTTGTTTTGCAGGTTGTGTTTTTGCTTCCCAGTTCCTTACTGCTGTCCGATTTTTTACTTTTGTTGCTGTGCTATGTCTGCTGTCCAATATTTCGTTTTTTAACTGTTTTTTTCATTTTTGTTTGACTTGTTTTGCTTTTTGTTTTTTTACTATTTTGTTATTGCTGATACTGTACAGTACTTTTCTATTGCTGGTACCATATTAATTTTATTTTATTTTTAATTTTTCAGACTAGTTTCTTGTTCAATTATCATGGAAGGTAGTAGTGATACTCCAACATATATATCAAAAGATCCGGGATGGAATTATTTTCAAAAAGTTAATCCAGATAATAAAAATGATTTAATTTGTAACTTTTGTCAAAAAGTTACAAAAGGGGGCATTTATCGTGCAAAACAACATCTTGTTGGGGGGTTTCGAAATACTACGACTTGTAAAAAATGTCCATCTCATGTACGTGAAGAAATTAAAAATTTCATGGAGAAAAAGGCAGAGAAAAGTAATCTTTCTCAACTTGCAACATTGGACTTTGAGGATGTAGACCCTCTTGGTGATGATATTGATATGGATAATATTGGAGCTAAAGGTGTGCCACCTATAAGTACAAGTACAAGTTCTAGATCAGTGAATATGCAAAAAAGGCCCAGACAAATAGGTCCAATGGATACGTATTTTGCTCCTAATGTACAAAAAATTGTTGAAAGTAGAAAGGGTAAAGAAAGACAATCTACGATAAATGAGGCATACAAGAAAGAATTGAGGGAAAAAGCTTGTATGGCCATAACTGAGTGGATGTATGATGCGACAATTCCATTTAATGCCGTTAACTATTCAAGCTTCAAAAGAATGTTGGACTTGGTTGGCCAATATGGTATAGGTCTAAAAGGACCTAGTTATCATGAGGTGCGGGTTCCTTTTCTAAAAAAGGCTGTTGATAGTGTGACAAATGATTACATTAAGTCGTGTGAAACAGAATGGGCCAAGTATGGTTGTAGTTTGATGGCAGATGGGTGGACAGACAAAAGGCAGAGAACATTGATTAATTTTTAAGTGAATTCTCCTAAAGGTTCAGTTCTCATCGAATCGGTTGATGCTTCTGATTATGCAAAGACTGGAGAGAAAATATTTCAATTGCTTGATCGATTTGTGGAGCGTGTAGGAGAAGTAAATGTTGTTCAAGTTGTTACAGATAGTGCAAGTAACAATGTGCTTGCCGGTAAGAATCTATTTAATTATTTCTTATCAATATGTTTTTTCTTATATATGTTAAATTTATCTACTTTTCTAACTTCTTTTGTAGGAAAATTATTAGAAGCAAAAAGGCCACACTTGTATTGGACTCCTTGTGCTGCTCACTGCGTTGACTTGATCTTAGAAGATATAGGGAAATTGCCTGATTTTAAAGCAACATTGAAGAAGGCAATGAGTGTGAATGCTTACATTTATGTTCGCCCTGGCATGGTAAATATGTTGAGGCAATTCACAAGACAAAAAGAGCTTTGTCGGGCAGGTGTCACAAGATTTGCTACTGCTTTTCTTACTCTTGAAAGGATGCACCTACAGAAGCAAAATTTAAGAAAAATGTCCATTTCAAAGGATTGGATAGAGAGTAAATGGGCAAAAGAAGCGGCGGGGAAGAAGGTAGCTAAAATCATCATGACACTTAGATTTTGGAGCAGTATTGTGCATATTTTAAAGATATATGGCCCTTTAGTCCGTGTTCTGAGACTGGTTGATGGCGAAAGAAAACCTGCAATGGGTTATATTTATGAGGCTATGGATAGGGCAAAAGAAACAATTATGAAGGCCTTCAAGGAGAAAGAAGAAAAATACAAAGAAGTGTTTGAGATCATTGATGCGAGATGGGAATGTCAACTTCATCGGCCTCTGCATGCTGCAGGACATTATTTGAATCCAGAATATTTTTATTCATACACAGATTCAAATATCTGTGGAGAAGTGGTGAATGGTTTGTTTGAAACTATGGAGAGATTGGTTTCAAGCGCTGCCGAGCAAGATAAAATCACTACCCAACTCTCTATATATCGAAAGGCAGAAGGGCTATTTGGGAGGAATGTAGCAATTAGACATAGAAGAGCATTATCTCCAGCAGAATGGTGGGAATGCTATGGAGCAAATACCCCAGAATTGCAAAAGTTTGCTATTAAAGTGCTTAGCCTCACTTGTAGTGCTTCTGGTTGTGAGCGCAATTGGAGTGTATTTGAGCAGGTATGTAATAAATATAAATGTTTGATACTATTAGTATGCTACTTTTATAAGTAGAAAATATTCTTTGATATTTTATTATACTTATTGTGATTTTTGACATTTTGTAGATTCACAGCAAAAAAAGAAATAGGCTAGCTCAACAGCGCTTAAATGATTTGGTATTTGTGAAATACAATCGTGCCTTAAAGCTTCGGTATGATGCACGTGATAAGATTGACCTCATCTCTTTGACAGATATTGATGATAGTAATGAATGGTTGATGGGTAGAATGGATGGAGAAAGTGATAATGAAGAAGATGAGTTGGTTTTTGAAGGTGATGACTTGACATGGGATGTCGTTGCTAGGGCTAGTGGAGCTGAAGAGCCTGAATATTGTACTAGAGGAAAAAATATTGCAACCATGACCTCTAGTTCAAATGCTAGGCCTAAACAAGTCGAGAAGGGAAATGCATCTTCCTCTATGAGACACTCATCTCTAAGATTTAGAGATGAAGAAGAAGAAGAAGAAATTGAATTTGAAGAAGATGAAGATAACGAAGAAGAAGAATACAATGAGGATGATCTTGAGCTTGATGATTAATTTGACTTATTACGCTTATTTTGATGGACTTTGTTAGTTTAAATTAGAAAGTTGAAATTTGAAAGTTTGAAACTTTTATTAATTTTATCATGGTGTTGTTTTGCTTGTTATATGTGATATTGATGTGTGTGGAATATTAATAGTTATCATATTTGACATAATATATGAGTGTGGCAATAGTCTGGTAATCATCAACCTCATGTTCAAGAGGCGCGCGCCTCGGGCGCGCCTCGCGCCTCGGGCTCTAGGAGCTTTTTGCGCCTCGCGCCTCTAACAACACTGACAATATCATACTTAAAGCAACAAAATTTGATACATACAAAAATATCTTAAGGGTAGTAGAGGACTGCAGGTTAACTGGGTGATTATAAGTAAACAAAAAAAAACCAAGAAGATATTGAAGTAATATTCAATGACATCCTCAGAACCAACATTGAGTTAAAAAAGAGAAAATATAACAAAAGGGTTGGCAAGATGAAATATAATCTCTTAAGGAACCTTTTGCAATGGTTTAAACTTTAACCAGTATGTTTCCTCTAAAAAAAAACATATGTGACAATCTTTCAACAAAGACAACCTTACAAAATTCATTAAAATTTTCATCTTAGAAAACTCAATCTATGAAAAAATAGCATACCTAGTACTTCTATCTGTCCATTCATCGTCTGCCTCTGCCTCATCACTTGAACTTCCACTCAAGAAGAAGTCATCCTCACTGACATCTAAAGCATCATCATCACTTGCTGTTTCTGCTAAGTCAGTATGACCATATTGAAATTTATGTATAACAAAGGCCAAATACCAAGTGATTGATGCATAACAATATTTGTTAATATACCAAAGTACTTGGTGTCACACATAATGCTAAAATCAAGTGTAACGAATTGAAACAGTTAATAAACTAATAAGAATATCATAACCTTCTAAATCCTTTCCATTTGCAGCAGCAGTTATAAGATAAGCTTTAACCTGTTGATGTAATTTGTTTCTCTTATCGACAATTGCTGGATTATCACCACCAACAAACAGTGACACATATTTTTCAGTCTTGGGGAAGAACTGTATCATCAAAGGGAATAAATCAGGTGTCACTTTGAATTATCTTCAGTGTTTAGCAACAACTAGACAAACAATAAGAGCATCATTCAGCACAGATTAAACGGCAAGTTAATAACTAGAGAAATGCTATTCCTAATAAATTTCTAAAATTTTAAAATCTTTCAATGCACCAGCTACCTAGCAAACACAAACAAGATTAAGGCCATTCCCATAGTACGACTGATGAAGAGAAAAATTGAACTCACGCGGATATAATTTAGATCCTCCTTTAGCTTTGAAAGCTGATAGAAAATACTTTCATCTGAGACATGATCTAATGATGTGCGTTGTTGTTTCTCAAGCCTCCTTATCATCCTTTCAACCTTTCGCCTCTCTAATTACAAACCACAGCAAGATGAACAGAAAAAGATAAGCAAAAGCACAATCCAACAAATTACAATAGTTTTCATTTCGAAACATATATACCCAAGAATTTTATCTTTTTGTCCCTCAGACGTAACTTATGTTCCAATTCCAAGAGTGTCTGCAGCTCCTGTTGCTGTTTGAGTTCTTCAAGCTTCTTTTCCTGAGCCTTCCTGACTTCATCAGGTAAGTCCTAGATACGTCCACTGTATTAAAAGACTCACCAAGCAAACAGAGTTTCTTTTTATAGATAAAAAGGAATATATTACACAAAGGAAAGCAACTAGACACCGTGGCTTTATTGAACAGTTAAATTTACAACTACAAAATTTTCACCCAACAACCAAAAAAATCACAAAAGATGTTTATAGAAAAAAAAAATAAAGCTAAGTGTTAATCAAAACCCATAGCAAATAATGTACTCAACAGCAAACAGCATTAATGATTAATATCATAATTGAATTTTTTTTCAATCAGGGCTTCAGCAGTTTGTTCCATTAACGCAACTGCAGGATTATACATCTGTAATACTACCGTTTTAGCTAAATGGAAGTTGAGGCCTGAGTACCTTACGAAGAAAGCGCTCGACGGAACGGATCTGACTCTTGAGGGAGACGCGTTTCAATTTGTTGCGCCTCTTATCCAGCCCCACCCCCTTGGAGCGCCGGCCAAGGGGTCGCCGCTCCTCGATCCGACGCCTGCCGTAGCCGCCATGAGCCATTCCCGATGATTTACAACCCTCCGGAGCTAGATCGGCATCGCCGGGGACCACGGATCAAGGAAGACGGTGGAATCGGCGTAGAATTCGTAATTGGAAGCAGGAATTGCTCCTCTTCGGTTCCTAGGGTTCCTCTCGTCGAACGTGGGAGAGGGAATACAGAGAGGAGACCTCCTTCGTTACACGTCGTGTCAAGGACAGTTGGCTTGACGCTCTTGAAGTCTTCAAACGATGAATAAATAGGCCGAAAAAGCCCAATAACTCCAAAAGACAAGGCCCAATTAAATATTCTCCATGCTAGCCACGTGACTAAATGAACCGGAAAAAGAGGCGATCTGAACCGGTCTAAGCCCAACTTGCAACCGTTTTCATTTTAATACGTTTGGTGGAAGGTTATCTATTTATCTTTATCACCTTGGTTATCCATCTAAATTATTAATAAAAATTCTGTTCGAGTAATATTTCACATGTCAGTAAAAGGGACATATAATCCAAAATCTAGAAAAATTAAGGGTGTAATTGGTACGCGTGTATTCTCCATGCTAATCACGTGACTAAATGAACCAGAAAAAGAGGCGATTTGAACCGGTCTAAGCCCAACTTGCAACCGTTTTCATTTTAATACGTTTGGTGGGAGGTTATCTATTTATCTTTATCACCTTGGTTATCCATCTAAATTATTAATAAAAATCCTGTTCGAGTAATATTTCACATGTCAGTAAAAGGGGCATACAATCCAAAATCGAAAAATCTAGAAAAATTAAGGGTGTATTTGGTACGCGTGTTTTTTATTTTCATTTTTTTAAAAACACGCATTTTCTGAAAAATAGTGTTTGGTTTGCATTTTTCGTGCATGTTTTCTAAAAAAAATAGATAGCGTTTTCTAGAAAAATAGAGAATAACAAAAAGTCATTTTTTGTTTTATAGAAAATACGCATTTTTCAGAAAATAAAAATGAAAAATGCGCGTACCAAACGCACCCTAAGATTTTTCTTGATTCTGGAGTTAACAACAAATTTTTTCCCAAATTACACTCAAATAAGAGAAAAATGTGATAAAAAAGGAAAAATATAAAGTAAAAAATAAAAAATAAATAAAATAAAATAAAAAAAATAAAAAAATAAAGAAATTGTAAAAAAAACCATTAAAAAAATTTAAAAAAAAGGAAAAGATAAAAAAAAATTAAAAATAAAAAAAAATGAGAAAAACATTAAAAAATAGAAAAATAGAAAAAAACCGTAAAAAAAATTAAGAGAACGTAAAAAATAATAATAATAAACGTAAAAAAAAATTTAAAAATATATATATATAAATAGAAAAAAAAACATAAAAAAAATATAAAAAAACGTAAAAAATAAAAAAACTTTGAAAATAAAAATAAAAAAAATGAAAAGAAATAAAAAAATTAAAAATTAAAAATTAAAAATTAAAAATTAAAAATAACATAAAAATTTAAAAAACATGAAAAAGGAAAAAAATTTTAAAAAAATGTAGAGTTTAAAAGATATATATGATTAGTTTTGTAACTAAGTTAATATAGTAAAATATTAAATTATATTATTTATTTAAATCTTCCAACAAATGAACAAATTAGTTTTTATTCCATTACTTATGTTAAACCAAACAACATTTAGTTATATTTATTCCTCATAATTTTGATTATGTGATTACTTAGTAATCATATAACTAAGATTATACATGATAATTTGAACTAAATGCACCTTCACTATTTTTAAATTATAATTTACCCGTTCTTCAAATGACAAAGTGAAAAGGTTGTGTTTTGAGAAAAAATAAAAGAGCGTCCAAAATAAGAGAAAGATCATATTAACTTAGAAAAAAGAATAAATGGATGTCCTTCTTGAAAATACCTCTAGATTCAATAATAATAATAATTATTATTATTATTATTATATTAATTATATAAATTATTGGCTAACTTCTGTAGCGTATAGAAAATAGTAGATAGTTGTTATATGTTATATGCTAGTTTCTACGTGTGCTTGATCATGATTATATTAGTTTCTATATAGTCAATCATGATCCAATAATATTAATATGAAATGCAGTGATTGTCATGGAGTTTTCATTATTTATTTTGCTCATTGAAAAATTATTTTAATTAGATTATTTAAAGAAAATCAAAATATATAAAGTTGTTGTGGTAAAAGTTAGCACCTAATTTCTACCATTATTAAAATTAGTTACTGTTGATGCAGTTGATATCAATGATCAAACCTGAGTTTTAATGAATGACAAGTGGATTAAAGTTAGATGTGTTTATGATCTAACCTTGTTATAGAGTGTGCACGATTAACTAACTTGACGAGTCAAGAGGACCTGACACCAAGCAGGAAGTCTGATGTGAGATTCTAGCAGGAGCTTGGGATATTCGATTCCCAACGGGAGGAAGTCTGGGTGTGTGATTCCAGTAGGAGATCGAGATATTCGATTCCCGATTGGCAAAATCTGGATGTCTGATTCCGGCAGGAAGATCTGGTGAGTCAAATTGAACGTCTAGAAAATAACTTAACACTTGATAAGTGGAGGTAAGTTACTGGAAGAGAGTGATTCAGTGAGGACGTATTCTGGTTGTGGGACAGTAGGCGTCGGTCCAATTTAGGTCTATTCGAAAATATAAATTGAGACCCTGGCCAGATCCTGATCTAGAGGACATGGTCTAAGTCATAAATTAATCATATTATTATTGTGCTAACCTTATTTATAAGTTAAATATTTTTGTATTGGACTAACATTTTTTGCAAGGTAAAGGGAGCACAAAAGATCTTGGGTGAATAGTACCCGAGGCGTCTTTCAGGCGACGGAAGGTGCCTTGAGTACTGTTCATGAAAGGCGCCTTCAAGTGCTTAGAAGGCGCCTTCTGTCGAATAAGGTAGAGACGTCGTCGACGATAAGGAGTTGTATTTTAAGGGATTGAACTTGGCATTGAAGGTGTCGTCAATGCTATGGAAGACACCTTTCATCCCTTACATAAAAGAGACATTCAACCAAGGCTTCTAAATCCTCTCTTCCACAAACTTCTACGCGTCTGTTTGATGTTTCAACTACTCTGGTTTCTTGCTATTGCTATGATACGATGTTGCTGCTCCTGACTACTGCTGAGGAACCAACCAACACTGAGCGTGATCCGATTATCAACAAGTGTTGGGTAACGAAGTTCTTTTCATGTACATAATTATTGCTTACAAGGAAAGTATAGCGTATTACACTGTTCCTATTATTCTTTTTATATTCTATCCCCTCTTCTATAGCTTCAGAAGAGGTTATTAGTGGATTACCCGTCGATAGGTCCACGGGACCTGGGTCTTGGAGTAGGAGTCGCCGAAGATTTTGAATCAAGTAAAACCGAATATATGTCTTTTACTTGCTTTTGTTTTTATGTTTTTTCCGCTGCGTACTTATCTTTTAAAATTTTTTTAAAAAAAAATAAAACTACATTATTCACCCTCCCCCCTCTCACGTGCGTCTCAACCCAACAAGTGGCATCAAAGTGAGGTTTTGCTCTGAATTGGTGCAACCACCAATCAAGCCGGGGAAACTGTTTTATTTCTTTTCGGATTTCTATTTTTCGTATCTTATTTGAATTGGTAAAATTTACCTCTTCAGATAAGTATTTCTCGTTCGATTTTAACTCGAAGTTGGTGCAACACCACTAAAGTATTCGATATTTCTTTTTATCTCAAACTTTACTAATATAAGACCTAGTCTTGGGATGGTTCTTCTCTCTGTTTCTTTTGCAAGACAATTCAGATGACCCAACTCGAAGGATATAGCACCACTCGTCCTCCTCTCTTCAACGGAAATTGTTTTCCGTATTGGAAGAAGAAAATGGAGGTCTACTTGAAGACGAACATCGAGCAATGGTTTACCATCCGACGAGGGTACCGGGTGTTTGTAGACAAAGTAACTAAAGTATCCCTCAATCCAAAAATATGGAATCCAGAAGATAAGAAAAAAACCCATATCGACTCAATGACATTGAACACAATCCAGTACGAACTCACGAAAGAAGAACTCAACCGAGTCGACCCGCATGAGAATGCAAAGGGGCTATGGGACAAGCTCATTGAATTACATAAAGGAACCAACGATGCCAAGGTAACTAAACGAGACCTGCTTCTAAATTCTTTATTTAATATTAAAATACAGGACGAAGAAACTGCAAGCTAACTATATGCGAAGATCAAGGATATCCTCACTGACCTGCACATGATCGAGCATCAACTCGAGAACCGTGACGTTATTAGGTACGCTCTGAACTCGTTTCCTCGAACCTCACTATGGGCATTGAT
Organism: Zingiber officinale; assembly: GCF_018446385.1. Taxonomy (NCBI): domain Eukaryota; kingdom Viridiplantae; phylum Streptophyta; class Magnoliopsida; order Zingiberales; family Zingiberaceae; genus Zingiber; species Zingiber officinale. Next base: position 35,841,662 of record NC_056000.1, on the reverse strand, counting down.
TGTAGATGCTTATAAGGTTTTGAGGAACCTTTTAAAGTTGAAATTAGACGAGTTATTTTGTGAATTGAAACTGCACAAACAAACTAACGCCATAAAGGTCCACAAAGGAATCGTTTTTCTTGTAGATACTCCAAAAGGAGCTAAACCCAAGGTGGAAACTGAGTCCGACTCAGAATCAGATGAAGAAGAACTGCTAGTTAACATGATAAGGAAGATGTTCACTAGACGCAAGAGAAACTTCTTCAAACATGACATGAAGAAGATGTCTAAGTCCACATCCAACAACTCAAAGGCGAACATTACGTGCTACGACTATAACAAGAAAGGACACTTCAAACATAAATGCCCTAATGAAGATAAGATGAGGAAAACAAAGCAAAAGTGGGCATTCAAGGTGACTTAGGATGAGTCTTCCTTGGATGGATCAGAAGTAGACGAACCAAAGCAAACAAGTTACCTCGTGCTAATGGCAACAGGAGGCGAATTTGATCAAGAAGACAAGTTTCAATACAAGTTGAGCATGTTAGCATCGATTTGTAGCTAGAGGGGGGATGATAGCTCGTCGCGTTTCATTGGCTTGCTTCAGTGTTGTTGAGAGGGCATTCAAGGTGACTTAGGATGAGTCTTCCTCGGATGGATCAGAAGTAGACAAACCAAAGCAAACAAGTTACCTCGTGCTAATGGCAACAGGAGGCGAATTTGATCAAGAAGACGAGTTTCAATACAAGTTGAGCATGTTAGCGTCAATTTGTAGCTAGAGGGGGGATGATAGCTCGTCGCGTTTCGTTGGCTTGCTTCAGTGTTGTTGATGTGCAACGGATAGAACTCGAAGCAATATTTACAATGCTAACACAAAGATTTACTTAGTATTCACCTCAAGAAGAGATGACTAATCTAAGGATCCACACACGACACACTCTCCACTAAGAAAAACACTCCTTCTCGGTAACTACCGGAGGTGGAGAAATCTCGTACAATACTCACACAACAAGATACAACACATGCAAGAAGAAAAATACAAGAATACAAATAAAAACCTTCTTCTTGCTCACTTGTTGTTTGTTGATGCCTCTTGAACCTTGGAAGTGCACCTGCACTTGTCTCCAAGAGCTTCCAAGAACTAGCGATGGGTGTCAAGGAAGAATGTCTGTGAATCAAGAGAAGAGATTCGAAGATGAAGGCTCGCCACAATTTTATACCTTGCGCTTCTAGGGCTCCCAATCAATTGGGCTTACTCCCAATCGATTGTCATGTCATATCAGCGCAATCTCAGCCGTCCAAAACTTGCATCCTGTGCAACGGTCATATCCCAATCGATCGGCTGATCGATTGGGGAGGCTTGAATCCATCGACTGATCGATTCAGAGCGTCTTTGTACTCACGCTGGAAAAGGTCTGAATCGATTGACCAATCGATTCAGACTTCCTCGTGACTCCGAGAGAATCCAGCCCCAATCGATCGGCTGATCAATTGGGCAGCTCTCTGTGCTCATGACAATTGATCCCAATCGATCGACCGATCTATTGGGCCGCTGCTTGTCGCAACACTCTCCCAATCGATCGGCTGATCGATTGGGCTTAGGTCAATCGATCAGCTGATCGATTTCCCCAACCATGACTTGCCTAAACTCAAGTCTAAAGTTGCCAAACCCAACATCCTGTCAACCGTGACATATTGAAACTACTCGTGCCTAGCATCCGATCAACCTTGATCTGCTGAAACTTTTTCACTAAGTGTCCAGTCAATCCTTTGGCCCACTTTGACTTTTCTCCTCGTGCCAAGTGTCTAGTCAACCTTGACCCACTTGGACTTACCGTCTCGTGCCGAGTGTCCGGTTCTTCATGACCCACTTGGACTTCCATCAGATGTCCATTCACCCTTGACCCTTCTGGATTTTCTCATGCCAAGTATCCGGTCAATCCTTTGACCTACTTGGGCTTCCCAACACCAGGTGTCTGGTCAACCTTGACCCACCTAGAGCTCCACATGCCTTAGCTTCACTCACTAGGTCTTTCCATCTGCTTAGCTTCACTCACTAGGACTTTCCATCTGTCTGGCTTCACTCACCAGGACTTTCCATCTGTCTGGCTTCACTCATCAGGACTTTTCATTTGTCTGGCTTCACTCACCAAGACTTTCACCTAGCTTCACTCACCAGGATTTCCAACTGTCTGGCTTCACTCACCAGGACTTCCCTTTGCCTAACCTCCAGTTAGGACTTTCTCAGTTAAATATCCGGTCAATTCTTTGACCTACTTGACTTTTCTTCACATCAGATTGGTCAAACCTTGACCAGAGAGGAATTGCTCCAACAATCTCCCCAATCAGATGATTGCTCCTATAATCTTCATATATTGTCAAACATCAAGACTCAAGCTTGAGTTAAATCAAGATTAGTCAACCTGGTCAACCTTGACCTAGGAATATTACACCAACAATCTCCTCCTTTTTTATGTTTGACAATACCTTTAAGTTAGGCTAATCTCATAGCCTCAACTTTTTCTTCATGTCAATGCATGAATGAGGGTTTTCTTCATTCTCTCTCTTTCCCAGAGAGCATTCTCCCCCAAACTTTCCTAGAAGGGCAATGAAGGCCTAACTTAAACCTTACATTCCCCTTTTATTGGCACACATCAGAAATTCTCCCCTTGAAAAGTTATCCTAATGTTGTTCACAATCTCACTCGTTGTTCACAACACCACAATGAAGGTCTTATACCTTTCATTGTCTTCAATACTTACCCTTGAGCATTAACCAGCTTCACACTCATAATGAAGGTCTCATACCCTTCATTATATTCAATGTTCATCCTTGAGCATACTCCTTTTCTAGAATGAAGATATCCAATCTTCCATTGTTCCCCAATACTCAACCTTGAGCATTTTTCCAAACGAAGGATTTACCACCTTCAATGGTTTCAAAAAAATATTTTAATGTTTTTAAATAGTAGCTCCTCCTAAAAACATGCTTCAAACTTCTATCATTGCACCAACAATGACTTGGATCCCTAAACATTTAGGAAATCCAAAATTAGAAGTTTTGAGGTTTAAAAATCCAATATTGAAACTAAATCTCAACATAAACTTCAACTTAGTCTTTCTTAACCAATCCATCTTTGTTTTCATTATGAAAACTCCCCTAAATGTATACAAATGTGTTTCAAGGGGTTAGGAATGATTACTTAGACTAAAAATGGTTTAAAGTGCTGAAATCAGACATTTACAGTCGAAAACAGCCTTCTCAATCGATTGATGTTGGGACTCAATCGATTGAAACCATTCAATCGATCCATTGATCGATTCCGCGAGCTTCCGTTCATGGAAAAAATCTTTGAATCGATTGACTGATCGATCCAACACAGTTGAATCGATCGACTAATCGATTTCGCGATGCTTTGTTTGCGAGAAAGTCCCTTCTCAATCAATCGCCTGATCAATTGTGATACTCCAATCGATCAGGTGATCGATTGAAGTTCTAATTTCCTGAAAGTGAATTTCAATGAAATTCAAAAATACTCTAAAAATTCTAAAAATCATGAAAACTCTTGTAGACATTATTTAGGGTATATACTATTAAGAAAAAAATAGTTTTTTAAGAAAATACTTCATATTTTCAAAGATTGACACAAACTTAAAAACTTACAAAAGCTTCAATGTTTTTCTTCTAGTTTGTGTCTAACTTTTCAATGATAATTACTATCAAAAGATAACCTTCACCAAGGATTTCCAAAGTATATTTAAAATGTTTTTCAAAATCAATTTCCAATTATGTTCTTTGGGCTCAATGCACATGACTTGTATATTAGCTTTCTCAATGATTGTAATATACATAACTATGTGTTTTGATGAAGTCAAAACTCAATTAGATGTACTAAATTAATATCTTGAGTCTTGTTTATCATCCTAGCATTTCACTTGTATCTAATGTATACTAAAACATATACAAGTCACCTTATAGTCTTTGTGAGATGTAGATTTTCGTTTTACCCTAAACTAGGGATCATGCATATCTATCTAAATATTTTAGGAATTATGAACATCCACCTAGGTTGTTACTTGTTAGTAAATGTCATTATCATTAATTACAAGGAAACTAAAATGATGCATGATTACTTATGACATGCATCAAAAAGAAATGATTTTCAAAAGAAAATATACTAATGATATATGATGTATGTATGACATGATATGGTATTTTTGTTTATTTTTCATAATAAACAAAAATGATGCATCAAAAACTAAAATGATTAATGATTACTTATGACATGCATCAAAAAGAAATGATTTTCAAAAGAAAATATACTAATAATACATGATGTATGTATGACATGATATGATATTTTTATTTATTTTTTATAATAACCATGAATGCAACATATGATGTCATGACATATGATGGGCAAACAAAGCATGACAATCAACATAAATAAAATATACCGAGATAATCTATCTAAGTATCCTTAATTCCTTAGCTAAATTAAAATCTCATCCTAGATTGTCCATATTTTCTCAAGAAAATGTCAAACCCCAACTTCACATTTCTTTTACCTTTCTCTATTTGTGCCAATTTAAATTATGTATAATTTCTTAAGGTTTGGTACATTTTACTCTTCCAAAGAGTAATCACTTAAATTAAGACTTAAATTTACCCTTAACTTCCTAAGAAAATATCAAAATCTCAACTTGACATTTCTTATGTTTTTCTCAAGTGTGTCAATTTAAATTAAATTCAATTCCTCAAATTTTGCCACATTTGACTCTTCCAAAGAGTAAACAATAATCCATTTCATTTTCAAAGATTAACAATAACCTTGAAAATACTCTCTAAGTGTCAACTTTATCAATGTTGGGTTAATCACCCTTCCCATTTGGAGTTGAGACTCTCTAAACCCATTTAGGGTGTAGAGAATATTGTTGGTGCAATATCCCTCAGGTCAAGGTTGACTTGGTTGACCAAGTTTGAGTCTTGGTTTGAGTTTCAATGTTTGACAATACAAGACTTCGATGATATGGACAAGTGCAGGTGTAGTTGTTCATTTGGGGAGATTGTTTGGTGCAATTCTCCTCTGATCAGGGTCTGATCAGTTTGGTTGTAGAAGAGTCAAGTAGGTCAAGGTTGACCAGGTACTTGACTAGAAAGTCCTAACCGGGATGTCAGGCAGAATGGAAGTCCTGGTGAGTGAAGCCAGGCAGAGGAAAGTCCTAGTGAGTGAAGCTAGGTGAAAGTCCTGGTGAGTGAAGCCAGGCAGAAGAGAAGTCCTAGTGAGTGAAGCCATGCAGAAGAGAAGCCCTAGTGAGTGAAGCTAGGCAAAAAGGGAAGTCCTGGCGAGTGAAGCCAGGCACGGGGAAATCCAGATGGGTCAAGGTTGACCAGACATCTGGTGAAAGTCCAAGTAGGTCAAGAGATTGACTGGATATTTGGTAAGAAGGGAAAAGTCCAAGTAGGTCAAGGGAGTGACTGGATACTTGGCACAATGAAGAAAAGTCCAAGTGGGTCAAAGGGATTGACGGGACACTTGGTGAGGGAGTCCTAGTAGGTCAAGGGTGACCGGATGCTAGGCATGATGAACCAACAGGTCATGGATTGACTGGATGTTGGTTTGGGGGCTTTGGGACTTGGTTTTGGGCAAAAACCAGCAGTGGATCGATCAGCCGATCGATTGGCTGGAGCTCAATCGATCAATCGATCGATTGGGGTGTCCTCGCGAGAAGCCTTCATCCCAATCGATCAGCGGATCGATTGGGAGGAAGTCGCGAGCGCACAGAACGCCTCTGGATCGATCAGCTGATCGATCCAGAGGTCCCAATCGATCAGGGGATCGATTGGGATGGTGTATTTTGTCGCGATAAGCCCTGGATCGATCAGCCGATCGATCCAGGCAAATTCCCAGAGCACAGAGGCGCTCTGGATCGATCCAAAGCCTCCCCGATCGATTGGGAGCATTCCAATCGATCGGAATCCGACCGTTGGCGTCGTATTTAGCTGCAGGCGCTCGATTCCTTCGGTAGAACTTCCGAGACTTCATACGATTCATCTTAGCGACTCCACAGCTTCTCCACAAAGTTCAGATCGCCAGTTCTTGAAGGTTCTTGGAGGTTTTCCAAGTCAAGAGGCGGATCTATAGCTAAAGAAGAATGTTAGGGTTAGGGTTTCCTTGTAAGCTTGTGCTGTATTTTGTTTCCCTTTCCCTTTCTTCTTGTAGTGTGAACTTGTAGGGCTTTTCCGCCTTCGGTAGTTATCGAAAAGGAGTGTTTATTAGTGGAGGTGTGTGTGTGTGCGTGGATCCTTGGACTAGTCACCTCTTGTGAGGTGGATACCAAGTAAAATCCATTTGTTAGCATTGTTGTAGTTGTTTCTTGTATTTCCGCTGCACATCTTTGAAGAAACAAGCAACGTCAAGCACCGAGCACGCGTCTAGCTATTCACCCCCCTCTAGCTACATTTTGGTCCCAACAAGTGGTATCAGAGTAAGGTCGCTCTTCACCAGAATCATCGCCGGAAGGGGCAAACAAAACAATTAAAGCTAGAGGGTGAAGAAGTTGAAGAAATTCTACAAGTCGAAGACTTCATCAAAAGGCTCAACTTCAAGATGCAATTCCAAAATGGACTTGGTTTTGACACAAGGGTGGCTCCACCGTACACATCCACAAGCTTCGATTCTTGGAGATCAAGAATCGAAAATTTCTTGATGATGGAGATAGAGCAATGGTTTGCTCTCATTGAAGGATTTGAAGCTCTAACAAACTCCAAGGGCAAGCCTCTCAAGAAAAGAAAATGGAGTCAAGAGCAAGTTCAAAGGAGCAAGGCAAACGATAAAGTGACCAAGATTTTGGTCAACTTATTGCCAAGCAATATTTTGGCTCAAGTTAGAGAATTCAAGGATGCCAAGGAGCTATGGAGCAAATTTGCAACAATCCATGAAGAACCCTCCACTGTACCAAATCAAGAGGAATCCAAAGAGGGCGACGCATTGGAGCAAGATCAAGAGGAAGAGGACTCCGAGGTTAAGAGATGCTCAACTTCCGAAGAAGAAGTCCAAGAAGCCTCATCTTCAACGGAATGCAATGAAGAGGGCAAGGAGGGAGCATACTCCTTGTTCCATGTACAAGATGAAAATGAAGAAGCCTCCACCTCTAGGATTGAGGGGGAGCAAATTTCGGTGACACCGGATCATGGAGAAGGAGAAGCCTCCACATCTAGGTCAAAAGAAGAAGAGGATGAAGGAGCTTCCACCTCCACAAGTCAAGCTAAATCAAATGGAGGAGTATCATCTTTGGATCAAGAGGAAGCTTCTACCTCCGGATCAAAAGGAGAAGATGTCACCCCTTCAAGCAAAGGTATAACAATTTCAATTAATAATAAAAACCATATTATATGTTTTGAATGTAGGGAAAAAGAGCATTACAAAAGTAAATGCCCTAAATTGGCTAAGAAGAAGGGCCTAGTGGCACAAAAGAGAAAGGAGAAGCCCAAGGAGACCATCCCTGGAACAAAGAAGAGCAAGGAGCACATTGTGTGCTTCTTGTGCAACCAAAAGGGGCATTACCGAAGTCAATGCCCTAAGGGGAAGAAGAAGGTGGTCAAGGCTCTTGGAGGAAGCTCAATTCAAGGGGGAGCCTCCAAGATAAAAAGAAAGGTAACGTTTATTGAGCCTACCCATTTAAATTATGGTAAAGAGCATGCTAGTACTAAACTATATCATTTCAATGCTATTTACCATGAAAATAGGAGGCATGATAAAGTTAAAGAAAATCATGTAGCTTTTCATGCTAAAACCACTACACCTAGGGCTAGGAATGTAGATAAAAGTCTAGGCAAGAATTCTAAGGATTTTAGCTATAAGCCTAGAAACAAAAAATGCTCATGGATTTAATGGAAAACCAAAAACTAAGGACCTAGTGATGGAAAACCAAGTCTTGAGGTCAAGACTTGACAAACTAGAAAAGACCCTAAAAAGGATGGAAAATATCCTTAAAGGGCAAAATGAGCAAAACTAGGTTTAGGACAACAAGGGTCATAGAGATTTGGGATACAAACCTAAAATCAAAAAGGATGTACCTACTTACCATAGAGTTCAATATAGCTATGGAACCAACCCTAAGTCTAGAGGTCAAGTCAAGGATACAAGGGAAGTTATCCCTAGAAGTATTTTTGCAACGACAAACGTGACTAAGACTTCTAAGAAGTCTAAGAAAGTCACAAACAAGGTCACAAGGGAAGCAATCCCTAGGATTGACCTAGAAAAAGTGACCAAGGCTTCTAAGAAGTCAAACAAGGTCACTAGGAAGGTATCTAGGGGAGTTATGCCTAATGAATACCTAGAGCATCCAAGGAGCACCAATAGGTGTTGGGTTCCTAGGAGCATTTTCTCTACCCCATAGATGGGTTAGAGAGTGTCAACCCTAAGAAGAAGGGTAGTTAACCCAACTTTAAAGAAATTGACACTCAAGGAGCATTTTCAAGGTTATTATCAACCTTTGAAAATGAAAAAGATTTATAATTTACTCTTTGGAAGAGTAAAGTGTGCCAAAAGTGAAGATATTGATTTTAATTTTATTTGGCACAATTTGAGAAAACATAAGAAATACCGAGTTGGGATTTTGGTATTTTTCTTAGTAATTTAAGGCAAATCTAAGCCTTAATTTAAAGTACTACTCTTGTGGAAAAATGAAATATGCCAACATTTGAGGAATAAGCTAAATTTCAATTGACATAAATAAATCAAGAGAATTAGAAATGTCCATTTAGGTTTTGACATTTTCTTGAAGCACTTTGGGCAATCTAGGGTTTAAGTTTTAGGATTAGCTAAGATTAAGAATACTTAGATAGGTAATCTAGGTATTTTATTTATGCTAGACCTTGCCATGATTGTTTGCCCATTATATGTCATGACATCATGTTTTATTTTTGCACTCATGCCTTATTATAAAAATACCATGTCATGTCATACATACATCATGTAGTTATAAGAAAATTTTCTTTTGAAAATTATTTCTTTTTGAGGTATGTCATAACATTATCATGCATTATGTTTATTTCCTTAAAATTAAGGACAAATGACATTTATCAACAAGTCAACAAGTGACATCCTAGGTGGATGTTCAATATACACAAAATGCCTAGATAGATATGCATATCCTTAGATTAGGGCAAAACCAAATTTAACATCTCACAAAGACCTATAAGATGACTTGTATGTGTTTTGTGCACAATAGATACAAGTGAGATGTTAGGATGATGAACAAAACTCAACATGCTGATTTAATGCATTTTTTTGAGTTTTAAGTTCATCAAAACACATAGTTATGTGTTTTTTCATCATTGGGAAAGCTAATGTACAAGCCATGTGCATTAAGCCCAAGGAACATGGTGGGATATTGGTTTTGAAAATGTTTTTAAAATGATTTTGAAAACCTTGGTGAAGGCTATCTTTTGATAGTAATCACCATTGAATAGTTAGACACAAAATTAAAGAAAACACTAAAGTTTTTGCAAGTTTTCAAGTTTGTGTCAATCTTTGAAAATATGAATTATTTTCTTAGAAAACTATTTTTTTCATGATAAAGTATACCCTAAATAATATCTATACAAAATTTTATGATTTTTGAAATTTTGTAGAATTTTCTAGGGGTTTCTGAAGTTGACTGAAATGGAATTTCAGCAACTATCAGAACTCCAATCTATCACCCGATCGATTGGAATGCCTCAATCGATCGGGCGATCGATTGGGAAGGTAAATTAAATCCCGCAAGCAGAAGCTCGCTGGATCGATCCAGCTCTTCTGAATCGATCAGTGGATCGATTCATCATGGTCCGATCGATTGGGACCCAACTCCAATCGATCGAAGTTGCTGATTTTGGCTGGTAAAGCCTGATTTCAGCATTTTTGAACCATGGTTAGTCTAGGTAACCATTCCTAACCCTTAAAAATATATTTGTATACATAAAAAGGGTGTTTTCGTGTTGAAAACAAGGATAGATTGGTTAAGAAAGACTAAATTGAAGTTTAGGTTGAGGTTTGTTTCAATATTGAATTTTGAACCTCAAAACTTCTAAATTTGGGTTTCCTAAAGGTTTAGGGATTCCAAGTCATTGTTGGTGCAATGACAGAAGTTACCACCATGTCTTTAGGGGGAGGGACTCTTTAAAGATATGAAAACTATTTTTTTATGAACCTTAGAAGGTGGTTAACCTTCTTTTCAGAACATGCTCAAGGTTGAGCGGTTGAACATTAATGGGGAGTGGATATCCTCATTGTTCAAGTGGTTTAAGTTAGAAATGCTCAAGGATGGGCATTTGACTACATTAATGGGAGAATGTAGGGTTAAGGATAATGAAGGGTATGAGACTTTCATTATCGTGTTGATCACAACGAGTAAAGTTGTGAACAACGATGAGCAACTCTTCAGGGGGAGAGTCTCAAAAGTGAGAGTTTTCAATAAGTGAATTTGTTGATGTGTGCCCAAGGATGGGGCATGTTGTTGATGTGTGCCCAAGGATGGGGCATGTTGTTGATGTGTGCCAATAGGGGGAGAATGAAGGATTTAAGTTAGGACTTCATTACCTAGAGGGAGTTTGCCCTCTTAGGAGGAGAATGAAGGGTTTAAGTTAGGACTTCATTACCTAGAGGGAGTTTGCCCTCTTAGGAGGAGAATGAAGGGTTTAACTTATGCCTTCATTACCTAGTGGCATGAAGGAAGTTTAGGCTATGTGATTAGTATAACTTGCATGTGGTATTGTCAAATATCAAAAAGGGGGATATTGTTGGTGCAATATCCCTCAGGTCAAGGTTGACCTGATTGACCAAGTTTGAGTCTTGGTTTGAGTTTCAATGTTTGACAATACAAGACTTCGATGATATGGACAAGTGCAGGTGCAGTTGTTCATTTGGGGAGATTGTTTGGTGCAATTCCCCTCTGATCAGGGTCTGATCAGTTTGGTTGTAGAAGAGTCAAGTAGGTCAAGGTTGACCAGGTACTTGACTAGAAAGTCCTAATCGGGATGTTAGGCAGAATGGAAGTCCTGGTGAGTGAAGCCAGGCAGAGGAAAGTCCTAGTGAGTGAAGCTAGGTGAAAGTCCTGGTGAGTGAAGCCAGGCAGAAGAGAAGTCCTGGTGAGTGAAGCCAGACAGAAGAGAAGCCCTAGTGAGTGAAGCTAGGTAAAAAGGGAAGTCCTGGTGAGTGAAGCCAGGCACGGGGAAATCCAGATGGGTCAAGGTTGACCAGACATCTGGTGAAAGTCCAAGTAGGTCAAAGGGATTGACTGGATATTTGGCAAGAAGGGAAAAGTCCAAGTAGGTTAAGGGAGTGACTGGATACTTGGCACGATGAAGAAAAGTCCAAATGGGTCAAAGAGATTGACCGAACACTTGGTGAGGGAGTCCTAGCAGGTCAAGGGTGATCGGATGCTAGGCATGATGAACCAACAGGTCATGGATTGACTGGATATTGGTTTGGGGGCTTTGGGACTTGGTTTTGGGCAAAAACCAGCAGTGAATCGATCAGCCGATCGATTGGCTGGAGTCCAATCGATCGGTCGATCTATTGGGGTGTCCTCGCGAGAAGCCTTCATCCCAATCGATCAGCGGATCGATTGGGAGGAAGTCGCGAGCGCACAGAACGCCTCTGGATCGATCAGCTGATCGATCCAGAGGTCCCAATCGATCAGGAGATCGATTGGGAAGGTACGTTTTGTCACGATAAGCCCTGGATCGATCAGCCGATCGATCCAGGCAAATTCCCAGAGCACAGAGGCGCTCTGGATCGATCCAAAGCCTCCCCGATCGATTGGGAGCATTCCAATCGATCGGGATCCGACCGTTTGCGTCGTATTTAGCTGCAGGCGCTCGATTCCTTCGGTAGAACTTCCGAGACTTCATACAATTCATCTCAGCGACTCCACAGCTTCTCCACAAAGTTCAGATAGCCAGTTCTTGAAGGTTCTTGGAGGTTTTCCAAGTCAAGAGGCGGATCTATAGCTGAAGAAGAAAGCTAGGGTTAGGGTTTCCTTGTAAGCTTGTGCTGTATTTTGTTTCCTTTTCCCTTTCTTCTTGTAGTGTGAACTTGTAGGGCTTCTCCGCCTTCAGTAGTTACCGAAAAGGAGTGTTTATTAGTGGAGGTGTGTGTGTGTGCGTGGATCCTTGGACTAGTCACCTCTTGTGAGGTGGATACCAAGTAAAATCCATTTGTTAGCATTGTTGTAGTTGTTTCTTGTATTTCCGCTGCACATCTTTGAAGAAACAAGCAATGTCAAGCACCGAGCACGCGTCTAGCTATTCACCCCCCCTCTAGCTACATTTTGGTCCCAACAAATATGTTTCTCGGAACCCAAAACCTATTGGTGCTCTTTGGATGCTCTAGGTACTCACTAGGGATAACTTCCCTAGATACATTCCTAATGACCTTTCTAGGCTTCATAGAAGCCTTGGTCACTTTCTCTACATCAACTCTAGGGATAACTTCCCTTGTGACTTTCTTGGTGACTTTCTTTGACTTCTTAGAAGTCTTAGTCACATTGGTCTTGGTAAAAATACTTCTAGGGATAACTTTCCTTGTATCTTTGACTTGACCCCTAGGCCTAAGGTTCGTTCCATAATTATATGGAACCCTATGATAAGATACTTCATCTTTCTTGGTTTTAGGTTTGTATCCCAAATCTCTATGACCATTGGATGACCATTGTTGTCCTAAATCTAGATTATGATTCTTGGACCCTTGTATTTCATTTTTGATTTTTCTAAGGGTCCTCTCCAATTTACCAAGTCTTTACCTCAAGACTTGATTTTCTTTCCATAACTTCTCAACCTTAGATTTTTCACTAAAGCCTTGATTTTTCTTTTTCTTAGGCATATATTTAAAACCCTTAGAATTATTGCCTAATGTGTTAACTACCTTTCTAACCTTAGGTTGAGTGTTTTTAGCATGATAAGATACATAATTTTCCTTAATTCTGTCATGCTTCCTATTTTCATGATAAATAGCATTAAAATGATATAAACTATTCCTAGCATACTTTTTATCATTACTTAAAGGGATAGACTCAATAAATGATACCTTGAGTTTGCTCTTTAGAGCTCTCCCTTGATTTGAGCTTCCTACTTTTACTTTGGCCGATTTCTTCTCCTTTGGACATTGACTCTGGTAATGTCCTCTTTGATTGCACAAAAAACACACAATGTGTTCATTACTCTTCTTTGTCACGGGGTCGGTCTCCTTGGGCTTCTCCTTGCCCTTAGGTGCAACTTGGCCCTTCTTCTTGACCAATTTAGGACATTTACTCTTGTAGTGCCCTTTTTCCCTACACTCAAAACATATAATGTGACTTTTATTATTTAAAATTGAAATAGTTATACCTTCTTTGCTTGTAGGGGTGGCACATGATCTTTCATTTGATTTTTCTTGATTTGTGGAGGTGGCACAATCTTCTTCTTTTTCACTTGATCCGGAGGTAGAAGCATTTTCTTGCTCCAGAGTCAATAACCTACGCTCCCCCTCAATCCTAGAGGTGGAGGCTTCATCATCATCATCCTTATATACATGAAACAAGGAGTATGCTCCCTTCTTGCCTTTTTCTTTACACTTTGTAGAGGATGAAACTTCTTGTTCTTTTTCTTCCAATGTTGAGCATCTCTTAACCTTGGAGTCCTCTTCCTCTTGGTCTTGATCCAATGAGTTGCCCTCTTTAGATTCCTCTTGATTTGGTACAGTGGAGGAAACCTCATGATTCTTCGCCAATTTGCTCCAAAGCTCCTTGACATCCTCGTATTCTCCAATTTAAGTCAAAATATTGCTTGGCAGTAAATAAATTAATAGCTTGATCACTTGTCATTTGCCTCACTCCTTTGAATTTGCTTTTGACTCCATTTGTTCTTCTCGAGGAGCATGCCCTTTGAATTTGTTGGAGCTTCAAAGCTTTCTATTAGAGCAAACCATTGCTCTATCTCCATCATGAAGAAGTTTTCGATTCTTAATTTCTAAGAATCGAAGCTCATTGATATGAATGGTGGAGGCACTTTTGTGTCGAATCCGAGTCTATCTCAGAATTTCATCTTGAAGTTGAGCCTTTGACGAAGTCTTTGAATTGTGAACTTGCTTCAACTTCTTCTCCCTCTAGCTTGTTGTCCTTTTCGGCGATGAATCTGGTGAAGAGTGGCATCGCTCTGATACCACTTATTAGCATCGTTTTGTAGCTAGAGGGGGGGGGGGGGGGGGGAATAGCTCGTCGCGCTTCGTTGGCCTATTTCAGTGTTGTTGATGTGCAGTGGATAGAAATTGAAGCAATACTTACAATGCTAACACGATGATTTACTTGGTATTCATCTCAAGAAGAGGTGACTAATCCAAGGATCCACACATGACACACTTTCCACTAAGAAAAACACTCATTCTCGGTAACTACCGGAGGTGGAGAAACCTTATACAACACTCACACAACAAGATATAACACACGCAAGAAGAAAAATGCAAGAATACAAATAAAAACTTTCTTCTTGCTCACTTGTTGCTTGTTGGTACCTCTTGAACCTTGGAAGTGCAGCTGCACTTGTCTCCAAGAGCTTCCAAGAACTGGTGATGAGTGTTGAGGAAGAACGTCTATGAATTGGGAGAAGAGATGTGAAAATGAAGGCTCGCTGCAACTTTATACCTTACGCTTCTAGGGCTCCCAATCGATTGAGCTTACTCCTAATCGATTGCCACATCAGATCAGTGTGATCCCAGCCGTCCAAAACCTGCATCCTGCACAACGGTCATATCCCAATCGATCGGCCGATCGATTGGGGAGGGTTGAATCCATCGGCTGATCCATTAGGGAGGGGTTGAAACAATCGGCTGATTGATTCAGAGCGCCTCTGTACTCACGCTAGAAAAGGCTTGAATCGATTAACCAATTGATTCAGACTTCCTCGCGTCTTCACGAGAATCCATGCCCAATCGATCGGTTGATCGATTGATGTTGCCCAATCAATCGGCTGATCGATTGACTTTGCCCAATCAATCGGCTGATCGATTGGGCAGCTCTTTATGCTCGCGACAATTGTTCCCAATCGATCGACCGATCGATTAGGTCGCTGCTTGTCGCAACACTCTCCCGATCGATCGGCTGATCGATTGGGCTTAGGTCAATCGATTAGCTGATCGATTGCCCCAACCTTAACTTGTCGAAACTCAAGTCTGAGGTTCCCAAACCCAACATCCGGTCAATCATGACCTATTGGAACTACTCATGCCTAGCATCCAATCAACCTTGATTTGCTGGGACTTTTTCACCAAGTGTCTGGTCAATCCTTTGACTCAATTAGACTTTTCTTCTCATGCCAAGTGTCTAGTCAACGTTGACCCACTTGGACTTACCATCTTATGCTAAGTGTCCAGTCCTCCATGATCCACTTGGACTTCGATCAGATGTTCGGTCACCCTTGACCCATCTGGATTTTCTTGTGCCAAGTATCCGGTCAATCTTTTAACCTACTTGGGCTTCCCAACACCAGGTGTCCGGTCAACCTTGACCCACCTGGATCTCCACGTGCCTGGATTCACTCACTAGGACTTTTCATCTGTCTGACTTCACTCACTAGGACTTTCCATCTGCCTGGCTTCACTCATTAGGAATTTCTGTTGGGGCAATTCCCTAGGTCAAGTTTGACCAGTTTAACTAAGCTTGAGTTGAGTCAAGCTTGAGTCAGGATTTGAGTTTTGATGTTTGACAATATATGGAGATTGCTAGGGCAATCGTCCATTTGACAATATATAAAGATTGTTGGAGCAATCGTCCGATTGTGGAGATGGTCAAGGGATTGACCAGGTTGATAAGAAGACAAGTCAAGTGGGTCAGTGTTGACCGGAGACTTGACCGAGTAAGTCCTAACTGGAGTTTAGGCATCTGGGAAAGTCCTAACTAGAGGTTAGGCAAGAGAGAAGTCAAGTAGATCAAGGTTGACAGGAGACTTGACTGGGAAGTCCTAATTGGAGATTAGACAAAGGTAAGTCTAACAGGAAGGTTGGCAAGA